>NC_064567.1:92431774-92734804 GCF_937001465.1 Orcinus orca
CGAGAGAGAGGCACGGACATATATACACTACCAAACGTAAGGTAGGCAGCTAGTGGGAAGCAGCCGCATAGCACAGGGAGATCAGCTCGGTGCTTTGTGACCGCCTGGAGGGGTGGGATAGGGAGGGTGGGAGGGAGAGAGGGAGGGAAACGCAAGAGAGAAGAGATATGGGAACATATGTATATGTATAACTGATTCACTTTGTTATAAAGCAGAAACTAACACACCATTGTAAAGCCATTATACTCCAATAACGATGAAAAAATGGATGACTTATCAGAAAATAATCATTAGAAAATAAAATTAAATTAAAAAATAAAATATGATACAAAACTTCCTGGTGGTTCAGTGGTTAAGACTCCACGCTTCCACTGCCATGGGCTGAGGTTCGATCCCTGATCAGGGAACTAAGATCCTACAAGCCACCAGTGCAGCAAGGAGCAAGCAAGCAAATAAATAAATAAATAAATAAACATCTACGAAACAGAAACAGACTCACAGACGTAGACAACGGACTTGTGGTTGCCAAGAGGTCAGGTGGGGTAGGGATGGATTGGGAGTTTGGGATTAGCAGATGCAAACTATTATATATATAGTATGGATGAACAACAGGGTCCTATTGTATAGCACAGGGAAATATATTCAATATCCTGTAATAAAATTATATAACTGGATCACTTTGCTGTACACCAGAAACTAACAACACTGTAAATCAACTATACTAAAATATATATATACATATATATGCATATATAATATGCAGGCTTGGCAAGGTTATATCAAATCTACAAGTCTCATATACTTCTGATGGAAATAAAATTAAAGACTTTATAAAAGCCAAAAAAAACAAGGAACAATGCTCAATATATTTAGTCATTAGGGAAATTCAAATCAAAACTACAGTGAGATTCTACTTCACACCCACTGGGATGGCTATAATCCAAACGACAGATAATAAGTATTGGTGAGGATGTGGAAAAATTAGAATTTTCAGACACTGCTAGTGAAAATGTAAAATAGCATAGCTGCTTTGGAAGACAGTTTGGCAGTTCTTGAAAAGGTCAAACATGCAGTGATCATATGATCCAACAATTTCACTCTTAGGTGTATACCCAAGAGTACTGGAAACATATATCCATGCAAAAACTTGTACATAAATGTTCACAGCAGCATTATTCATCACAGCCAAAAAGTGGGAACAACCCAATGTCCATCAAGTGATGGATAAACGAAGTGCTATATCCATACAGGGAATATTATTCAGCAATAAAAAGGAATGAAGTACATGCTACAATGTTACTGAGCCAAAGGCTTGCTGTGGGATGTGCATAGAGGCCAATAGTGTGGCAGTGGCTTTTGAGGAAAGAAAAGGCTTTATTGCAACATCCTGCAAGGAGACAGGAGCCATGGTTCAAATTTATCTCCTCAATCTGGGATCAGTCAAACTCTTCTAAGTTAGGGGAGGATGGATTGGTAAGCAGAAACGCTGGCAGGGCAGGTTTCGACTGGAGGGCTTTGGAACTTGGCACTTATGGGAAGATATGGTGGGAGGCTTTGGCACTGGATCTTCTTGGGCAATGGACCCTTCATTTCCGAAGGGGTTCCAGTGTTCAAGTTCCAATCATGTCCCCACAGTTTAGTTCTGGGGGGTGGGGGGGGAGGACTTTGGTTCCAGGTGTTGAGGTCAGAATTTTTTCTGTGCATGCTTTGCGTGATTTATGGTTTTGCTCTGTTGTCTGAAAGACAACTCAGTATCTTGTTACTGACAGAGTGGGACCAGTTTAAGCTTGTCCTGCAGTTGCTACAACATGGATGAACCTTGAAACTATTATGCTAAGAAGTCAGTTGCAGAAGACCACACATTATATGATTCCATTTATATGAAATGTCCCAAATAAGCAAATCTATAGAGACAGAAAGTAGATTAGTGGTTAGGGGGGGCTGGGGGGGTGGGAAAAATAGGGAGTGACTGCTAATGTGTATAAGGTTTCTTTTGGGTGTGATGAAAAGTTTCTAAAATTGACCTGTGGTGATGGCTGTGCAACTCTTTTAATGTATTAAAAACCATTGAACTGGGGCTTCCCTGGTGGCGCAGTGGTTGAGAGTCCGCCTGCCGATGCAGGGGACACGGGTTCGTGCCCCAGTCTGGGAGGATCCCACATGCCGCGGAGCTGCTGGGCCCGTGAGCCATGGCCGCTGAGCCTGTGCGTCCGGAGCCTGCGCTCCGCGGTGGGAGAGGCCACAACAGTGAGAGAGGCCCACATACCCCAAAAAAAAAAAAAAAAAAAAAACATTGAACTGAACACTGTAAATGGATGAGTTGCATGGTATGTGAATTATATGTCAATAAACGTGTTATCTTTAAAATAAAGATTGCATACTGTATGATTCCATTTATATAACATTCTCCATCTAGAGATGGAGAATGGATTAGTGGTTTCCAGGAAGGGGAGGGGGAGGGATGGGCGTGAATACAAAAAGGCAGCAGGAGGGAGTTTTCTTCAGCAATGGAACAGTTTTGTATCTTAATTGTGGTGATGGTGATGGGAGTTTCTACAGGTGATCAAGCTGCAGAAAAAATACACACACACAAATGAATGCAGTGTTTGGTTTGGTTTTGTGTTTTAAGTGATAAAAACTGAATAAGACCTGTAGTCCAGAATGGTAACCTGGCTTTGATACTATACTACACCCATATAAGATGTCACTACTGGGGGAAGATGGGTGAAGGGTACAGGAGGCTCTTTGGACTAGTTTTGCAGTTTTCTACAAGCCTGCAATTATTGCAAGATAAACATTTTAAGATAGAATTAGAGTTGTCCAAAACTGGAATGATCTCACCCATGAAATGATTTTTCCATTGCCAGAGTTTAAAAAAAGACTGGATAGTATTTAAAAATTTACAATTAAAATATGCTAGAGAGGGTATGGAGAAAAGGGAACCCTCCTACGCTGTTGGTGGGTATGAGAATTGGTACAACCATTATGGAGAACAGTATGGAGATTCCCTAAAAAACAAAAAATAGAGTTGTCATATGATCTAGCAATCCTACTCTTGGGCATATATCTGGACAAAACTATAATTCAAAAAGATACATGCACCCTAATGTTCATAGAAGCACTATTAACAATAGCCAAGACACGGAAACAACCTAAATTATCCATTGACAGATGAATGGATAAAGAGGATGTGGTATACTGCTACAATGGAATACTACTCAGCCATAAAAAAGAATGAAATTGAGCTATTTGTAATGAGGTGGATGGACCTAGAGTCCGTCATACAGAGTGAAGTAAGTCAGAAAGAGAAAGACAAATACCGTATGCTAACACATATATATTGAATTTAAGGGGAAAAAATGTCATGAAGAACCTAGGGGTAAGACAGGTATAGGGACACAGACCTACTAGAGGATGGACTTGGGGATGTGGGGAGGGGGAGGGGGAGGCTGTGACGGGGTGGGAGGGTGGTATGGACATATATATATATACTAACAGGAGTGAAGTGGATAGTTGGTGGGAGGCGGCCGCGTGGCGCAGGGAGGTCGGCTTGGTGCTTTGTGGCCACCTGGAGGGGTGGGATAGGGAGGGTGGGAGGGAGGGGGACGCGGGAGGGAGGAGATGTGGAAACATGTGTATGTGTATGGCTGATTCGCTTTGTTGTAGAGCGGAAACTAACACACCATTGTGGGGCGATTATACTCCAATAAAGGTGTAAAATAAAAGAATGAAATAATGCCATTTGCAGCAATAAGGATGGACCTAGAGATTATCATACTAAGTGAAGTAAGTCAGTTAGAGAAAAATAAACACCATGTGATACCACTTATAATGCAGAATCTAAAATATGATACAAATGAAGTTATTTACAAAAGAAAAACAGACTTATAGACATAGAAAAGAAACTTACGGTTACCAAATGGGAAAGGGGCTGGGAGAGGGATAAATTAGGAATTTGGGATTCACAGATACAGACCACTACATATAAAATAGATAAAAACAAGGTCCTACTGTATAGCACAGGGAACTATATTCAATACCCTGTAATAAACCATAATGAAAAAGAATACATAGATTCTTTGCTGTACATCAGAAACTAACACAACATTGTAAATCAACTGTACTTCAATAAAAAAATTAAATTACATTAAATTAATTTTAAAAGGACTGGGTGAATCTGCATCTGGGATGCTAAAAACTGTAGAGGGGTGGCAATTGGAAAGACTTTTTTCTACAGCCAAATCTGGATCTGACTGTTATACAAGCCAGGGCGCCCCCTTTAGTTCTTAGGCCTGAGAATGGGATCTAGAATGCAGAGGCTCTCAGAAGTGCCTGGACAGGCCCGGCTGCCCTCAGGGTTCCAGGTGACCCAAGGCTCTTTATCTTCCGATGCTGACTTGATACACTCAGCTCAGCTCTCTCTGGGCAAACCCAGCCCCAGTACAAGCAGTGAAGCTAAGGGGATTGGGAGGAGGCTGTTTCTGGAAAATTCTTTTCTAAGATCAAAAGCAACTTCCAGCTCCAGGAGCCACCTGAAGTTAGAGACAGAGTCTCACTCACTTTTGGATTCCCCGTGCCAAGTGCCTTGCCCAACCCAGGGGAATGGTTCGCAAAGGAGCACGTCTTAAATATCACTCAGTCCCCGTGGGTCTCAACTCTGGGTGCACATCAGAGCTTTTAAAAATGTGGCAGATCCAGTTCCACACTAAGGCAGTTAAATCAGTTTTGGGTGTTCGTTTTTGCTTTTGCTTTTCTATTTTATAGCGTCCTCAACGTTACTCTTATGTCAGGCTGGATGATGAGTTTCTGAGGGCTATTTCCTACTCTGGCTCTCAAGGGGAGGGTGGCAGCTGTCATTCCTAAGAAAGATTCAGTTAAATATGATGTCAACTGCACATCCAGCTTTGGGCTCATCTAAGCTTCCACAAATTTATTGTATCTATCTTAACACATGCACATAGTAAACATAAGCCTAGAACACCAAAAGCTGTCCCGTGAAAAGGAAGTCTAATTCCCACCCTGGCTCCCCAGAGGCCACCATTTGTATCAGCTGTTTCCTCCTGAACACTCTGCGGCAACACACACGCATATACTCACGTAGAGATGCGTTTTAGAAGACAGACCCTCGTGTGCTTCAATGTGTTTGTAAAGGGTTCTGGGGAGAAAGGTACAAGATTCGTTTAGCAGATACTGCACCCTATCTACTGCACAGTGCATATTAAAGGTTCTGGGTGTACACAGAAATATTTTTTTGCATCTGTCTCCTAGAGTAATGGAAATAAAAACAAAAAAAAACAAATTGGACTTAATCAAACTTAAAAGCTTTTGCACAGAAAAGAAAACCATAAACAAAATGAAAAGCCAACCCTCAGAATGGGAGAAAATATCTGCAAATGAAGCAACTGACATGGGATTAATGTCCAAAATATACAAACAGCTCATGCAGCTCAACATCAAAAAACCAAATAACCCAATCAAAAAATGGGCAGAAGACCTGTCCAAAATATACAAACAGCTCATGCAGCTCAACATCAAAAAACCAAATAACCCAATCAAAAAATGGGCAGAAGACCTAAATAGACATTTCTCCAAAGAAGATGTACAGATGGCCGATAGGCACATGAAAAGATGCTCAACATCACTAATTATTACAGAAACGCAAATCAAACTACAGTGAGGTACCACCTCACACTGGTCAGAATGGCCATCAGTAAGCGGTGCTGGGAAAACTGGACGGCTACATGTAAAAGCACTACACACAAAAATAAACTCAAAATGGATTAAAGACCTAAATGTAAGGCCAGACGCTATAAAACTCTTAGAGGAAAACACAGTCAGAACACTCTGCATAAATCGCAGCAAGATCCTTTTTGACCCACCTCCTAGAGAAATGAAAATAAAAACAAAAATAAACAAATGGGACCTAATGAAACGTCAAAGCTTTTGCACAGCAAAGGAAACCATACACAAAATGAAAAGACAGCCCTCAGGATGGGAGAAAATATTTGCAAACGGAGCAACCGACAAGGGATTAATCTCCAAAGTATACAAGCAGCTCATGCAGCTCAATATCAAGAAAACAAACAACCCACTCAAAACAATGGGCAGAAGATCTAAATAGACATTTCTCCAAAGAAGACATACAGATGGCCAAAAAGCACATGAAAAGATGCTCAACATCACTAATCATTAAAGAAATGGAAATCAAAACCACAATGAGGTATCACCTCACACTGGTCAGAATGGCCGTCATCAAAAACTCTACAAACAATAAATGCTGGAGAGGGTGTGGAGAAAAAGGAACCCTCCTACTCTGTTGGTAGGAATGTAAATTGGTACAGCCACTATGGAGAACAGTATGGAGGTTCCTTAAAAAACTAAAGCTAGAGTTGTCATATGATCCAGCAATCCCACTCCTAGGCACATATCCAGAAAAGATGAAAACCCTAATTTGAAAAGATATATATACCCCAATGTTCATAGCAGCACTATTTACATTAGCCAAAACATGGAAGCAACCTAAATGTCCATCAACAGATGGAAGACGTGGTATATAAATACACACAGTGGCATATTACTCAGCCATAAAAAAGAATGAAAAATGATATTTGCAGCAACATGGATGGACCTAGAGATTATCATCCTAAGTGAAGTCAAACAGAGAAAGGCAAATACCATATGACATCACTTATATGTGGAATCTAAAAAAATAATACAAATGAACTTATTTACAAAACAGAAACAGACTCACAGACATAGATAACAAACTTATGGTTACCAAAGGGGAAAGGGGGAGGGACAATTAGGAGTTTGGGATTAACATATACAGACTACTATATGTAAAATAGATAAACAACAAGGACCTACTGCATAGCACAGGGAACTATACTCAATATCTTGTAATAACCTATAATGGAAAATATAAGAATATATATACACACACACAGCTCGATCACTTTGCTGTACACTTGAAACTAACACAACATTGTAAATTAACTACACTTCAATTGAAAAAAAAGTTCTGAGTGTTTCTCAAACTTTTTGAACATAGAACTCTTCTTTGGGGAGAGATTCTTTTAAGACTTTTTCCAGTATTGGCACCTTATCTAGGTAAATGCTCACATGGCTGGGTCATAGCTGATAAATTCGAAAACGTGTCTTCATTCCTGGACATCCCTGGTCCCTTGTGATCCTTCCCCTAATGGGGCCTCAGCTTCAGCATTCTGGGCTCACAGCCCCAGAAACTGAGGGCTACAGCAACAAAGTGTCTTTTAGATTTCTGACTTTTAAGCTACATCTTTGAGTCAACATAATGAAATAACGGTTTTGAATCTCAAAAGTCAAAGCCCCAGGGGACTCAGCGCAGGCAGTTTCTGGCAGAAATCATAGATTTGGATGAATGTAAGAGAATACTTTTTTCCTGACGTAGGAGAGATTAAGACCCTCTGATTGAGGAAAGGAGAAAAAAAAGGAGAGAGAGAGAGATCAGGTGCAGGTGAGTGTCCCTGAGAAAGGGGGGATGTGACAGAATCCCCAAGTTAGTGTGAGGATGTAAAAGCAGAAGGACCCGTGCTCACTTCCCCTTGGTAACTCCAAGGGGAAACCAAACCTCATGGAGAAGCCACAAGTCCAGGACAGCACCAAGTGTGTTGATCAGAACTGTGTTCGCCGCAAGGGATAGAAACCCTCAATAGACTGAGGCATTGACTTCTCTTTTTTTTTGGCCATGCCCCATGGCTCATGGGATCTTAGTTCCCCAAGCAGGGACCAAACCCGGGCCCCCAGCAGTGGAAGCTCGGAGTCCTAACCACTGAACCACCAGGGAAATCCCTGATTTCTCTTTAAAGTCCGGGTTGACTGTCCAGGGCCAGAAACATGCTCCACACCATGAAGAACCCAAGCCCCTCTGGGTTGTTGCTTCGCCTTGTGTGGCCTCAACATCCAAGTCCAAGTCCTGGGCAGCAGGATGGAGGAGGGGACAGAGAAAGAGCAAAGGAACCCACCTGCTCTTTCCTAAGAAAGGTCTACGGAAGCTCCTGTATATTTCCACCACATATGTTTAACCAGAAGTTAGCCACTTGGTATTATGGGTTGAGTTGAGTTCCTCAAAACTATAGGTGGAAGTCCTAACCCCCACCGTACCTGTGAATGTGACTTCCTTTGCGGATGTAATCAGGTTAAGACGAAGTCAGTAAGGGTGGACCCTGATCTGATATGACCGGTGCCCTGTACGAAGGGAAGAGACACAGACACACACAGGGAGAGGTCAGCCATGTGGTGAGAGAGGCAGAGACTGAAGTGATGCCTACACAAGCCAAGGAACCCAAGGACTGTCGGCAAAAATCAGAAGGCAGAAGAGGCAAGGAAGGATTCCTCCCTTAGAGTCCGCAGACAGAGAGCAGTCTTGTGACACCTTGATTTTGGACTTCTAGCCTCCAGAACTGTAAGACGATACATTTCTGTTGTTTTAAGCCACCCAGTTTGTAGGACAAAGTGGGCAATAGTGGGCATTAAGGTTTTCAAGTGGGATAACAGCAGGAGGAAATTTGTATTTTAAGGGGACTGTCTACCCAGTGAGCCATTAAACACTCAGCAGCCAGTTTAAGAGCCAGCAGAGGCCAGACCATGAAGGACCTTGAACGGCAGGCTTAGTAGTCCTCCGAGGGTGGAAATTACCTAATGAGATGCCCTCATTTACTATCTGAGAGGAGTCTGTGTCAAGGTTGTGCCTGAAGGCAAGGCCATCAGGAAAAACCTTTCTCTCCTCCTTCAGTTCATGTGTTACATAAATGGGCCAAAGACAGCCTGTGTATTGGGTCGCGAGGTGTATTTCTTCAGTGCAGACTGAGAACTGCCCAAAGCCTGCCAGGGAGAAACTCAAACTTTTACAAGTCCAGTTATTTTAAACAGATCCCAAACCAGCAGATGTCTAGCCATTTAGAGGCTGCCTACTTTGCATACCCTGCGAGACGTGGCTCCTTCACGACCGCCAGCTATAGATAAGATAGAGCCTGGTAGTTATAAGCCCCCAAGTGACCTTTGGAGTTCTCTGACCCGGACACTCCTCACCATGCTCTGAGCCATGTACGACCCCTCTCTCCCAGTCCCAAATCCCTGGGACTTCCCTTGTTCTCCTCCACTTCTGGAGGGTGGCCCACTCACCAAAAGCCTCTCATGGTCTATATTGTAATGAACTTCTCCACATGTGCAACACTTGTTCCAGCACAACTGCTTCCCTCGTGGTCCTATTTTTTTCCCTTGATCAGCCCCCAAGTCCCTTGAATCTCATCATCGTGTCCCAGGGCCTCGCCCCACTGACTGCTTCCAGGGACTGCAGCTTAGGAGGGCTCCTTGAACCCAGTCTTCCTGGATGAATCCTTTGGTCTGAGACCAGAGGGAACAGAACATCCTGAGGAGAGGGTGTGGGATGGATACCACCCAGGGGCCTGGAGAGGCAGCCCCTGCACAGCCCCGAGGGGCTGTTTTCAGGATGCATCAACAAAGGATACCTTCTTCGTGAAATAGGCCAGACAGAGAAAGACTAATACCACATGGAATCAATGAATCACTTTTATGTGGAATCTTTAAAAAAGTCAAACTCATAGAAACAGCGTAGAAAAGTGGTTGCTAGGGGCTGGGGTGAGGGGGAAATAGGGCGGGGCTGGTAAAAGGGAACAAACTTCCAGCTGTAAGGTGAATAAAGTCTTGTTGCCCAGTCCAGGCTTGTACTGCTCGCTGCATGAGAGGCCGATAAATCGGGAGAGGAGGCGTTGGGGCAACGAGTAGCTACTTCATTTGGAAAGCCAGCAGATAGAGAAGGTGGTGGATTCCATGTCCCAAGTTAGAGCTCGGGCTTCTCTTATACTAAAACGGGAGGGAGGAAAGTCAGACGTTTCCTGGTTCCCGTCATCCCCCAGAGGGGATCGTTCATTGCTTCCTGCCTGCGGTCATTCACAGGTGGGCTTGCTTAGGATTTTTCCTGTGAGCTAAATGAAGGTATTTCAGCTTAATGCTCATTACCTGGGAGGCAAGGCTCCCAGAGACAGGCCATTATGCGTAATTTAAGCTTACAGGCAACACCCCTTCAGTGATTAACTTGTAATAGAACACAAAGGTTCTTCCCTATTACAGTTCCCCACTGTCAAGGTCCATTCCACAGTCTTATGGGAAAAGGGAGGAAGACCGCTCTGGCTACTTCTGGAGACAAGTATCCTTAAAACCTTTAGTCAGTCCTGTTTTATCTGCAACTACTTGAACCTGATGGAACCCCTTAGCACTGTGTGGTCCAATTTGTAATTGAACTTGGGGTTTTGGTTCCAGGTCCCAATACATATACTCAATTCCTGTGCTATTTACTTGGAAACAAATTGGCTGACCCTTCTCCAGCTGCAACGAAATTCCCATCTCCTTCAGTTGCACAGGCAGACTTGCTGGAGGCAAAGTCATGAACAGAAGTTAGTACAGAGCCCAAACTTTTAACATCATTGGCAACTGCTAGGTCTTTTAGAGCATTTACAGATTCTCCTGCCTGAGCAGACACCTGGAATGGCATACCATACAATATTCTCAATGGGGCTAAATTTGAGCCTGCTTCTGGGAGCCACCGATCGGTAGCAGGGCAATGGCAAGGCCTTATCCCAAGTTAAATTAACCTCTTGACATAAACAATGTTCTTTTTAATGTACGACTCATTTTCTTGGTTTACCCTGTTGATTGTGGTCTCTAGGAGGAATGTAGTTTCAATGGCTTAATCCAAATCAGGGTATCATTTCCCTAAGGAGGGCTTTAACCATTTCTGAGACTTTCTGTGCAGGTGGGATATGCTTCCACCCATCCTGAAAAAGTGTCCAGACACTATCAGGTTATCTGAAATTTCTTGCAGCTCAAGGCATTTGAGTAAAGTCTATTTTCCAGTCCTCGATGGGGTAGGTTCCTGTGTTGAGTCCCCATCTGGGAAGGTCTGACAGCAGTCTTTGGGTTACTTTTAGCACAAATCACGCAATTCTGAGTGACTTGCTGGATGGCTTTTTGTAGGTTAGGCCCCCCTATATATAT
The DNA here is from genome assembly GCF_937001465.1 of Orcinus orca. Classification (NCBI taxonomy): domain Eukaryota; kingdom Metazoa; phylum Chordata; class Mammalia; order Artiodactyla; family Delphinidae; genus Orcinus; species Orcinus orca. The sequence goes on from NC_064567.1 coordinate 92,442,830, forward strand.
TTTTGAATCCCTTGTAAGGTGGCAAATCTCCTGTAATGGGTACTATCATGAATGTGCTGCAGCACAGGGTCCAGAGTACCTCAGGGATCGAAACAACTGTGCACTGCATTTCCAGCCAGGTTAGGTGTGATCCAAGTGAAACCCCACTCTGTCCTTTTCTGAATACACCGGCTGGTATTCTGACAGGTCAATCTGTGGGAGAAGTGATGCTCTTGCCTCAGAGGATATTGTTTTAGATTAGGTGTCCCATCATCCCCTTTTTTTTGTTTGTTTTTTTGTTAGTTTCCGCTTTATAACAAAGTAAATCAGTTATACATATACATATGTTCCCATATCTCTTCCCTCTTATGTCTCCCTCCCTCCCACCCTCCCTATCCCACCCCTCCAGGCGGTCACAAACCACTGAGCTGATCTCCCTGTGCTATGCGGCTGCTTCCCACTAGCTATCTACCTTACGTTTGGTAGTGTATATATGTCCATGCCTCTCTCTCGCTTTGTCACAGCTTCCCCTTCCCCCTCCCCATGTCCTCAAGTCCGTTCTCTAGTAGGTCTGTGTCTTTATTCCTGTCTTACCCCTAGGTTCTTCACGACTTTTTTTTTTTTTTTTCTGGTATGCGGGCCTCTCACTGTTGTGGCCTCTCCCGTTGTGGACCACAGGCTATGAACGCGCAGGCTCAGCGGCCATGGCTCACGGGCCCAGCCGCTCCGCGGCATGTGGGATCTTCCCGGACCGGGGCACGAACCCATGTCCCCTGCATCAGCAGGCAGACTCTCAACCACTGCGCCACCAGGGAAGCCCTCCATCATCCCTTTTTAATGGGATTCGTACTGGCCATGTGTTTTTGGCCTCCCCTGGGGTGCCATCTGTAGGCTTAAAGCATGTTCTGGAGCGACTCCGATGTCAAGCTGTCCTGGTGAAAAATCTTCAGGGTGAGGTCTCTCAACAAGTTAATCAGCTCATTCCCCACTACCAATTTTACCTGGGGCTCTTGTGGGGAATTAAGCACCTCAAGTCCAAGGGAGCCCCTGGGCCTCCTCATTCATCAGAGTGTTCCTCTCTTTCTGCCATAGGAGAGGCTCTCATCTTGTTTTCCTTCTTCTGTTCTCGCCTATGGCCACCTGTTATCCAACGTTCTTCCTCATTACAGTAAGCACACTGTTCTTCCCCAATGGTGGCTTACCTCTCTTTGGGTTATTCACCTTCTGGGGATCCAATGCCACTGCCAACGAGTGGCATTTCGTTTCATTTTTGCAGCTTCTTCTTCTGTTGTTGTTCCCTGTCGAACACTTTAAAGCAACATCTACCAATCAAGAAGGGTTTATTCCAAATGTACCATCTAATTTTTGCAACTTTCTCCTGATATCTGAGGCACTTTGCCCCTCAAAAAGGTCAAATTTACCATTCTAATATTCTCAGGGGCCTCAAGATCTGCATTAAGATGATGTCTAGGGCTTTCCTGGTGGCGCAGTGGTTGAGAGTCCACCTGCCGATGCAGGGGACACAGGTTTGTGCCCCGGTCCGGCAGGATCCTGCATGCCGCGGAGCGGCTGGGGCCCGTGAGCCATGGCCGCTGAGCCTGCGCGTCTGGAGCCTGTGCTCCGCAACGGGAGAGGCCACAACAGTGAGAGGCCCGCGTTACCGCAAAAAAAAAAAAAAAAAAAAAAAAAAGATGATGTCTGTAGGCCTGATAAATCCTTCCCAAAAATTCAGAGAGGTCTTCATTTGTTTTTGCTACTTTGGTTCCCCTTTTCAAAGCCCTGCCAAGATGCACTAATAAGTAGTGCTCCAACAAGGGCATTCCTCCCTCTCTGGGGTCCCAATTTGGTCCAGCTGTGGTTCCTGCCAAGTGGGCTTCAGGTGTAGAGGATCCTCGCTATAAAGGAGGGTTGTGATCGATCGTTGCACTTAAACAAGTCTGAGAAACCCAGCTGGCTGGTCATTTGCATTTAGCCCCCTATATACAATAACAGCAGTGGCAATTGCCCTGCCCTGGGAGTGGCTCTTGACTCAAAATGGCTGCCCTGTTGGGCCTTAGATGGTGATACCAGACCAAGTCCCTGTGCCCCAGAAACTAACACAGGATTTTCTAATTGATCCCTAGAAGGAGGGGAAGTCCCTGAGCCCCAGTGTCAGGAATCGGGGTTGGAAAGGAAAGGAAGGTGGTGAAAGGGGTGGATATATTGGCATAACAGCCAGAGTGGCTGGGGCAGCTAGCTCAGCTGGAGGAGTTAAGGTTTGAAGCAACATATCCTCATTCTGATTCCCTTCCTTTTATTTTCCCTGATGTAATAACACAAATGCTTGCACATAAAGGATTCCATCAGTCTTTCCCCCTTCTTCACAAAATAGCTACAGAGTCATTCAAAAGCCACTGTCAAACCGTAAATAGCAATTGATCATCTCTAACCGTTAAGGTTGCCTTTTTGCTTTAGCGTCAACCGATCGGGATTACAATGCAATTGAGAAGAAATTGGTTACTGCTGTGACATACAATTAAGATTAAAACTGTGACTTATCATTTACCAGAATATACCAGAATTTTAGGAGTTCCATATGATTTCTAAAACATGTATATTAGTAATATTTACTTATATGATACAATCTAAGAAGTTTTATTGCCACTTATTTGACAATGTTTCCCATGTAATTTAACATACCAAATAAACCTAATTAGTTTAATATTCCTCTGAGATGGAGAGAAAACAAATAATTTGAGCTGTTCCAGGGACCCTTTAGACAACCTCAAAGTTAGCTAGAGGTGAAATGAATTCATTTAGTATTTTATCTTTGGAATTTTGTCAAACATACCAAAAGTTTTAATCAGTGATAATAAAAGATCTCAATAGCAAATACAGTTCATTTAAACAAAGAAACTCACAATTACCAAAATCAGGTCAATATTTGAAGAAAACTTCGCCCTCTTAGAGAATCAAATTCAGGTTTTGTACCCTTTTACCTTTAACATTCATTTTCTTAAATAAGTTCCATCTTACCTTAGCCAATCCTGACCATGCACAAAACTCTTTCAGCGTTCCTCCTCCACAAACCTTCCACAACTTTTTGTATCCATATTAATCAGTCTCTCACTATCTTTTCCATTCAGAAACAATCAGCTCTAGGACAAAACCACCTTTTTCCCTTTAACAAAATGCATTTTCATTTCTCATACTTTCTTTGCTGAAAACACACATCTCACATCTTTGCATACTGAAATCTTTCACTTATAATTTTTAAACTTAAAACCTTAATCTCTAGTGAAAACCAATAAGCAAAGTAATTCACTGGCATACTAGCATTTTTTTTTTTTTTTGCGGTACGCAGGCCTCTCACTGCTGTGGTCTCTCCCGTTGCGGAGCACAGGCTCCGGACGCGCAGGCCCAGCGGCCATGGCTCACGGGCCCAGCCGCTCCGCGGCACGCGGGATCCTCCCAGATTGGGGCACGAACCCGCGTCCCGTGCATCGGCAGGCGGACTCTCAACCACTGAGCCACCAGGGAAGCCCCATACTAGCATTTTTTGATTGACAAACGTATGCTGTAGTCTTCCTCTCCTAAGAAGGCAAAGGTAAGTAAACTTAGACCTGCCCAGCAATTAATATTCTAATATTTTATCCTATTTGAAATGACCCAGATAGTTAATGAATTCTCTTTATAACTTAACTTCAAGTTACGAAAATCTAGAGGTTATTTTAGATAGTTGTTCCCAAAACATAATTATTCCTATAGAGTTCACCTAAAACTCTTACCTCATTTGCCTATTTTATTTAATTAAAAGCTTTGTCATATTGTTATTTTTCTTGCTGACAAACTTTGTTAACAGGAATAAGGTCTTATTTGATTTCTAGTAAACCTTGGTACAATAAAAGTATTATACTTAATGTTGATGACTTTAAAGTATTAATCAAACCAACAAGCTTAATCTAACTTTAATACCAGATATTAATTCAATACTGAATATTTCCTGAACCCGAAATCCATTCTGGCCAGTTGTTTTTATATTTAAGTATTTATATAAGCACTTAATTTCCTTTAAGCCAGTTAAATAGAGCTCTTCTACAAATTAATTTCGGCAATGCCACACATCTATAACACACGTACAAATACAAACACAGGGAGCTCACAGTTCCCATTCCAAAATTTCAGCCATGAATCAGGTACAAGGTAAAACCCATTAGTTACAAAAGAGATTGGATTCAAATTGGGTTTCTGGCAGATGGGACAAATCAAGATCACCTGTTGGGATGACTAAACACTTTTTACTAACATTTATGGAAAAGACACTTCTATTTGTAGCTTTTGGTGATTTTAGGAACAAAGTGCAACCTTTTCTTCCTGAGAATGTCCCACTCTTAGACAAGAGCAGACACTTTTTTTGTTTTTGTCTGTTTTCCTGTTCCTTTCCTCCATTTGATATCAGTAAAAGTTTTAAAATCACAAAACTGCTTTTGGCTGTAAATGAACAAACAGTACCAAACAAAATGAAATGAAAAACCCAAAGGACAAACAGAAAATCCTAAATAAACGCTCAAGTTTGGTCTTGGGGTTTTACATATACCAACAACACAGGAGACCATAAATTTCATAATTAACACAGTTAAGGGTAGCAGTCCGTGGTGCACAGGATCCCAAGATAACCCTGCATAAAGCCCTTGTGGAGATCCTAACAGGTACTGTGGCCACACATTGTTACAATAAAATACCATCTTCCTCTCACCCATGGTTCATAGCTGTAATCAGGTCCCATATCCAAATTGAGCCTCAGAGAACTTTCTTTAGGGATAGTTGAAACATTTCCCACTTTTAAAGACAGAAATTCAAGACAAACAAAACACAAACTTCCCACACAAATGCTAGCATCCAAAGAAACAAACTAACTGGTTCCCAAATCAGATAAAAGACCAACAACGGTTTCCTTTCTCCAACAGGGTACCCCAAACAAATTGGCTTACTCCTGAGAAAAAGCCCCAGAGAGGAAATAAAGTTCCTGGCTGTACACAGCAAAGTGACTTACCCTACTACATGGAGCCCACCAGCTTCCAAATGTTTCTTGTTCCAACTGCCAAGCGCTGGGCCAGCAAGTGCCACTTCGGGGAATTTTGAAGGGAAGATCCTCAGGACAAGTGGTTCCGGCAGCTGTTAGGGCCTTAACCGAAAATTCCCCAACTGGGCTAGCTAGCCACGACCATCGAGGCTCTCGGCTGGATCCCCAAAATTTGTTACCTACCTCAAGCTCATATTGCTTGCCGCACAACAGGCCAATAAATTGAGAGACAAGTTGTTGGGACAAAGAACAGTAACCTTACCTGGAAAGCCAGCAGACTGAGAAGACGGTGAACTCAAGTTCCAAGACAGAATGCAGGCTTCTCTTATACTAAAAGGGGAGGGAGTAACGTCGAACACTTCCTGGTTCCCGTCAGCCTCAGTAGGGGCTGTGTTAATTTCTTCCTGCCTGCCGCCATTCGCAGGTGGGCCTGATCAGGATGTTTACTGCGATCTAATCAAGGCTATTTTGGCTTAATGTTCATTACCTGGGAGGCAGGGGTCCCAGAGATGGGCCTATACTTTAAGCTTATAGGCAACATCCTTTTAGTGATTAACTTGTAATATATAGAATACAAAGGTTCTTCCCTATTACAGTCTGAGGATCTAACTTAAAACTTGGTTACTATAGTTGAAAACACAATTGTATAACTGAAATTTGCTAAGAGAATAGAACTGAAATGTTCTCACCAAAAAAGACAAATGTTTAAAGTGATGGATGTTTTAATTAACCCAATGGGGGGAATCATTTCACAATGCAAACATATAATTTCACATGTAGCAAGTCACCATGATGTACACTTTTAAAAAGCTTACAACTTTATGTCAATTATACCTCAATAAAACTGAGGTATAGGGCTACATCTGGACATTCACTGAGTTCAGCACAAATGATCACCTTCAGAGCAGAGGCTGAGGTATAGAGTCTAGAACTGAGGTTCTAACGCATCTGAGAATCCAAACTCCTGGAGGGTTAGAGCCTTGTCTTATTCATTACTGTATCCCCAGTCCTTGGAACAGGGCTTGGCTCAAAGATGGCCCTTAATACACACTGAACAAAGGAAAGGAGGAGGACTGACCTCCTTCCAGGGACACTCCCCAAGCTGGGCTGAACCAGGTTCTATGGCCATGTGAGGAATAGCCCCCCGGCCTTTTGGGTCCAAAAGATACCATCCTTCACCCCACCCACACATGCAAATACCAGCGAGTAGATGCCTGCACTCCAGGAATATCCAGCCTGGCCTCCGTGGCTACAGACCCACATTTTTCACTATCTGATGAACTCGTGGAGCAGGACCAAGGGGACACAGCTGGCATCCTGGCCCCCTACAGCTTGGCTCTAGCCAACTCCCCCACCCCCACCCCCCGCCATGTACACCTCAGTTTGTGGAGCTGACATTCGATTCCCAGGGTGGTATTTCCCGCCTCCGCCCTCCCATCGCTGCCTGAACCTCCCTCAGCCTTCCCAGGCAGAATCAAGTCAGAGATGGATTCCTCAGCGAGGCCTTCTCCTCCATCCTGCCCCACCCACGGCCACGACTCCTGGAACAGGCGGCGGTGCCGGCACTGAAAACTGAATTCAGAAGGCGGAGCATCTGGGGGTAAAGAAGAGGTGAATTGGGGGACCACGCGAGAGTAGGTGCCTGTGGGACACCCAGGCGGAGAGCAAGCTGCGTCTCTCAGACGCTATCTTACTCCTCGCCCGGCACCGTTCTTCTCAACCCCTGGCTAGCTACCCCAGCGTCCGGGTCCGCTCACCTCCAACTCCTCCACTCCCGCCCAGATACCGTTGACGTCACGGGGTTCCGCTATCTCATTGGTCGACATTTCCTCTCCCCGCCCGTGCGTGGGAAGGAGGGCGAGCCATGGTCCCTGGGGGTCAGGGAAGTGGGGGGGGGGGTTCCGTGGTGACTGCAAACTGGCTCCATACGAAGCGCCCACGTGGGCCTCCCCCAATCCGCTCTACTGGACGAGATTCCCCCAGGGCAGAGGCTGCTACATCCGCTGTGCCTGGAAACCGGAAACCGGATTCGCCCTCCTCCCGACGGGACCCCTAGCACAGCGCTGAAAGGAGGCGCGTCAAGTGAGGCGAGCGCCCAGCCTCCAGCAGCACTAGAGTCTGGTGGCCTCTAGATTTGTTTTTCGCATCATGGCCTTGGATTAGTCTCTCCTCTGGGCATGTGTTTCTTATGTAGAATCGGAGAAAAGGCACTGTCCGCCCTGATCCGCAAGCAGCTCCGCGTCAGAATGAGAGGTTCTTAACCAAGAGCCTGCATTCCTAACCCGGCCTTGCCTCTGGCCTCAGTTTTCTCATCTGTAAAATATGAATGTTGCGATTTGGAACATGGGAGAGGGGGTGGAGGGGTACTAGAGCCCTTTCAGGACTGTGGCTGTAAGCCTGGGATCGCTCTCAATGGCCAGGTGTCTTGGAGGGGTTCAAGATGAAGGCACCTGGCCCAGGTCCCACAGTTATGAAGTGACTGAGTCATTTCCAGCTCTTCTAAACAGCAAGACACTGATCTTTCAGAGCCTCAGTTACCTCATTTGTAGACTGAGGACTGTGAACCCCTCTTCCCTGGGGTGTCCCTATAATTATGTGAAAAATACGTAGAGTAAGTGCCAAGCACAAGGTACTTAATAAAAGCTCATTATAATGGATTTAATTAATTTTTAATAACGAAAATGCAGTCTCATTAAATATGTATTCACTGTTGCGTTCCCACATTTATTCTGTTAAATCTCTTTTCCCCTTTGGCTAGTCTGGCTTCTCCCGCTCTTCTCCTTCCCCACCCCCGCCCCCATTTCTGTAATTCCCAGGGACTCAGCTTGCTTCTCTCTCATCCTGGTCACTTTACAATCCCCTCCTTGAGATCTGTACTCCAACCTGCTGTAGAGTCGAATAAAACCCTATCTCTTCCTGTCCTCACTATGCCCAAAGGCAAGGCCACACAACTTTGCTATAATTAGGGATTATGTAGTTTTTACTATAGGAACACAGTTGGGGACAGGAAAAGTAAGGAACCAGGGGCAATTATGAAGCTCAGGGAAATGATACCAAGATGTAACATGACTCCTCTGCCAGGTACTTAAATAGTAGCATCCCTCTGGGTACTGACCCAAGCTCACTTCTCACCTCAAGTGCCATCTCTGCAAATAGTCCCCAAATCTCTGTTGCCAGCTCAGATTCTCCTGACCTATGGACTCAGCTGTGTATTGTATAACGTCCTCATTCTTTCATTCAAGAACATGGATCTCTCCACTTCTCTGGGTAGGTCTCCAGAGGAATAGGCCAGTGAAAGACCTGTCCCCACTTCTGATCTAACAGCCTGCAGAGGGATGGACCAGACAGGAACCAGCCTACCTCTGCCAACAGGAATGAGGCCATGCCCTGTGAGAGAACCAAGTCCCCTGAAATACACATTTTGCTTGTTCTTTTTTTTAATATATTTATTTTTGGCTGCATTGGGTCTTCGTTGCTGCACGCAGGCTTTCTCTAGTTGCAGTGAGCGGGGGCTACTCTTCGTTGCAGTGCACGGGCTTCTCATTGCAGTGGCTTCTCTTGTTGCGGAGCACGGGCTCTAGGTGCACAGGCTTCAGTAGTAGTGGCTCGCTCCGTGGTTGCTCCGTGGCATGTGGGATCTTCCCGGACCAGGGCTCGAACCCGTCCGTGTCCCCTGCATTGGCAGGCGGATTCTCAACCACTGCGCCACCAGCGAAGCCCCATTTTGCTTGTTCTGATGATGAATTGAGACCCACTAGACTCTGTTCCCCACCCCAGGGAAGAACTGAAAGTAGACCCCAGAGCAGTGAAGGCTTGGTCCAAGAGTGGTCCATGTAGAACACAGAAATCTTTCCATATGCTGTTTTCTCCTTTCTCACTCCTCTAGTTAATTTAGGCCTTCTGGAACCCAAGGCTCACAAAACCTTTCATGAAAGGGCCACAGTTTATGTCATCACACTCATCTCTCATGGATCCCTTTCTCCTCAAAATGTACCTTGAAGTCTTTGCACGAGAGCTTCCTCCTGCCTCGAACTTGCCCTGCTCCTTGTTCCAGCACTGCCACCTGAATTTTCACCAGGCTATTTGCTGCTACCCATCTTTCTGACCTCAGCTTAGACGTCACATCCTCTAGGAAGGCTTCCTGAACCTCAAAAATTGGTTGAATATTATTCACAGGTGCATATCAAAGGATATAGGAATGCAGTGACAAATTTGTAGGATTTGTTTAAAATACAAGAAAGAAAGAGAAAAAAGAGAGGAAGGAAGGAAGGAGGGAAGGAAGGAAAGAAGAAAGAAAGAAGGGAAGGAAGGAAGAAAGGAAGGAGGGGAGGAAGGAGGGAAGAGAGAAAGAAAGAACGAATGAAAGAAAGAAAAAGAAAAAGAAAGAAAGAGAAAGGAAGGAAGGAAGGTTGGTTATCAAGGGTGGCCAAATTTTTATAGTTATTGAAGTTGGAGAACTGTTATATGAGGATTCATTATACTATTCTCTCTACCTTTGCATATACTTGAAATTTTACCAGTTAAAAAAAAGAAGAGGAGGGACTTCCTTGGTGGTCCAGTGGTTGAGACTCCACACTTCCACTGCAGGGGGCATGGATTTGATCCCTGGTCTGGGAACTAAGATCTCACATGCCGTGCAGCACAGCCAAAAATAAAAATAAATAAAATAAAATAAAAACATTTAAAAAAAAAAAGAGGAAAAGCACATATACACATACACAAAATCTTGGCTAGAAGTGACAAGGTCAGACACAGACCCTTCGACTTTTGTGTCTCTGGCCAATGTCCTGTTCTTTGTCTCATGAGTGATTAACTAAGATGAGAACTCTCATCCCCTTGAAACTAGCTAGACACAGAGATAAACATTTTCTGTTAAGCTGACTGAGACTTCCCCTGATGCAGAACAATCCCAACTGTAAATTCCTCACACCTGTAACCTATCTATTCCTCTCTATAAAAGTCTGAATCAAAACCACCCTGCCTAGACACTCTGATCTTTGTATCTGTGGGGCTCTCCCTGAGGAAATGGACTGAATAAAATCAGTCTCCTTATTTGTCCACACTGTCTTTGACAGGAGTCCCTTCTATGGTTTCCATAGAATTCTTCTCCATCATACATGTCATGCTGAACTGTAACTGCTTGTCTGTCTTCCCCAGTATCCAGCATGATAAAAATGGGGAATTCCTTCAATGTCCAGTGACGGACTCAGCACTTTCACTGCTGTGGGCCCAGATTTGATCCTTGATTTGGGGAACCAAGATCCCAAAAGCCATGAAGCATGGCCAAAAATAAATAAAATTAATTAATTAATTACATTATATAAAAATGGTCAATCTGTGACTGTTCTTTCTGGTAATGACTATCTACCGGACAGCGTAATATTGTATTCTGGCCCTCCTAGTTTGAAGGAATAATGCACACCAAATGTTTATTGCAGAATGCTTATCTTTCTGTTCTCTGTAACAAGAAAATGGAACCCAGCCCATTTAGAAATTTTATACTTTTAATAAACAAATTGAAAAGAAGGGCAGCCAGATCACAGCCTTGTGTTGGGTTTGCTGACAGTTCAGTTTGAAGACTGTTTCCATAGAGATCTGGCCTCCCCTTTTCCAGTGACAGACAGCTAACAGTGGTTCTCAATCTTAGCTCACCTGGGAGTCTTAAAAAATACTGATGCCTGGGCCCCAGCCCCAGAAATTCGGATGCAGTTGATCCAGTGTGTGGCCTGGGCAACAGATTCTTGAAAGTTCCTCAAGTGATTCCAGTGTGCAGCCAAAATTGAGAATCACTGTTAGATCGAAGCAGAGCATCATCAGTGTTCCCTCCTGGCAGACTGGTGGGAGCATCCTTGGTGGGACAATGGATGGCACACTTGGATGGCACATCACTGGGACTGGCAATCTGACTGGCAGTGATGCCAGCAATCTCAGTGAAGACAGCTCTAGACAACTACAGATAACCCAGCATCACCAATCTCGACTGGTGGCAGGAAGCCAGGTCTGATCTCATCACCAAGAGGCCCAGACAGGGAGACTGATTTTAAGCCAGACAACAAAAGCAGCCGAAGGAGCTGGATGAGGACCAAGTGGAGTAGGGAGGCTTGTGCTACCCAGGTCTGTGCAGTTGTCAATCTCAGTTTCCTCATCTATAAAATGGTGATAAAAATACTACCTGCCTCATAACCCTCTCAGACTTCAGACAATACTACAAAACTATAGTAATCAAAACAGCATGGTATTGGAACAAAAATAGACATATGGATCAATGGAACAGAACAGAGAGCCCAGAAGTAAACCCACACACATATGGTCAATTAATCTTTGACAAAGGAGGCAAGAATATACAATGGAGAAAAGACAGTCTCTTCAGCAAGTGTTGTTGGGAAAGTTGGACAGCCGCAAGCAAATCAATGAAGTTAGAACACACCCTCACACCATACACAAAAATAAACTCAAAATGACTTAAAGACTTAAATGTAAGACATAACACCATAAAACTCCTAGAAGAGAACATACGCAAAACAGTCTCTGACATAAATCGTACCAATGTTTACTTAGGTCAGTCTCCCAAGGCAATAGAATTAAAAGCAAAAACAAACAAATGGGACCTAATCAAACTTATAAGCTTTTGCACAGCAAAGGAAACCATAAACAAAATGAAAAGACAACCTACGGACAGGGAGAAAATATTTGCCAGTGATGTGACCAACAAGGGTTGCAAACAGCTTACACAACTCAATAACAGAAAAACAAACAACCCAATCCAAAAATGGGCAGAAGATCTAAATAGACATTTCTCCAAAGAAGACATACAGATGGCCAATAGGCACATGAAAAGATGTTCAACATTGCTAATTATTAGAGAAATGCAAATCAAAACTACAATGAGGTACCACCTCACACTGGTCAGAATGGCAATCACTAAAAAGTCTACAAATAATAAACCCTGGAGAGGGTGTGGGGAAAAGGGAACCCTCCTACACTGTTGGTGGAATGTAAATTGGTGCAGCCACTATGGAAAACCTCCAGTATGGAGGTTCCTCAAAAAACTAAAAATTGGGCCATATGATCCAGCAATTCCACTCCTGGGCATATATCCAGAAAAAACTATAATTCAAAAAGATACTCACACCCCTATGTTCATAGCAGCACTATTTACAATAGCCCAGTCATGGAAGCAACTGAAATGTCCACTGACAGATGAATGGATAAAGAAGACGTGGTACATACATACAATGGAATACTACTCAGCCATAAAAAAGAATGAAATAATGCCATTTGCAGCAACATGGATGGACCTAGAGATTATCATACTAGGCAAAGTAAGTTAGAAAGAGAAAGACAAATACCATATGGTATCACTGATATGTGGAATCTAAGATATGACACAAATGAACTTACCTACAAAACAGAAGCAGACTCACAGACACGGAGTACAGACTGTGGTTGCAGGGATTGTGGGGAGGGATGGATTGGGAGCTTAGGATTAGCAGATACAAACTATTATACATAGAATGGATAAACAACAGGTCCTGCTGTATAGCACAGGGAACTATACTTAATATCCTGTAATAAACCATAATGGAAAAGAAAAAAAATACTACCTGCTTCATAAGTAGTTATAGGGAATAAACAAGTTAACATATATGAAGCGTTACTAAGTGGTATGTAAGTCTTAGCTGCTGTTGTGGTTTGGAGAGGTGAGGAAATTGGGCAGTGTTTCAGTGGATAAAATAAGATTTTTTTACATACATCTCCTCCCCAACCAGTATGGTCTCCTCATATGAAGGTGTTCACAGTTTACATCGTTTTTAGTTCCTATCATAATGAAAAAAATATTAATGTTCATACTGTCTTAGTGTAAATGAACTTTGGCTTCATAAGTCATGTAGTTTTCATGTATTGATACTAACAGGCTTCATGTTCTGGCAAGCTTGTGATCATTGCAATTTCCTCCTTTGCAGCATCAGCAAGACACTGGGGTTTATACTAGGACTTGCTGTGTTGGCAAAGGCAGCTCTTACCCGCTGGGGCCACGGAGTGGGTTTGGAAGGGACCCCAGGTTTCTCTACCAACCAAATGCTGTGCTTATATCTGTGGCCTGACCTCCTGGTTTAGCTTATTGGAGAAAAGATACTTAAGAGGCTGAAACTTTGGGGCCAGGACAGTTGGGAGTGGCAGGCCCTGTCTGTGCAAAGTCACTAGGTTATCTATCCTCTTTTTTTTTTTGCGGTACGCGGGCCTCTCACTGTTGTGGCCTCTCCCGTTGCGGAGCACAGGCTCCGGACGCGCAGGCTCAGCGGCCATGGCTCACGGGCCCAGCCGCTCCGCAGCATGTGGGATCTTCCCGGACCGGGGCACGAACCCGTGTCCCCGGCATCGGCAGGCGGATTCTCAACTACTGCGCCACCAGGGAAGCCCAGGTTATCTATCCTGAGTAGAGAGATATAATGATGAAGTCACCCACCTGCTATTCTCCAGGGATGCTGACCTATGCCGGTCAGGTCTGTGTTACCACCAGAGCTCCTCCTATTTCCCTTGAGGTGTTGACTATTCAGGTATCAAACATGGAGCACAGGCACAGCAACTCCACCTGCTGACAGGATTAAACTAGAATATTCTGTCCTCACAGGGCAATCCCATTTCTCTTGCCCAGCTGAAGGAAAAAGGCCCAAGAAGTGTCAACAATTTTGATCAAAAGCAATCAACACAAGGGAAAAAAATACTTTATCAGAACAAGAGAGACTGTAGACTATTTTCTAATCCCCTGGAAAAGTAAGCATCTTTTGAAAGGATTTGTTGTATCTGAAATCCAAATTCTGAAATCCAGTTCCTGGTACCTACCAAAAGCAGGGCAGTGACATTCACTGGTGTCTTTTGTGTCTCAGTCAAGGATAAATACTTTACATATGTTGAATCATTTAAAATCCTCTTAACATAATTATCTTCATTTTTATTGGTCTGGAAAAGGAAGCTCTTAAATTGAGGTAACACCTCCAAAGTAGCACATCTAATACGGGGTTGGGGCCAGAACACCATTCCAGATCTGTCCATAGATTCTGGCTCCTCGGGGAGGAAATTCACCTGTTTACCTAAGACAGCTGGGCTGCCTTAACATGAATAAAATGACGAAATGTCTTTTCAAAGATACGGGTTTTATGGAAAAGTCAGAAAATATACAGAAGCAAATGGAAAAATTATCATTCATCATCTCCCATCCAAGTTACTGCAGAAAACATTTTGGGGTTATATTTGAAAACGTTAATATGTTTACCTGCTTTTTTCATCTGAGCCTTTAGAATGAGGTTTTATTTCTAGGTCAATAAATGTAGATATAGGGGCTTCCCTGGTGGCACCGTGGTTAAGAATCTGCCTGCCAGTGCAAGGGATACAGGTTCGAGCCCTGGTCTGGGAAGATCCCACATGCCGCAGAGCAACTAAGCCCATGCGCCACAACTGCTGAACCTGCGCTCTAGAGCCCGCGAGCCACAACTACTGAAGCCCGCGTGCCTAGAGCCCGTGCTCCGCAACAAGAGAAGCCACTGCAATGAGAAGCCCACACACCTCAATGAATAGTAGTCCCTGCTCGCTGCAACTAGAGAAAAGCCCGCACTCAGCAATGAAGACCCAATGCAGCCAAAAATAAATAAATTAAATAAATAAATGTAATAAATAAATAAAAATGTAGATCTATACCATCTACAGTTGGCTGGGTAGTATCTCAGTGTACACGTGTCCTAAATTATTCACCTGGTTCCTCTATCGTTAGACATCTACGTTGTTTCTAATTTTTATTTATTATAAACAGTGTTCAATACATATCTTTGTACATCTTTGGGTGCTTTTGTTTCTTTAGGGGAAAAAATCCTAAATGTGAAATTGCCAAGTCAAAGGGAATGCACGTAACTTTCTTAAAAAACAAACTTTTGTTTTATTTTATTTTGTTTTTGAAAGGCTTTTAAATATATATTTATTTATTTATTTGTTTGTTTATTTTGTTGTGCCGGGTCTTAGTTGCAGCAGACAGGCTCCTTAGTTATGACATGTGAACTCTTAGTTGCAGCATGCATGTGGGATCTAGTTCCCTGACCAGGGATTGAACCTGGGCCCCCTGCATTGGGAGTGTGTAGTCTTAACCACTGTGCCACCAGGGAAGTCCCTGAAATTTTTTTTTTTAATTTTATGTACAAACAGCTAGCATTGTTTCTGCTGTAAGGATGTCCTGGATGACCCATTCAAGGAAGTTTACTTGGTCCAGTTTAATGAAGCCAATATCCTTTGTGTACTGACGGATCCTGCTGTGCTGGTTTGAGCAGAGGTAGAGCAAGAACCAGAGCAAGAACCCTGGCTGAATTTTCTCGAATGGCTCCAGAAGAGCTGCTGGCTACCCATCCTGCTTTCTCGAATGCAAGGAGGCAAAAGGAAAGAGCTCCAAAAACAACCTTTTAGATTCAAGTATGTCATGTATAGAGAAAGTGCATAAGTTATAAGTGGACAGTTTGATCAAGTATCACAAAGGGAGCACACCTGTGTAAATACCACCCAGATTGAGAAATAGAAAACTATGATCCCCCTCCACCCCTCTCAGGCCTCCCCCCAACCTTTCCTGCTCTCACCTGTCCAGACATAACAACTCTTCTGACGTTTAACATCACAGATTGATTCTGCCTATCTCTTAACATATAAACATTATCATCCAGTGTGTACTCATTTGTGTCTGATTTCTCTCACTCAATGTTATCTTTGTGAACTTATGTTGATGGGTATAGTGGGAGCTCATTTTCATTGATGTATTTTATTTTAATTCTAATATTGAATTTTTAGAAAGTGAATACTCACGGGCAACATCATACCAGAAGCATCTCTTGTGCCTTCTACCAGTCATTGCTTTCCTGAAAGGTGACCTCTCTTCCGATTTCTATCACACTCGATTTGTTTTACCTTCCTTTAAATCTTATATATAAGTAGATCATACAGTAAGTACTCTTTGATGACTGGCTTTTCACTCATATTTTTACCTATTGGATTCACCCACATTTTTGGGTGTAGCAGGAGTTCGTCCTTTATTGTATAGTAGATCAGATTACGAACATGCAGTAATTTATCCATTCTACTGTTGATAGGCATTTGGATTTTATATGATTTTTGGCTATCATCAATAATGCTACTACGAACATTCTTGTGCATGTCTTTAATGTTTGGAGGGGGCCATGTCCCCCTTTTCATTATTTTTCTTTTTCAGAATTTTTGGGCTATCTTTGCATATTATTCTTCATAGAGATGTACTTTAGTATCATTTGGTAAAAATCTTAGAAAAGTTAACGTTAGGATTTTGACTTGGATAGTGCAAAACACACAGGTTAATTTGATATCTTAATTTTGCTGATTCTCATTCCGTGTTTATTAAAATCCCATGTCTCTTGACAAAGTTTTACAGTTTTCTTCATATCATTTTTAAGCATTTATTTTTAAGTTTATTCCTCGGTAGTTTATACCTTTGGTTGCTTTCGTGAATAGGATCTTCCTCCAGGGAGGTCTTTCAATGACACTGTATGAAAGAAATAAATGAGTGCTGTTCAGAAATTCAGTATGTTACAGAAATTCTACTTGTCTCTTTTGTTTGTAAACAGCTATTTAGAACTTTCATAGTTGCTTAGGAACGTGTCCCCTTGGCTTTTCATTCTGTGGTGGTACAAAGATAACATGGATTTCTGGAGAAATCCAAAATTGCATGGCAGCGTTGGAAGCTTTCCCAGCTCACGAGTCCCTGCACAAGTTTCTACTCAGGCTGACGGGAAAGAACACCTAAAGCCTGGGCCATTTCTAGGTACTTATTCTGTACCAGTTACTACTAAATGTGGAGAAAACAGACAGATGATCCTCAGAAACATGTATAGAGCTTTCAGTTTTCTGTGGAGAGAGATTCAGCCTGTAAGGCTGAAGAACTTTCCAGCAGGGGACCCGCATGGGGAAAGGCCCTGAGGTGGGAGGGATTTAGCACATTCAGAGAAGGGAAAAGAATGCAGGGCTGGGATGTGCTGAGTGAGGGGTGTGTCCTGAGATGAGTCATGACTGGGGAAGTGCAGGCAGGATTATCTGCTGAGATGATGCTCTTCCCACTCTGGCTGATGGGGACCCAAGCAAATGCGATGGGCTGGGGGTGGCAGTCAGGCGGCCCTGGCTGCAAGGTGGTGTGGGCCCAGGGAGACTGAGTCCCAGCCCCAGGGTTGCCTCCTTCTAGCTGTGGAAATGAGGGCCAGTGCCGTGGCCTAACTCTCCCTGGGCCCCATACTGAACTGGACATCTGGCATTGTAGCTACATTACATAGAGAATGGATGGACAACAAGGTCCTACTGTATAGCACAGGGAATTATAGTCAATGTCCTAGGATAAGCCATAATGGAAAAGAATATAAAAAAGAATGTACATATATGTATAACCGAGTCATTTTGCTGTAGAGTGGAAATTAACACAACATTGTTAATCAACTATACTTCAATTAAAAAGGATTACTAATGAAATTAACATTTAAAGATCAACATATAAAAATACTTTTGGGACTTCCCTGGCGGTCCAGTGGTTAGGACTCCACACTTCCACTGCGGGTGGCACGGGTTCAATCCTTGGTCAGGGAACTAAGATCCCGCATCCTGTGGCGTGACCTAAAAAGAAATAAAAATATATTTTTTAGCATCATCCTTGCAGATTAACTTTATCTTATTTTTAAACTACATTTAATAAGCAGCAAGTTGGAACAGTTAAGCTTTGGGTTCCTCCCTCTGTTAAGCATGTAACCATCTGTAAGTGTACACATGAGAAGCTACTTCTTCAAGGGGCCCTTTTGAAATATGGACAAGCATTTTCTCATGGGAATAACATCACCCTCTAATTGGAGGCAGTAAGAGAGTAAATGGTTTGATCATGCAGAAGACAGCCTAGTGAGGGAGAGGGTATGTTTATACACACAGGATTCCTTTGATTCACACTCTGCTGTGTCCTGTGTTTCTATGACAGACATCCGGTCATTCCCCTCCCAGAAAGCCATTGTGTGGCACCAAAGAGATAAAGCGTGTGAAAAGGCTTTTTAACAGAAGAGCTAGACAGGTTGGGGGTTATAATTAGGTTGGGTGACTTCCTGGGGTCCCTGAGCATCTGGGGAAATGGGTGGTAGGGGCCCTGACAGGTCACCCACTGAGAAAGCAGAGGAAATGCCAAAACCGAGATAACTGAGGCAGCTGGAGATCAGATAAGACCTTTAATTTTTTTTCTAAGCTGGCCTGCCCACAGTTCAAAATTTGGCACTAGTTCCCATGGAAGAATGCTGGTTGCCTCAACCATGAGACCTTTCACTGCCCCTCCACCCTCACCCTGTCCAGCTTCGACCTGGGCTCAGCCTAGCCAAACCCAGCTCCTGAATGCATGTGGGCCCAAGTGTTGCAGGAAAACGCGTGGGGCCAGAGAGGATGGTCACGTCCCACGTCTCAGGCGAGTCCCTGGGACGGCCGCCAAGTGTGGGTTCTTAGCTTCGCACAGGAAAGAATTAAAGAGCGAGCCACAGTAAAGTGAAAGAAGGTTTATTCAGGGAGATCTATATTCCATAGACAGAGTGTGGGCCATCTCAGAAGGTGAGAGTGGCCTCAAGGTAGGGAGATCTATATTCCATAGACAGAGTGTGGGCCATCTCAGAAGGTGAGAGTGGCCCCAAGGTATAGTGCTGCCAGTTTTTATAGGGGTGGGTTTCTATAGTGGGTAATTTCATAGGCTAATGAGTGGGAGGAATATTCCAGCTATTTTGGGGAAGGGGTGGGGATTTCCAGGAATTGGACCACCGCCCACTTTTTGACTTTGTATGGTCGGCCTTGGAACTGTCATGGCACCTGTGAGTGTGTCATTTAGCATGCTGATGTGTTACAATGAGCATATATTGAGGCTCAAGGTCTGGTGGAAGTCAATTCATCAGCCATCTTGGACCTAGTTCGTTCTAACCAATTTATGTCGTGTCCTCAATGGCTGTCATTCTTTTAAAGGTTGTGTCCTGCCCCCTTCCTGTCTCACAAGCACCCATGTGGCTCAGAGATGGGGTGAACACATCTGGTTTTCCTGTGACCCTCCCCATTTGTGCCTGTTGTCCTGGTGCCATTACTAATACTCCCCCTCTCATTCTCCGCAGTGCTCCAATATAGGTGATAAATTATGTGTTCTCCTTATTGAGAACCCAGCTACGGGCTGTTACCTCAACAGGCAGCAAGACTTGGAAGCCTAGGTTTGGAGAGCAAGGGTCCAGGGATACTGCACTTGTTCCCAAAAGGTAAAAGGAATGGACAGCAGGGGAGGGTCTAAATTGTTCAGCCTAACATAAGAAAGACCCAGGAGGCAGTGATAATGCTCTGGTTCACCTCCCCATCCCAGGCATCCTCATTTGTTTGAGCCCCAGCACTGCTGCCTTGCGCACTAGCAATCTAGATGCATAAAGCACGGTACACTGATCAAAGGCAATCAGACATTCATTCCGTCTAACAAAACTGAGTCCAAGCTCGCTTTGTGTACCACGCAACAGGCCAATGCATCTGGAAACGAGGTGCTGAGGCAAGGAATAGCGACTTTATTCAGAAAGACGGCAGACCAAGAAGATGGTGGACTAGTGTCCCCAAAAAACCATCTTATCAGGGTCTGGATGCCAGTTTCTTTTATAGAACAGAGAGGGGAAGGCAGTGAGGAAGTAAAGTAAAAAGGGCCATTAGTTTTGCCTGGCTTGGCCAGCCTCAGGGAGGGGATGTGTTAGTTTCTTCTTTTCTGCAGCCATCCACCGGTGGGCAGGGTCAGATTGTCTCCCTGTGAGCTGAACAAAGGCACTTTAGTTTACCATTCAGGCAGAGGGGCAGGGTTCCCGGAGGCAGGCCATTATGAATGATTATAATAACAAAAGCAACGAAAAGCAAAGGTTAAAGTCAAAGAAACAGATCCAACATGGAGTCAGATTTTGCTCTTCCTTGTTACACAATTACTGACGCGCTACTTTGGTCCAGGAACAGACACAGATACTGGGAATCCAAAGAGGATTTCAGGCAAGTCGCTAGACTTATAGTGCAGTGAGGTAAACACTATGAGGTAAGCCCAAGGGGTCATGGGAGCCCAGAGGAAGAGCTGGCTCACTTTTCCTGGAAAGCCAGCGGGGGGCAGGGAGGGGCGCAGTTACCAGGAAAGCTATCACAAAGGAGCTCTTGGAGCCAGGCTCTGCAGACAAGACAAGGTACCAGATATCTCCCTGTGGGAGCAGGGAGTTCTCAGCTTTCAAGAGCCATACAACCAGTGTGATGAATTGGGAAATGGGGATTGACATATATACACTAATATGTATAAAATGGATAACTAATAAGAACCTGCTGTATAAAAAAAAAACATAAAATAAAATTAAAAAAAAAAAGCGCCAAACAACCAGAATTACAAGTGTGTGTGAGCCAGCAGGAGGACCCAGGCAGGCAGATGAAGCCATGGATGACGCAGTCCCAGGAGGGTGGGGCTGGTGTTCCTTTCAGACCTTCCCCTTAGGGGCAGCTTGTGCCAGGCCCCAAGCCGGGTCTGGGGCTGAAGTTCAGAGCATCCAGATGGCCTGTGGGAGGTGAGAGTGGGCCTAGAATCAGGCAGGCTCTGAAAAAGCTGATCCGCTATCAGATAAACCTCCTGGGAAGAAGGGTGGAAATCTCGTGTGGCCATTCCGAGAAGCAGAAAGAATAGGCAGGCCCCAAGGCACTGGTTTCCCCTTGACTAGAGGGCAAGGTTGAGAAACAGGCTGGCCCCAGCTCACCCTTCCCACCCCTCCACCCTCTGCAATTTTTGCCACTGAGGATGCCATTAGGTTTTAGGGTCTGGTTGAGGTAACCCAGTGGTTCTCACGTTTTAGCATCACCTGGGGAGGCCTGTTAAAACACAGATGCCTGGGGCCCACTCCAGAGTCCATAGGTCTGGGGTAGAGACCCCAAAACTGTACTGTATACAAGTTCCCAGGTGCTCTGGTTCTCATGGCGTTTTTTGGTTTATTTGCTTTTCATTGAGGTATAATTATACAATAGTATACAAATTTCAGGTGTACAACATAGTGATTCACAATTTTTAAAGGTTATACTCCATTTATAGTTATTAGAAAATATTGGCTATATTCCCAGTGTATAGTATATCCTTGGAGCTTATTGATTATATTCTCAGGTTTTGAGAAGCACTGAGGTAACCCAGTCGTGGTCTCTCTTTGATGGGGCCCCCAGTGAGGCTGCCTGGGGCTGAGGACATGGGATTCGGAAGCGGGAACTGGGCTTGTGGGCTGGCTTGTAAGACTCCTCAGTTTCTACCTCAATAAAACGGTCATTCTGGGGAATATCCTGGCGGTCCAGTGGTTAGGACTTCGTGCTCTCACTGCCGAGGGCTTGGGCAACTAATAAATCCCACAAGCTGCGCAGCATGACCGAAAAAAAGAGAAAGGGGTCATTTTGAGTCCCAAACAAGACCTGTGATATAAAAGCCCTTTGTAAACTGAGAGGTGAAATTCAATGTCAGTTATCATGCCCAAGCTGAAACCGTGTAAAACTCAGATTGGGACTCGAACCACGCAGCCGGGGCTCAAACCCGGCCAAAACCCAGATTGGGACTTCAGCCTACGTGGCCAGGATTTGAACCGGGCCAAAGCCCTGCTTGGGACTCTAACCTGACGTCTGGACTTACTGAGGCTCAGGTTCTGCGTCTCGGTGCAGAAGGAATTCAGCGAGAGGCAAAGTGATAGGAAAGAAGTAGATTTCTTAACTTAGGATGCTTGTAAGAGATGCAAGCGGGCAGGCGAGGGAGCTCTGCCTTGAGGATTAAGTGGGCTACAATTTTATGGTCAAAGGAAAGGGGGAGGGGAAAAGACGGCCTTATTCCAGTAGATGTGAGGCTTACATCACTAGTTCCTTCTTCATATCAGGCAGGAGAGTGTCTGACCCTATGAAGTCAAACTAGGATTATCATAGCACTTATTCAAATCAGTAGAAGGGTGGGGACATTTTTCTTCCATCTAATGGCCTGGGGCATATCTCGTACTTTTATTTATGGCTTTATAGTTAAGCAAGGCTGCTTTGTTCCAATAGCTTTCTTGAGCCATCATTAACTTACAGTGGTCTCCCAAAGTTTCCTAGGTTTCCCTCTCTAACTATAGTCCCCTACTGGGACTTCTACAACTACCTGTATAACTATCCTATTCTATGCGTATCACAAACCTGAAGTTGTGAAATGTGCTTGTTTCTCCTAAAATAATTATGGCTGTGACCTAAGGACCACACCTACATCAGGATCCCCTGGGATGCTTCTTTTAATGTGAACTTCATAGATCTGAATCTTGGGTTGGGGTCCATCATTACATTTACAATTTCAAAACATCTTGGGTGATTCTTGGACACCCCAAGGAGTTTAAGAACCTCCAACTTATTTGAAGAGTGAGTGGGAGATGAAAAAAAAAAAGTCATTCTTCATTTTTCTGGTTTGCTCTTGGGCCAGTAAGATCCCTCCCGCCCCAAACCCCGCACTCCCTCAGTCTCCTTGCTGCCAGCAATGCTGGAGGAACCTCACTTCTCTGGAAAGTCATGGCTCACGGGATTCACTTTTCCAGAAAGCTGCTTCTCCGTTGCCAGGCTCCCAGCTGCACGCACGCCAGGCGCCCCCTCCTGGCCACATAGTTTTGTCACTTTTCCTCCGATGGCGCTAATCTGATCCTCCCACGTATGAGTTCAGAATCCTGTTAATGTCAGAAGAAAATATGATTCTCTTGCATTTAAGAAGTTTGAAAGCCTCTTGAAATGTCTCAGCTACTTGTGATTTTACTGTTCCAGTGTTCTGGAATGAGCTGTCCAGAAAAAAGAGGTTCAGGCATTTAGTTTGCAGAAGTGAAATTAGATCGGGGCGGGCGCGGTGGACTCCACCTTCCGTAGGTGGAGTCTTTTCTTTAAAAGGACCACATCTGCCAGGGTGTAGCTCATAACACAGCAGTAAACTTGGTCCCTGGAGGATGTTGGAGGTGTGTACCTGTGTGCAGTTTCCTTCCATGGCTTCATTTCAGCAGTGTGTGGTTTTCTGTGTTCAGTTAGCGTTTCTTGCAGAAGAAATCATGCATAAGCAAATGTAAAATTCCCATTATCCTCAGATAGTTCCCTAATGTATCAATTGTACTGGCACAAATTCGTGCTCTTTTATAGCAAATCTGACTGTAATGCATCATTAAGAATGTGCTGATATGAAAATACCTCTGAAATAAATTGTAGAGTGAATAAAACCAAGGTGCAAAAAAAAAAAAAAAAAGCCACATTTCGGTAGGCTGGCAGAGAAAGTGTTCGTGGATTCAGAAAATCTAATTAACAACCTGAGACTTCCTCTGAGTCTTCTGTTGACTGTCTGGTCACTTTCACCACAGCATCCTGGAGCTGGAGGGTGTCCTAGAGCTGTTCTTCCCAACTGTGTGCACACCCAGCACATAGTGATTGTTAAAAGATAAACTGATAAACTAAGGCACATTACACCTTTGAAGAGTTTATCTGAGCAAACATCAGTTTGAATCGGGCAGTACCGAACCAAAAGCTGTTAGAAGCACTCCACCTACAGGAGCTAGTAGAAAGGCTTTTATAGGAGGAGACTTGGAAAGAAAGCGAAGAAATTATTTGATTGGCTATAGCTTGAGCAGTTGCTTTTGGGGGGCAAACCTAGCTGACTGTTTGTTTTTGTGTTTTTTTGTTTTTTTGCTTTTTGGCACGTGGCACGTGGGATCTTAGCTCCCTGACCAGGGATCAAACCCACACCCCCTGCATTGGAAGCGTGGAGTCTCAACCACTGGATTGCCAGGGAAGTCCTGACCGTTTGTTCTTAAATTTTATTTTCTGGGATTTGAGTGGCTAGGTTTTGGTTTACTTAGATAGGCTACCAAGGCATTTGAGTCACCTTAGTCCATATATACATTAGGGTCCACCCTTGGTGTTGTACATTCTATGGGTTTGGACAAATGTGTAATGACATGCATCCATCATTATAGTATTATACAGAGTATTTTCACTGCCCTAAAAACCCTCTGTGCTCCCACGTAGTCAACCTCTCCCTTCTCACTAACAATCATTGATCTTTTTATTGTCTCCACAGTTTTGCCTTTTCCAGAATGTCTTATAGTTGGAATCATATAGTACGTAGCCTTCTCAGATTGGTTTATTTCACTTAGTCATATGCACTTAAGTTTCCTCCATTTCTTTTCATGGCTTCATACCTCATTTCCTTCCAGTGCTGAATAACATTCCATTGTCTGATGTACTGCACTGTACCTATCCACTCATCTACTGAAGATTCCAGAATTTTTCATCTCCCCAAAAGGAAGCTCTGAACGCATCAAACACTTACTCCACATTCACTGGTCTCCCCAACCCCTGGCAACTACTGATCTACTTTTAGTCTCTGTGCATTTGCCTATTCTGGATATTTCATGCAAATGAAATCTCATTAATTCTTTGTACCTTCCTTACTATAGTCTTTTTTTTTCCACATCTTTATTGGAGTATAATTGCTTTACAATGGTGTGTTAGTTTCTGCTTTATAACAAAGTGAATCAGTTATACATATACATATGTTCCCATATATCTTCCCTCTTGCATCTCCCTCCCTCCCACCCTCCCTATCCCACCCCTCTAGCTGGTCACAAAGCACTGAGCTGATCTCCCTGTGCTATGCGGCTGCTTCCCACTAGCTATCTACCTTACGTTTGGTGGTGTATATATGTCCATGCCTCTCTCTCACTTCGTCACAGCTTACCCTTCCCCTGCCCTATATCCTCAAGTCCATTCTCTAGTAGGTCTGTGTCTTTATTCCTGTCTTACCCCGAGGTTCTTCATGACCTTTTTTTTTTTCTTAGATTCCATATATGTGTGTTAGCATATGGTATTTGTTTTTCTCTTTCTGACTTACTTCACTCTGTATGACAGACTCTAGGTCCATCCACCTCACTACAAATAACTCAATTTCGTTTCTTTTTATGGCTGAGTAATATTCCATTGTATATATGTGCCACATCTTCTTTATCCATTCATCTGTTGATGGACACTTAGGTTGCTTCCATGTCCTGGTTATTGTAAATAGAGCTGCAATGAATATTTTGGTACATGACTCTTTTTGAATTATGGTTTTCTCAGGGTATATGCCCAGTAGTGGGATTGCTGGGTCGTATGGTAGTTCTATTTGTAGTTTTTTTTTTTTTTTTATTTGTAGTTTTTTAAGGAACCTCCATACTGTTCTCCATAGTGGCTGTACCAATTTACATTCCCACCAACAGTGCAAGAGGGTTCTCTTTTCTCCACACCCTCTCCAGCATTTATTGTTTCTAGATTTTTTGATGATGGCCATTCTGACTGGTGTGAGATGATATCTCATTGTAGTTTTGATTTGCATTTCTCTAATGATTAATGATGTTGAGCATTCTTTCATGTGTTTGTTGGCAGTCTGTATATCTTCTTTGGAGAAATGTCTATTTAGGTCTTCTGCCCATTTTTGGATTGGGTTGTTTGTTTTTTTGTTATTGAGCTTATACAGTCTTTCTTTCATTTGTTCTTCATTTCCAACCTCTCCTTTGCCCTAGGTCCCCCAGGCTCCCCTGCTGCACGACAATGTGTTATCTTTCCTTGGAATATTTGCACTTTAAACCCATGTGAATATGGCAAGTATAAGGCAAAAAGATATTTTTAATCATATTTCTGGGCCTCATTGTGACCCTGGAGATCCAGTGGTTAGGACTGGGTGCTTTCACTGCTGAGGCCCTGGGTTCAATCCCTGGTCAGGGAACTAAGATCCCGCAAACCCTTTGGCATGGCCAAAAAAAAAAAAAGAGGCCTAATACTTGGAACAAATAGAGCCAGGGAACCTGGGTCAGCCTCAGAGTCACCTGGAAAGTTTCATGAAATGCAGATTCTAACTGCCCACCGGGGAAGTCTCATCCAGGGTGTCTTCGGTATGGTTTCGACAATGTCTTTTTGTTCATGCACACTTGTGAGCACTCTGGGGAGGGGCTATAAGTACAGTAAAGTCAAACCCTGGGGCACAGCATTTAGGGAAGCACTTGCCCTGCACCCCTTGCATCACCCAGTCAGGGCCCTGCACTGGGGGCTTCTAAAAATGTGTGGAGGAAAATGGGTCTTTCCAGGGAGCTGGAACCAGTGACCAGGGTCAGAAAAACCCAGGTTATACCTATAAGGTCTCCTGACATGGCAACTCGTTGAGTTTTCACTGTTATCTTTTAAAAACTCATATCTTTAAAGGTCACAGGCATAAGGCAATATTTCCACCTAAATCTCAGACCTAGAGATGTCTAAGAACTAATTAGAGTTAATGACATTGACTTTTCTCAAATGGATGATTTTTAACATGCTGTATTAGTTTCCTAGTGTTGCTGTAACAAAGCACCATAAATGAGGTAGCTTAGAGTAACTATTCTCACCCCGTTCTGGAGGCCAGAAGTCTGAAATCAAGGTGTTGGCAGGACCATGCTCCCTCTGAAACCTGTAGGGGAGAATCTCTCCTTGCTTCTTCTAGCTTCCAGGGGTTGCTGGCCATCCTTGGGTTTCCTCAGCTTGAAGTTCCATTACTCCAGTCTCTGCCCCCACGGTCTCAATGACCTTCTTCTCTCTGTGTCTGTGTCTCTGTCTCCCTCTCGTTATAAGATGGCCTATCCCAATCCAACGTGTCCTCATCTTAACTTGATTGCATCTGCAAAGATCCTATTTCCAAACAAGGTCACATTCATAGGTCACGGATAGACATGAATTGGAGGGGAGGAGGGGGACCCACTTCAACCCCGTCCTGTGCTCGCTTCGGCAGCACATATACTAAAATCGGAATGGTCCAGAGAAGATTGGCATGGCCCCTGCACAAGGATGACATGCAAATTCATGAAGGGTTCCATGTTTTTCAAATATCATATATCACATATATGGAATCTAAAATATGACACAGATGAACTTTCCTACGAAACAGAAACAGACTCACAGACATAGAGAACAGACTTGTGGTTGCCAACGGGGAGGGGGCATAGGGGAGGGAAGGATTGGGAGTTTGGAATTAGCAGATGCAAACTATTATATATGGAATGGATAAACAACAAGGTCCTACTGTATAGCACAAGGAACTATATTCAATCTCCTGTGATAAACCATAATGGAAAAGAATATGAAAAAGAATATATATATATACATATATATATGTAAATAACTGAATCACTTTGCTGTACAGCAGAAATTAACACATTATAAATCAACTATACTTCAATAAAAAAAAAATTTTGGAGGGGGCTATACCACGCAGCTTGCGGGATCTTAGTTCCATGACCAGGGATTGAACCTAGACCACGACAGTGATAGCGCCAAGCCCTAACCACTGGACCGTCAGGGAAATCCCGAATAAATTTTTTAAAAAATTGTTCACCTCTTGGTTTTTCATTTGATTTGGATTCATTCTCTTCACCTACCTCCAAATAAGCCGGGGTCTTTTATAAGGATTTTAATGGATGTTGCCAATCATCTAGCACCAATTTAAAAGATGAGAAGATACTATTCTCCACAGGTGAACTAACCCATCAGATTATCAATGTGCTCTGCTCCCTTACAGAAATGCACATTTATAGGGGAGCAGCCTTTAGGGTTTCACCATCTGTATCCACTTGTATGTTTCCAAATGTAGGAGACAGTATACCTACAAAGGAATTTCTATTTCTAGGAAGGTTGGGAAAAAATAAATAAAACTCCTACTGTTTACTTGAATCTAGAAAGGAATGAAAGCTCTCTTTCTAAGTTAGCGAAGGAATGAGATAGTGACAGGCAGACCTAAAAGGCGAATTTTTATTTTAAGCGAAACAATGAGGAATCATCGCTGTTTCTCAGTCTTAAGGATCACCAGGTTCACCTCAGTTTAAAGTCAATTGAAACCCAGGGAAGCTAAGTGATTTCCCAAGGTCACACAGTGTATCAATCACCTAAAAAATACTTACTGAGCCTCTGCTACATGGAAATTTCTATGCTGGGTAGCATAGGAGCCAGAACAGAACACTTGACTCCAGATTCCTAGTCTCTTAAAATTGCTGGTGCCTCAATACCAATCAAGGGAGTGGCACCAAACCACCAGCAGCTACTGCATTCTTTATCTCCATGTACTTTTTTTTAAAAAGCCAGTATCATTTAAGAATGTTCTTGATCAAGCAGTAAGAAGTCATTAATTTTATCAAATCTTGATCCTTGCATACACATCTTAATATCTTGTGTACGACATAAACAGGCATAAAGCGCTTTTGTTGCATCCTGAAGTTGTCCACGAAAAGCCCTTGACTTGCAAACTGAACGAGTTGCATTCTTCATGAAATACCATTTATACGTCAAAGAACACCTGCCCAAACTAGAGTTATTCACATCTGAGTATTTGGTAGGCATTTCCTCGAAACTGAATAAAGTGGAGACAACTGACAGCGTTTGTTGCCCATGATAAAATTTGAGCCTTCAAGTGACAAGTGAAATTTTGGAAAACTTGTGCCTACCACCATGAGCTTGACAGGTTCCCAACATTGTAAGACTTTTCTAATAAGATCTATAGTCATATTCCAAAGGTAATTTTTTCTATATTACATAATGAAGTGTGTTAACTTTTATAAGACTTGCATAACTCAGTTAATCAATATTTCCCAAATTATCAATCCATGATATTAAAAAACCAAGCATGGGTAAAATATCTATTCAAAGTGCAAGATGAAAAAGAAAAAAAAGTGCAAAAGATGGATCTTAATGTAGCCGAGTAGGAAAAGTTCATTGATATGGTTTTAGATTACACATTGCAACTTAGGAAACCATCACTTGTCAAGCATTGGGGGTAGTATCACGCAATAGTCACAATTATCTAATAATCATCTAAAAACAAAATTTTCTTCCCCTTGCTAACTACATAATGGTGAGGATGAATTTTCTTCAAACACTTTAACCAGAACAACACCTTGCAAAGAAGGTGAGAATCAAACTGTCTTCTATTAGGCGAGGCCTTAATAAAACATTTTTAATGTAAAAAAAACACATTCTTCTCACTAAATGCTTCCCTATTTTGAAGAAGATCATTATTTTTTATTTTTAAAAATGTGTTGGGACTTCTCTGGTGGCGCAGTGGTTAAGAATCCGCCTGCCAATGCAGGGGACACAGGTTCGAGCCCTGGTCCGGAAAGATCCCGCATGCCGTGGAGCAACTAAGCCCGTGCGCCACAACTACTGAAGCCCACGTGCCTAGAGCCCGTGCTCCACAACAAGAGAAGCCACCGCAATGAGAAGCCTGTGCACTGCAACAAAGAGTAGCCCTGCTTGCCGCAACTAGAGAAAGCCCGTGTGCAGCAACGAAGACCCAATGCAGCCAAAAGTAAATTATTATTTTTTTTTTTTGCGGTGCGCAGGCCTCTCACTGCTGTGGCCTCTCCCGTTGCGGAGCACAGGCTCCAGACGCGCAGGCTCAGTGGCCGTGGCCCGCGGGCCCAGCCGCTCTGTGGCATGCGGGATCCCCTCGAACCGGGGCACGAACCTGTGTCCCCTGCATCGGTAGGCGGACTCTCAACCACTGCGCCACCAGGGAAGCCCTATTATTGTTTTAAAGTGTTATTGTTTTACCTAACATGAAATGGGTTTATTATTGGTATTGCTCTGGTCATCCCGTGGAAGTATATGGATCTCACAAGCAAAATTTGACTCCGGTTTTGAGACTGACACACCACACACACTAAGAGGGTATGAAGAATGCTATTACTCACATAATCAGGCTTCCTGGGAAGAGCAGGGCAGGCTCCAAAGAAGGTCCAAAAACAGCTGAAGAAAGCAGGGAGAGGCGACTGGAGTCTTCTGGTGGTTAGGGGTGGGGCTGGAGTGAGGGCTCCCTCACGCGGACCAGATCGTGCGTGGGCTGAACTTTTCCTTGGCACAAAGGCAGGCAGCTCCTTGAGCTTTGTCACTGGCTTCAGCTGTGGGGCGAGAGGGCCAGGTTAGGCACAGAGGCTGGAAGGTGTCAACACTCAAATAGCAACAACGGGGTCAGACTCCTTATTAAAATTCACCCTTGATATTGGACTGATGACTGAAATGTGGCCATGTTTCATTTAAATGAATTTGAACTTGTAAGAAACAAACCATTATGGTGTTCTATGAAGCCTGTAGGCTGATTAGGGAGGTGAAAGTTCTGTTGAATGCCTTAAGAGCCCAGTGTTCTGTATTTTGCAAAGTGAAATGTGTGCATTGGTCGCTATCAATAATATTTAGAACTGCAAAGGAGATAAGAAGGGTCTTGGTGAGCCCTCATATTGTGGCTTTCGTAGGTGCAGAGATATGTGTGACCTTGGGTCTATATTCTGGGTATCTGTGAAGCAAGAGATTCCTAGAGTTTTTGACCCATAAGGATGCAACCTTGGATAAGGAATTGTTGCTGCCACTTGGCTGGACCAGATGGCTGACTATTGGCAACGAACAACCCACGCATCTGTAAGCATGTGCAGCTGAAGCAGATTGTTGGCGAGGGATCAGGGCTAAGATGACTGCCTGAAGTCCAGCTAATTGTGCTGACACTGTGTCCTGTCCTTAGTTAGGGATGACCCCATAAAGGGATAAAAAGCAGCAGCTCTCCAGAGAGCTCCATCACGTATAGTGATGGCAATGATGTCTGTAAACCATTCAAACTCCCATTGCTATTCACTGTATCGACCCCAAGGCTCCCCAAGTAGCCATGAGGTCTGGAGAGGGTGGAGAGGGGTGACCTCTTCCAGCATGGTAGCATCTGGCAAAGGTTGTGAGACAAATGACCCAGGGCTACTTGAAAGAGGGCCTCAATGACATTCTCCAGGCCTTAAACATCAATTATCAAAACTTTCAACTTAGGTTGATGACATGTGTAACAGAGGCTTGGGCGGACTCAGCAGATGCAGCATAGAGCAGCCAACTCAGGGTGTAAGCTCCCTAGCAGGCAGCAACACAGCTCAAAGAGCACACTGGCCAGCCAGCAGGCAGCAGCTCAGAATGCATGCCTGCCAGCAGGCAACAGAACCAGTTAGCGAATCAAAGCAGAAGAAAGACCCTTGGTAGTGGTCACCACCTAGATACTCAACGGTTGGGTTCACTCTGCCTCCTTGGGGTGATCACAACATTTATTTACACAGAAATAAATAAATAAACAAATCAATCATTAATTTTTAAATAAAATTTTGAATTCTCAGTTTTAATTTCTAATACAGTAAACGTCAGTAGAAATATCCCACATAAACAACAACTTTTTGACCCCCTCTCTATATTTTAAGGGTGTGAAGAGACCCTGAGACCAAACAGTGTGCGACCCATTGGCATATCTATTTGTAAAACTGAAGCAAAAGTCTCACAAGAAGGCAGTTACTCATCTATCATGTGATACACCTGGTTTTCTCCTCTATTCTTTTCTATTTCATCCTATAACAAATGCTGTTCATGCCCACGAATGGTTCACTAGCTACAGCTTGAAAACACACAAGTAAGGCATGAGGATAGTATAGTGTCTTTGTGGGGCACTTTTTACTTAAATTAAACTTGGTTATTGCTGGAGAAGGAAGTATCTAAAGTCACATTGCCCCTGAGGATCAGGTTCTCACTTCTAAACAGAGTTGAATAGACCGTGAAGTTAATGAAGCTTGGCTTTACGTCTCCTCATGCGCACAGGCCCCTTCTAGGGTCCTGTACCTATTTTTTATGGGTAATTTGGCATTCCTATTTTTTTTTAAAGCTGGCCACCCAATCTGTATAAGCTTCAGGCTTCACCAAACCTAGATCCATGCCTGCTTCTAAACCATTTTTCCCCCAGTATATAAGCTGGATTGTTTTAAAATAAATACTTTGCTTTCCTAACTAAAAACAATGGTAGCAATTAGAAACACAGTTGCTGTTTGCATCAGGTCCCTTTAGAGAAACCCACATGAGTTACTTATTTCAAGGAAAAGGGGGTTGATTCTAAGGATACATGTGCACTGGGACTTGAGAACCATCCAGAACAAGTCTGTCCCTTTTTCCCTTAGCAGCCCCATGGACTCTCTGCTTCTTTCTTGTGAATCTGTCCTCCTCTCTTTACAACCGGGCTCCTTCAGACCCTCAACTCCACGGTCCACAGTGAGCCCTTACTTAGTTCTCATCCTCCATTGACCCAGCCTGCCTCGGTTTACTCCCTTGATTTACAAATTGCCAAGCCCTGGACGAGCAATCTGATTGGCTCAGCTCAGGGGTCCAAGCCTGGCCATGCCATAGGTTGCTGGGGAGCCTGAGATAGGCCATCCTTGGACCAAGTGCCCAGTAAACCACAGCGGGGGGTGTGGGCACAGGGCCAGGTGATACAAGCCTTAGCCAGTTAGGCCACAGAATCTGTAGACAGGGCCTTATCCCTTAGAAGGGCTGGTCAGCAGACAGAAGTTATTCTGATCATTCAAGCTTTGAGTTTTTGCTCTATATTCTTAATTAGATTTTAGTTCAATTTTAACTTGAATGTTTTTGCAGTGTTGCTTCCAAATGTATGTGTATGTGTGTGTTTGTGTTTACCTCACTTTTCACTGTTTAATTTTGGAGTACAGAGGAGAATTTTTATTTTTGGTATTTTCTATTTTTAAAAACATGTTTCTTTCAGAGCATACTGATGTTCCAATTGTATTCCTCCCGGATTTTTTGCTAATCATTGGAAAGTTGATGCAAGTGAATTATTTCAAAGAAGTATGTGCTACTCAGTTTCACCTAGATGTCACTCTAAAAAGGTGGTTAAGACAAAAGAATCAATAGTATGTGTAAATAGGAGTTTCATTACTCTATTCTTAGCTGCTGGAGAATTTAATTTGTGAGAAAGACACACAAACTCACTGTGAGAGTCAGCTCCAAAAGGTCTCCAATTTCCTTTGTCTCTCTTCAGTGACACCCTAGGATTCCCTGAGTGTGTTGTGGGCTGCGTGCCATTCCATGTTATTGCTTTGTTTGTTGCTGATGGCAAAACGTGTCTATGACTTTTTTTTAAAATCTGGAAGCAGAAGTACCACATGAAGCATGTTTACAAATTTTAAGCCCTTCTGGATAGTTGCAGGAAAGAAGGCAGGAGAGGAAGAGAGTTCATGCACAAGAAAACCTACCATGGGCTTGGCACTATTCTCAGGTACTACCCCTTTCTGAAGGTCAGCTCAGTAGAAGACTGCTAGACCCCATCCTTCCTCTGTAGCAGACACCCCTGGAGGGCCGTGGTTTTCCAAGTGGGGTCCTAGGACCAGCAGCGTCAGCATCACCTGGGAACTTACCAGGAAAGCACATCTTCAGGCTCAGCCCTAGACCTACCTAATCAGAACCCCTGGGGGTGGGATCTGACACTTGGTTTTAACGAGCTCCCCCAGGTTTCTGATGCAGGCTGGAATCTGAGAACCGCCATTTACAGCAGCGGCCCCCAACAGTTCTGGCACTGGTTTCTTAGAAGACAATTTTCCCACCGACAGCTGGAGGGTCAGGGGGGTGGGGATGGTTCAGGAGGTAATGTGAGCGATGGGGAGTGATGGGCAGAGGCAGATGAAGCTTCACTTACTCGTTCACCACTCACCTCCCGCTGTGTGGCTCCTAACATGGAAGTACTACTGTGGACCAGTACCAGTCCATGGCCCGGGGGTTGGGGACCCCTGACTTACAGGCTTCCATGTCAAGATATAAGGATATGCAACACAAACAAACAGTACTTGGAGTAGGATCACAAGGGCCTATAACTCACATGTTACTTTGCTACTTTCCTCACTGAGTCCAAGCTCACACTTCTCTCGGCACAATAGGCCAATAAATTGAGAGACGAGGTGTTGGGGCAGGAATAGCAACTTTATTAGGAAAGCCAGCGGACAGAGAAGATGGTGGACTTGTGTCCCAAAGAACCATCTTGTCCAAGTTAGAATTCAGGCTTCTTTTATACTCAGAGGGGAGGGAGTAAAGTCAAACATTTCCTGCTTCCCAGACAGCCTCCAGAAGGGATATGTTAATTTCTTCCTTCCTGCAATCATTCATAGGTTTGCATGGTCAGGATGTTTCCTGTAGCTAAACAAAGGTATTTCAGCTTAATGCTCATTACCTGGGAGGCAGGGGTTCCAGAGATGGGTCATTATGTGTAATTTAAGCTTATAGGCAACATCCCTTTGGTGATTAACTTGTAATAGAATACAAAGGTTCTTCCCTGTTACACTTTCAGGCCTTTATTTAGGTTACTCCTCTAACTAGAACACTTTCTCCCTCCATGTCCAGGCCCATCTGTTGGAACCTTGTTTGTTTTTCAAAGCCAAACCAGTTCAAAAGCTACTTCCTCTAAGAAATTTTTCCAGATTCATTCACTCCTCTGAAATGTGGTGTCTGTCTTCTATGGGGAGTTCAAAATAGAACAAGTTGTGGTCAGGAAGAAAAGTTAGAAGCTGACACATTTCCTTTGCTTTCTATCAGCAAGTCATACTGCTGCTCCCACCTCAGGGTCTAACTGTTCCCTCTCCTGGAATGTGTGTACTTGAGCTCAGGAATCAGAGATCAGAGGTCAACAAACATAGCCCACATTCTATATTTGTACAGCCTCTGAGCTAAGAATGTTTTTTACATTTTAAAAGGGTTAGAAAAAATCAAAAGAAAAATAATGTTTTGTGACGCATGAAAAGTACAGGAAATGCAAATTTCACTGTCCATAGATAAGGGATTGGTGGGACAACAGCCTCACCCATTCATTTATATGGTCTATGGCTGCTTTCTTGCCCCAAAGACAAAGTTGAAATAGTTGCAACAGAAACTGTATGGCATGCAAAGCCAAAAACCATGTCTGGCCCCTTACAGAAAAAGTTTGCCAACTCCTGCTCTAGGTAACCTCATGTTTCATGCTTTCACTTTATTTAAGTCTCTGCTCAGATCTCACCTTATCAGAGAGGTCTTCCTGGACCACCCTACCTAAATGAAACAGATGCCTCCCGACCTGTTCTGCATCCTTAAGGTGCTTTGTTTTTCTTTGTAGCCCTTATCTTTTGTAGATGTTAGGTATTTTTAAATTATGGGTCTCTCCTCATCAGAATCCAGCTTCATGAGATCAGAGTCTTTATTTTGGTTCATTACTAAATGCCCAGAATGCTCTTAATTAACATTTAAATGAATGAATAAATATTCTCTAATAAGAATTCCTCCTAAGACATTTCCTGGTAG
Source organism: Orcinus orca (assembly GCF_937001465.1). Lineage (NCBI taxonomy): Eukaryota > Metazoa > Chordata > Mammalia > Artiodactyla > Delphinidae > Orcinus > Orcinus orca. The sequence continues at coordinate 92,478,114 of NC_064567.1, forward strand.
TTAAATTATTTTACTTTTATATTTGGAGGGACATGGGGTCATGTGTAACTAAGTGTAGTCTCTAGACTAAGTGATAGGAACAGAGGAAACTGGAGATATTGTTTGCCTTAAAAATAATGAACATACACTTTAGAATTTTTTTTTAATTAGAAGAACTGGAGGCAAAGCTTTCAGACATGGAGGCCATTTATCAAAACAACTCCTCTAGTTTGTAATAAGAACGTCCAGAGTTGCTGACTGGAATTCTAGAAATTAATTTTGACCACTTGTTTTTTTAAAGAGGTTTTAGAGACTACTTTGTCCCATTCTGTTTCTATTTCAAAATTCTTCCACATTTTAATCCAATTTTACAGATGTACAATGTAGGCAAAAAAAATGGGTTTCAAGACATAATTGCTGTTTGCTTTAGGGTAAGGAATTTTCTGGAGAAGTAGCCAGCATCACTCAAGAGCCTCAAGTGATCTTCCCATGCCCTCCCAATTAGAAGTCAGAACAGTGTTTGTAAAGGAATAACTCATCTGCCTTTTCCTCCTTTTGTAAAGGCGTGGTGTCTTCTGTCATTTTCTGGGGTTGTTTTGTTTTGTTTTGTTTTTATTTTTGGCTGCATTGGGTTTTCACTGCTGCGCGGGCTTTTCTCTAGTTGTGGCGAGTGGGGGCTACTCTTTGTTGTGGTGCACAGGCTTCTCAGTGCAGTGGTTTCTCTTGTTGCGGAGCACAGGCTCTAGGCACACGGGCTCAGTAGTTGTGGCTCGTGGGCTCTAGAGCGCAGGCTCAGTAGTTGTGGCGCACGGGCTCAGTTGCTCCGCGGCATGCGGGATCTTCCCGGACCAGGGCTCGAACCCGTGTCCCTTGCATTGGCAGGCGGATTGTTAACCACGGTGCCACCAGGGAAGCCCCTGTAGTTTGTCTTTTAAACAGATTGCCTCATGTTTACCTTGTGCTGGATGAAGACAGCATGTTCACTAGGAATATGCCCTCTTCCCTTTCCCACTCAAATAAATAGAAGTATAGGAAAACAAACAAAAAATAAATAAATAGATAGAAGTATCCACATGAAAGAACAGGTTTTATCATTACATTAGGGAAATTTATACAAATGACTTCTATCTGGAAAATCTGAATTGTGAGATTACAAACTTAGGGTGGTTCTCTCACGAAGACTGTCACTGTCACTTTGGGGAGAATTATGACTTTTGTATTAAATTCTGAAAGTTTTTTCTTGGATATCATAGTCTAACTCCCAGAAAGTATAAGCAACTTGGCTGTGGTCACACAGCTAGATTAGGACCCGGATGTCCTGCCTCCATCTCTGAGGGCTCTTTCCTCTTCCCTGCATCCTTCAATGCTTTCCAAAAACACTTTCCTGCATTTTCCTCCTTTAAACCTACATGACGATGCAGGCAGGGTTTCCTTTGTTTATTATTAGTCTAGTTGTTGATTAAAAATGGAGAGAGACATTTCAATGCAATTCTTTTTTTTTTTAAAGGCATTTCTGGTCTCTGCTTAGTGGAATGTGAAAAGTTTACTACAGAAAATAAAAAGGAGCACATTCCTATATCAAGGAATAGTAGGACTTTTTGAGGTTCAGTGACTAGGGGAATAAAATGTGTGTGCTTGAAAGTACACTAAACAATTAGGTTCAGAAAATACTTTTCCAAATACTCTTTGCATCTAAAACAAGAAAACAGTTTGTCCTGGTACAGACACATCTGACAGAGCTAACGTTACTGGGCTTCAAGAAACTGCCCACGAGGACTTCCCTGGTGGCGCAGTGGTTAAGAATCCACCTGCTAATGCAGGGGACACAGGTTCGAGCCCTGGTTCAGGAAGATCCCACATGCCACAGAGCAACTAAGCCCATGCGCCACAACTACTGAGCCTGAGGTCTAGAGCCCATGAGCCACAACTACTGAAAACTGTGCACCTACAGCCCGTGCTCCACAACAAGAGAAGCCACCGCAATGAGAGAAGCCCACACACCACAACAAAGAGTAGCCCCCGCTGGCCACAACTAGAGAAAGCCTGCGTGCAGCAACAAAGACCCAATGCAGCCTAAAAAATATAACTAAATGGATAAATAAATTTAAAAAAAGAAACTGCCCAGAGACAGGACTGAGAGCACGGAAACAAGACTGAAGATCTGTTGTGACAGCAACTGACCATTCAGAAGCTTTATAATCCGAAGAAAAATGAGCTTGAGAAGAAACATGGGATAGCAACAAATCATCACCCTACACGGTGAGCCCTCCGATTTCTATGAAAGATGAAAATTCTGTCATTTGAAAAGGCAGGAAAAAATAAACATTCTAGAAAAAAAAAGAAGAAAAAAAACAAAAAAATAAACATTCTAACAATGAAACTTCTTAAGATTTTCTTTTTGTGAGAAACTGAGAGGAAAGTAGCACCTAAGTTATTTTAAAAAGATCACGATTTCAGAAGTCCTGTGGCTTCGAACAAAAAAACCCTGGGTTTAAGTTTTTGCTTGAGTTAACACTTTGTAAAATGGTTTCAAGTACATACTTTTATTTTTTTTAAGACATACTTTTCAAAAGTAGGATGAATATGTATTGGGCTGCACCCCGCATGCCTGCAAGGCCTGCACTTGCCCAGCGTTAAGACTGAAGGAAGAGGGACTTCCCTGGTAGTTCAGTGGTTAGAACCCCACACTTACACTGCTGGGGGCCCGGGTTTAATCCCTGGTCGGGGAACTAAGATCCCGCAAGCCACGCCATAGTGGCCAAAAAAAAAAGACCAAAGAAAGAGTCCCAAGTAAGCAACAGAGACATCAATGGTTTAATGGATGGGGAGCTTACACGTCTGAAGCACCGTCCTGGAGTGACACCCCTCTGTGTACCCAGTGGGCAGGACTCGGCGGCAGGCTTTACTCCCTGGGGAAGGGGAGATTCCCAGTTATAGGGGAATTGACATCAGACGGGCTCACTGGTTACCAGGGAAACCAGCAGAGAGGCACGCCCCTCACGGCCCCTTCGATAAGAACAATCACCAGCTGGAGCCGGGGCAAGGAGGAAGGTCAGTTATCTGAGTAGGTGTAGGTGAAGCAGGCCCTGGTCAGGCAGGGCGTGTACAGAGAGCAAGAGGACAGCCCTCTTGAGTGGCCTGACCACACGATATGCCGTTTCCTGCTGCTACCTAGAGCTGTTGTGATTAATTAAATTGAAAAACAAAATAAAATTAAACAGAGGCAGTACCTAGATCAAAATATCTCTGTGCTATGAACAAAAGAAGAGACATTAAAATATTTACTGCATGAAAATGAAAAATGAGGTTGGAGTCTACCTGTGCTCTAGTTTTGATATATCTGTTTCTCTTTTGCCAAGCTCAGGAGACATTTGTTGTTTTGGTGCGTATGTGTAGGTTGGATATCTGTTAAGGGGAGAGTGTATTGGATAGTTGTTGTTGTTGCTGTCGTTTTTACCCAGCTCTACTCTGTAGTAATTGTTCCCTGATTTTGCTTTGGGGAACCACCCCTTACTCCACACTCTGAGCCCACATGCTTCAGGTGAACCTGAATCCACTCTGGCTCCTGGAAAGAAGTATGTGACCCAGGGTAAGCTGATCAGCAAGCCTATGTCTCCTGACAACAGTAATTGGTTCAGAGAAGAACACATGAATCAAATCAGACCAATCAGGGCATAAAAGATTCAGTTCCAAGAAATTGAGTTTATTGGTGGGTGACCTGGACATATTTTTTCTCATTGGATGTGAATAAGAAAAGAGCTACTCCTGTAGCTCCGGGGGAGAATAGAGCTACTCCTTGCATTCCGGGGGGGAATGCAAAATGATACAACCTTATGGAGGAGAATTCAGCAATATCTAAAGAGACTGACAATAGAACGCAACTCAAAACCTGTGATATTTTTCCCCCAATAAAAGGTGTTATTGGAACAATTAGTGAAATCTGAGTTATTATATCAAGTTTAATATCTTGTTTTTTATCACTGTGTTTTCATAACTATACTGTGGTTGATAGTTTTGTTTTTAGATAATACACACTGACGTATTGAGAGATAGACATCACATCTGCAACTCATTACCCACGGTTCCAAAAAATTACATTATACATGTACACACGCAGATAGTATATGTATAAAGTAAGGGACAAGAAAAAGAATGATAAAACAAATGTGGTAAAAAGTTAACTAGGGAACCTGGTTAAGGGGTGTGGTGTAATGAGAAATACATTTGGTCTTTGTCATAGTTCCTGGCTCTGAGCTCCTAAAACCCTTGCCATTCCCTGAGTGATAGGAGGGTCTGATCATTCATAAGGAGCCCCTCTCATGTACACCCGAGTTTATGCTAACGAGGTGACTTAGGGTGGGCCCCAAGATAACCTCTGGATGGAGCTGGTCGCCAGAAAGGCAAAGTGATTAGAAGGCTGGAAATTTCAGCCATACTCACCAACCTCTGGGAACGTGGGGAGGATGGAGATTAAGCTCTATAAAAACTCCTGGACAAGATTTGATCAGCTTCCTAGTTGGTGAAAGCTTCCACACACTGGGAGGTGGTGCACCCCAGTTCCACGGGGACAGAAACTCCTCTCCTCAGGACCCTTCCAGACCTTGCCCTATATACCTCTTCATCTGGCTGTAAATTTGTATTCTTTATAATAAACTGGTCAATGGAAATAAATATTTCTCTGAGCTCTGTGAGTCACTCTAGCAAGGTAATTGAACTTGAGGAAGGGGTTGTGAGAACCTCCAATTTAGAGCCAGTTGGTCAGAAGCACAGGTGACAACCTGGAGTTTCTACTGGCATCTGGAAAGGCGAGGGTGGGGAGGAAGGGGGCGCAGTCTTATAGGACCGAGCCCTTAACCTGTGGGATCCGGCGGTATCTCCAGGCAGTGTCAGAACTGAGTTAAATTATAGGACACCCAGCTGGTGTTGCAGAATTGCTTAACGTGTGGAAAAAACTACCACACACTTGGTGTCAGAGGTGGAGTGTGTGAGTGGAAGAGTGAAGGACACACAAAGCAAGTGAGTTTTCCTTTACAGACGGGCACACAGAAATCCTTTATGCTATTCTCGTAACGCTTCTATAAATCTGTAATTATGTCAAAATAAAGTTTACTTGAGGAAGAGCGGGAGAGGGAGGAGGAAAAAGAAGAAGGTGGCTGTTGGCATCCATTTAAAAGCACACTGGGAAAGGCGGTCTTAGAATGGAACAGACCCAGAAGCAGCAGAGCAAGAAGTGGATCGGGGTGACTTTATGGGAACCCTATGTTAAGATTTAAATGAGTGAATCTGCTCTACCTCTGTCCTTTTCAGCTTGCATGAGTCAAATGATTCCTTTTCACAAGACTTGCTTGTGAAATATATAATTCACCAGATTCCAGAAGTTACTACATTTCTTTTGCTTTCTTTAATTCTTTTTTTTTCAGTTGTTTGTTTTCATTCCTAAATGAACACTGAAACTACACACCAGAGTTCTAAGAAGCTACACACTTTGCTGAAAAAAATAAGAAGAAAAGGAGGACAAGGACAAAAATTACTTACTGAAACACAACCATCAAGAATTACATGGACAGGACTTCCCTGGTTGTCCAGTGGTTAAAACTCTGCGCTTCCACTGCAGGGGGCACAGGTTCAATCCCTGGTGGCCCTGGTTGGGGAAGTTCCACACGCCATGCAGTGCAGCTGAAAAAAAAAAAAAGAATTATATGGACAACTCAACAACAAAAAACAACCTGATTTAAAAATGAAGAAAGGACTTGAATAGGTATTTATCCAAAAAAGACATACAAGTGGCCAACAGGTATATGAAAAGATGCTCAACATCACTAATGATTAGTGAAATGCACATAAAACCACAATGAGGTATCACCTCACACCTATTAGGATGGCTACTATTAAAATGACAACAACAACAGAAAATAACAAGTGCTGGTGAGCATGTGGAGAAATTGGAATTCTTGTGCACTGGTGGTGAGAATGTAAAATGGTGCAGCCACTGTGGAAAATAGTACGGCAGTTCCTCAAAAAATTAAATATAGAATTACCGTATGATCCAGTATATACCCAAAATAAATGAACCAGCATCTCAAAGAGATATTTATACATTCATGGTCACAGAAGCATTATTTGCAATAGCCAAAAGATGAAAGTAATCCAAGTGTCCATTGATGGATGCATGGAAAAAGAAAATGTGGTATATACATACAATGAAATATTATTCAGCCTTAAAAAGGAAGGAAATTCTGGGGCTTCCCTGGTGGCGCAGTGGTTAAGAATCCGCCTGCCAATGCAGGGGACACGGGTTCGAGCCCTGGTCCAGGAAGATGCCACATGCCGCAGAGCAACTAAGCCCGTTCGCCACAAGTACTGAGCCTGCACTCTAGAGCCCGTGTGCTACAACTGCTGAAGCCTGTGTGCCTAGAGCCCGTGCTCCGCAACAAGAGAAGCCACCGCAATGAGAAGCCCACGCACCGCAATGAAGAGCAGCCCCCGCTCGCTGCAACTAGAGGAAGCCTGCGCACAGCAACAAAGACCCAACACAGCCCCAAATAAGTAACTAAATACATAAAAATTAAGGAAAAAAATAGAGGAAATTCTGACACCTGCTACAACATGGATGAACCTTGAGGACATTATGCTGAGTGAAATAAACCCATCACAAAAGGACAAATACTGTGTGATTCCACTTACATGAGGTTCCTAGAGGGGTCTAATTCACAGAAAGTGAAATACAGAAAGTTAAATGGTGGGTGCCAGGGCCTGGAGGGGAGGGGAGAATGGGGAGTTAGTGTTTAATAGGTACAGGTTTCAGTTTTGCATGATGAAAAGTGTTCTAAGGATGGATGGTAGTAATGGTAGCACAACAAAGTCAGTAAACTTTTTTTTAATAAATTTATTTACCTATTTTTGGCTGAGTTGGGTCTTCCTTGCTGTGTGTGGGCTTTCTCTAGTTGCGGCAAGTGGGGGCTACTCTTTGTTGTGGTGCGTGGGCTTCTCATTGTAGTGGCTTCTCTTGTTGCAGAGCGTGGGCTCTAGGCGCGCAGGCTTCAGTAGTTGTGGCACACGGGCTCAGTAGTTGTGGCTCGCGGGCTCCAGAGCACAGGCTCAGTAGTTGTGGTGCACGGGCTTAGTTGCTCCACGGCAGGTGGGACCTTCCCAGACCAGGGATTGAACCCATCTCCCCTGCATTGACAGGCGGATTCTTAACCACTGCGCCACCAGGGAAGTCCCAAAGTCAGTAAACTTAATGACACTGAACTGTATATCTAAAAATGGTTAAGGTGGTAAACGTCATATCATGTGTATTTTACCATTAAAAAAAAAATAGTTACAAGGACGAAGAACTTGCTGCCAGACAGACTGAACAACTTACATAGTTTGGCCAGAGAACAGCTCGAGTAAAAAAATAGATCACCCAAAGGAAGTAAATATTTATAAATCCTGAGGAAAAATAAAATTTATTGTAAAACTCTGAGGTAAATTTATGTAGAAAATGTAGCAGAGGGCTTCCCTAGTGGCGCAGTGGTTGAGAGTCTGCCTGCCGATGCAGGGGATGTGGGTTTGTGCCCCGGTCCGGGAAGATCCCACGTGCCGCGGAGCGGCTGGGCCCGTGAGCCATGGCCGCTGGGCCTGCGCATCCGGAGCCTGTGCTCCGCAGCGGGAGAGCCCACCACGGTGAGATGCCCACACAAAAACAAAAAACAAACAAACAAACAAAAACAGAAAATGTAGCAGAAAATCAGGAAAACAAAGTATTGTGGTGGGGAGCGGAGGGAAAGCATAAATTAGGAGTTTGGGATTAACATATACACACTACTATTTATAAAATAAACAACAAGGACCTACTGTACAGCACAGGGAACTATACTCAGTATTTTGTAATAACCTGTAAGGGAAAAGAATCTGAAATGGAATATATATATATATATATATATATATATCTGAATCAGCTGTACACCTGAAACTAACACAGCACTGTAAATCAACTATACTTCAATAAAAACAAAAAAACAAAACAAAACAAAAAAAAAGTATTACTAAATATGCATCACTAGACATGGGCCCTCTCTGCTATTCTAGAAATTCTGAGAATGATTACCTTCCCCTGACATACTCTTGCCACCTTCTCACTGATGCCTTAAATTTCAGTCTTGGAGGTTTATAACTTTGGCTTAAAGCCTTTCCCTCTGGCCTAAGCATGATCCTAAGTTCAGAACTACAGTACAAAAGCCTAATCAACATTTTCCACCCGTTCTTCAAATCAACATATCCAAAAGTATTACCTTATTCTCCTCAGAATTCGCTCCTTCAGACCTTACCAGTTCTGCCAGTTGCTCCCCTATTCCCTCCAAATCCCACAGTAATTTTCCCTCCTCCACCTCCCTTGCCCTAACAGGCACTTGGCAGTCTGGTGCTGGCATGTCCCTTGCCTGCCATTTCCATCTCTTCTGCTCATCCCCATTGTCACTATCCTTTGTCTCATCATTCCTAGATTGCTGTAACAGAATCCAAATGCGCTCAGCCTCTGCCTGTCCCATAGTAGGAAGACTAAACACAGCCTACAGCAGCAGGAAAGCAGGACAGAAGGAAGAAAGGAAGAGAGGGAGGAAAACAATATTGGAAAATTTTCAATAACTTGAAAATAAAATCAAAGGATGCATCATGAGAAAAATATAAAATCTACCTTGCTTAACAAATTCCATTCCTCAAACACAATCCTTATACACATATATTTCACACTTTTCCCCCAAATTTTCAAGATAGTCATGGATACTTCCTAGTAGTCTAGTCAGACGCTAGTCTATGAGTCACTGTAATTAAAGAAAGCCTGTAAGAATCAATCTGAATGTAGTAACATAATGTATTGAACCTGAGATATTTTTTTTCAAAAAATGTTCTCCAAGAATTACCAGCCTTTTAGAGGCCAGGGTGTCTTAAGAGGTTATAATACAAAGATTATTGTTTAATAATAATTTTACAGGTTCTGATTTAAATGTGCTCTCTGTATCACTGGATCCTTAGGTCAAACTTGAGGGAAAGGGAGTCTCAGCTCAGTATAAGAAAGACATCAACCACAATAGTGTCAGGAGTTCCCTGCTGGCCTAGCGGTTAGGATTCTGGGCTTTCACTTCCGTGATCCAGGTTCAATCCCTGGTCAGGAAACTGAGATCCTGCAAGCCGCGTGGTGTGGCCAAAAAATAAAATAAAATACCAAAAAAAAACCCCCAAAACCCAAAACAACAACAATAGTGTCTACAACAGAATGGGCAGAATCAGAGGAAAGTAAGCTGGGGGGGGGTGGGGGTGGGGGTGGGGGTGGGGGTTGAGTATTTGTTAGGAAATTGTAGGACCGACTTAAACATGCATTAGTGGAGAAAAGTAAAGGAACTCCTTGATCAATGGTTTCTCAAACTAGTCAGTCATCAGAAACACTTGAAGAGCATGTTATAGTTCAGAGTCCTTGGCCTCACTCATAGAAATTCTAATTTGGCAGGTTTGAGATGGAGTCCTGGCACATATATTTTTACAGAAATCCTCAGAAGACTCTGGATCCACTACCCTATGTTGGTTTCTCAAACTGGAGAAACCATGATCTACCCCAAGTATGTCCATAGATTGCATCCCTCATCCTGGGATCCACAGACCTCATTTTAAGAAATATTGCACCTAATCACCCTGCATTTGTGACGTTATTTTGGCAGAATTATTTTATTCAGTTATAGAGCTAAACCTCTATGTTTTCCAGCCTAACACTCTTAGCTTTATTCTGTACAGCTGTATATATAGCTGGCCAAGCTGTGTGGCATGTGGGATCTCAGGTCTGCGACCAGATATTGAACCTGTGCCCCCTGCAGTGGAAGCATAGAGCCTTAACCACTGGACTGCCAGGGAAGTCCCAACACAGCTATATTCTTAATAGTGAACATATTCACAATATTTGTAACCCAAGCTCATAGTTGGAGAAACCAGTTTGAGAAACATTGTATTAGAAATTTTCTAAAGACCCTGAGATTTAACAATGCGGTAACTGGAGTTTCTGATTTGGGCTCAATTAATTCCTAAAGAAAGTTCTTAGGGGGAAAAAAAAATGAGGACTGTTTGTGGGAGTACAGGTGGGGGGCAGGGAAGGGAGCAGGTAGCATATTAGTCCTTGAGGACAGAATCTGTGGCCTTTAAAAGCCCTTTCAGGGGCTTCCCTGGTGGCGCAGTGGTTGAGAGTCCGCCTGCCGATGCAGGGGACACGGGTTCGTGCCCCGGTCCGGGAAGATCCCACATGCCACGCAGCGGCTGGGCCCGTGAGCCATGGCCGCTGAGCCTGCGCGTCCGGAGCTTGTGCTCCGCAACGGAAGAGGCCACAACAGTGAGAGGCCCGCGTACCGCAAAAAAAAAAAAAAAAAAGCCCTTTCACCAGGGCCTGGAGCAGGGTCTGGCATAATAGGCAGTCAACAGATACTTAGGAAGGAAGGAAGGAAGGGAGGAAGGGAGGGAGGGAGGGAGGGAGATTATGTTTGTAATAACCAGATCATTTGCCTGTATTTGTGGCTTAGCAAGCCATATAAAAAAAACCTACAAAAAGTCATTTTTGAGATAATCAAGGACATTTGAATAGGGTTTGAGTATTGCATGTTATTAATTTATTGAAAATCTTATTAATATTAGGGTTTTTTTAGATGCTACAATTTACTATGACTTTTGCTAGGTGCAATCATGGCACAGTGATTTATTAGCGATGTAAAAGGTCCTTTCCAGTGAGAGATGTATACTGAAGAATTTATGAGTGAAATTTCAGGATGTCTCAAGCAATAGATGAAACAAAATTCACAAATCGTTGCTAATTGCTAAAGATGAGTGGTTTGTATTCAGGGGTTTGTTACAGCACACATTGTGCTAGTCTTTCTATGTCCCTGTATGTAACAAAAGGTAAACAGCCTCTTTCCTGAGAGAAACCGGTCTTCTTGTGCTAAGGCATGCGTATGTAATGAATTAACTTTGCTCCTACGTAACCAGATCAAAGCATTTCTGCGTGGTCCCTGTGGTTCCTCCTCAATGACTGAGAATATTTTAGAGAGAAGTAAAACCCGTAATACAGAGGGAGTGCCCCGTTAGGAAACAGGAAGGCACAGTCAGGGCTTGCCTAATCTTTCTTTGCCTCAGCTCATGCACATGTGAAACGGGGATAATAATACCCACCTTATAAGTGGTTGAGATGAACTGCCTGCCCTTCTTGTTCTCCTGGTCAATTGATTGTGCACTGTCTGAACATGGTGGCTTCTGCCCAAGGCCAAAACAGGGGATGAGGGAAGAGGAAGCATTGGAAGCAATGGTTGTGGGCACACGCCTCTGGACACAGCCCACAAGGACCTGCTTTCCTATCCTGACCCCATGACCCTTAAGCTGTGTGATTTAGGGCAATGACTTAACCTCTCTTAACATCAACTGCTTCTCCCGTGAAACAGAGATGGTATTACCCAACGTGCTGTTGGGAAGACTGAAGCATTGTAGGTAATGGGTCTGGTGGTCTGCATGGTATACAGCAGATGCTGCATAAGTTAGTGATATAGGCAGGAAAAGCCTCTCATGGCTGCTCTCCCACCATGGCCATTCAGACCTCACAGGATTCTTTGCACCTTGGATTTTAGATGCTGATAACTGGTTTCTGTAAGGTGAGGTCAGGGCAGAGAAGACCCAGGGAAGGGTTGGTAGGCTGCTCAAAAGACACCCTCCATAAGGGCTGATGGTGGGGTTTTAGGTGAGGGAGATGAGAAGGAGAATGCTTGCAAGAGAGGCAAGGGGAATTCCTGGAGCAAATAGTGAGGGAAAGGAGGGTATGCTCCAAGGAACACACGGAGAACTGGCATTACCTGTGAATATGAACATCTCCTATAAACAGAGAAGAAAGTTAGATAGTGCTTATTATATGCCGATGATTATTCAAGGTGCTTTAGGTATGTTAATTCACGCAAACCTCTCAGCAACCTTTGAGGTATGTACTATTATCATCTCCATTTTACATGTGCGTGAACTGAGACAAAGAGCAGTTAAGTAACTTGCTTAAGGTCCCCCAGCTGGTAAGTGGCGGGGCTGGGTCACACCGGGTAGGCTTATTTTAATGTCCTTCCACCAAACCATGAAACTGATTGTGATTGTGCGCCCGTGTTAGGGGCGCACAAAAGTCAGGGTTGTCACATCTTGGTTGATCTTTCTTCCCCTGAAAATTGGGTCACCCTAACAGTCCCTGGTTTACTCAACCAGGGCACTTTCAGTATCCAGCATCTTTTTTCTTTTTTTTCCTCTTGGCTTGTCCATTGTCTGTTCTCAGATGGGATGTCCTCGCCGTTCCCGTAGAGCAGTCAGGATTCAATTAGAGGAAAAAACACCACCACTAGGAGTGATATATAACATTATAAGCACTAAATAATTTTGTGAGCTAAACAGCCTATGTACTGGGGTCTGAAGTCTCCAGGGCAGGTATTCTAGAAGTGAAGATGAAGATGGATATGAAGTGGGAGAGATCAAGGACAAACTGGAACGCACAAGCATGAAGCTGGGACCAAAGGACAGACTGGAACTCACATATGTCTTTCAAAAAGCCTCCAAGTTCAAGGGAGTGGGTGTCCTATAGGAAAAGCCAGAGCCCTCCACTGTGGAATTAACCACACACCTGGCTCGGGAGTCAGAAGCTGAAGGAGGCTCCCACAGGGGAGGGGATTGGAGGGGCAGTGAGCTCAGTGGCTGCCCACACCAACGAGTTGAGACAGGAGCTTGGGCTGCGACGGTGCCTCACACCCCAAACCAGTCTCCGGAGAAGGAATATGGCTACTGTTTCACTTCTGCCCTCCAAATTCCACCCCAGAATGTCTCTTGCAGCCCATGCCAACCTGAAACTGTGCAGGGAAGGGAATTTGGGGAAGCGTAGCTCCAGTTTAACTAAATTGCTACAATGAGGGTCACCCTACTTTTGCCGGGGAAGCCCCATCATTCTTTCTCTGGCTCGCAAGCTGAGGGGAATAAAAATACCTCCTGCCCAGGCAATTTCCTCTTTCTAACATTTACTTTATGTTTTGTTTTAGAGCAAAAGAGGAGTTATTCCCTGCTGCCAGCCTCTGCTCTGAACCCCTGGGTGTGTCATCTGCTTCTCTTCAGAACCACCGACACCCTCTGCCCTTGGGCCTCTTCTCTCCAAAAGTAGGTTGTTATCCTAATCAAAAGAGTCACCAGTGGTTTGATGAGTTTGGGAAATGAAGCTAATTTTTTTAGGGTCTTAATTATATAATTGCTATGTTCCAAAAAAGAAAAAAATATATATATATTTAAGTCTCGGAAAATGTCTTTTGAATATGCCATAATTATATGAAGTAACATAAACGACAGTGTAATATGATCTACCATACTGATCTCCAGGGTAGGTGTAGGCACAGAGTTGCTTTTATTTAAATATACTAACAATTAGAGGTAGCATAGCCTAGGTGAGTGGTTGTCACACTTTGGCCTGTAGCAGAATCCTTTGGAGGGCTGGTTAAAAGTCTGCTGGTTCCCATCGCCAGAATTTCTGGTTCTAAAGGTCTGGGGTTGGCTTCCCTGCTGGCCCAGTGGTTAAGAATCCATCTGCCAATGCAGGGGACACGGGTTCGAGCCCTGGTCCGGGAAGATCCCACATGCCGCGGAGCAACTAAGCCCGTGGGCCACAACTACTGGGCCTGCGCCCTAGAGCCCACGAGCCACAACTACTGAGCCTGTATGCCACAACTACTGAAGCCCACGCGGCTAGAGTCCGTGCTCTGCAACAAGAGAAGCCACTGCAATGAGAAGCCCTCGCACTGCAACAAAGAGTAGCCCCCGCTCACTGCAGCTAGAGAAAGCCCGCACGCAGCAACAAAGACTCAACGTAGCCAAAAAAAAAAAAAGGTCTGGGGTAGGGCCCAGGAACTTGCAGTTCTATTGAGTTTCCAGGTAACGATGGTGCTGCTGGTCTAGGGGCCACACTTTGAGAACCACTGGTCTTGTGGTTAAGATCACAGGCTTCTAGGCCAGACTTCATGGGTTGGACCCCCAATTCACCATCTGTTTGCTGTGTGACCTTCAGCAAATTACTCAATATCTCCATGCCTCAGTTTCTTTGTATGTGAAATGAGGATAATAATGACACTTACCTTTGGGGGTTATTGTGAGGTTTAAATAAATTAATCCACATAACGTATGGATACTTTATTTTTTTATTTTGTAATTTATTTATTTTTGGGTGTGTTGGGTCTTCATTGCTGTGTGCGGGCTTTCTCTAGTTGCGGCGAGTGGGGGCCACTCTTTGTTGCAGTGCGTGGACTTATTGCAGTGGCTTCTCTTGTTGCAGAGCACGGGCTCTAGGCAAGTGGGCTTCAGCAGTTGTGACACGCGGGCTCAGTAGTTGTGGCTCGCTGGCTCTAGAGCGCAGGCTCAGTAGTTGCGGCATGCAGGCTTAGTTGCTCCACGGCATGTGGGATCTTCCCGGACCAGGGCTCGAACCCGTGTCCCCTGCATTGGCAGGCAGATTCTTAACCACTGTGCCACCAGGGAAGTCCGTATGGATACTTTATGCATCTATAAAATACTTTTATCCACATAAAATATGGATACGGCACACGGTAAGTATCAAATATTTGCCATTATTTTAATTCAGAATGTTTTGTGAGTCAGTGATTACATAGCAAATGCATATTATAAAATATTCCAGATCCACAGATCTTTTACACTCACAAAGGCTGAGTCTAGAAAAAATGAAGGTTTTAAATTTAATTTCTAAGTAATCGGTTGTGGAGTTCCCTGGCGGTCCAGTGGTTAAGACTCCATGCTGCCAATGCAGGGGGCTTGGGCTCGATCCCTGGTCAGGGGAACTAAGATCCCACGTGCCACCGGGCCAAAAGATTTAAAAAAAAAGAAAAAGTAATCAGTTGTGAAATTGTTATGTCTCTTCCTACTTGTCCCTTAGTATTTCTCTAATGATCACGGAGCTTGGAAATACCCAGCAAATGCATTAGGAAAAAAGAGAAATATAGCAAATGCCAGTTCTTTTACAAAACATTATCATTTAAGGGAAAAGGTAGCATTATGGCAAAGTTTGAGTTCAATTTCCTAGTTGACCACAAGGTGGCAGCACCACACGGGATTTTGCAGAAGAGTAGTATTGCTCAAAGTCGCCTCCCGCATACCCCCTGCACGAGGCTGCCCTCTTGGACTCTGAAATCCACTTCCTGGATCTTGGTCCCTTTCTTATCCTTGTTTAGGCTTTAGACCATCCGTGGACCGAGGCCCATTCCTGTTGCGGACTCGAGGGTCAATTCACGGATTAGAAAAACAGGGTTTCACTGCAAGACTAACCTGATTTGTAATTCGGAACAGCTCCCTGTGCGACTCTGAGCCTCAGTTCCCCCGGTGTAAACTAAGACAGTGGAATAGGGGCCCTCCGCGGTCATCAGCCCAGGGTTCCAAGTTCCGAATCAGGTTTGTAGGAGGTGTCCACAGCAGGCAAGTGGGTTCACAGTCCCCGGTGATTTCTGGCTGCAGGAATCCAGGACCCGCCACTGTGTGCCAGAGACCAGCACGACGCCCTCCGGAGCATCCTGTTTAGGGCCTAAGAAACGTAAAACGTTGTGTGCTATTATCCGGAGATTCCGTGGAAAGTCGTGTCAATTTTTAACGTAAAACGGATTACTTCAATGAGATTACATGCCTCAGAAGACTTTTTCAGGGACCACCTGTCCACTCTCTTCTACCTTTAGGGTTACCTCGGTGGAGCCTGTCGCTTTGAGCAAGTGTTTTTGTTTAATTGACGCCTAAAGGGTTTTGTTGAACTGAAACTTCTTTTGGAGAAGGATGCTCTGGCGCCCTCTGGTGACTTATCCCAAGTAATGCGTCACTCTCCTTAAAACGCCTTGCTTTCAACTTCTTACACTAAATAATCCAGTTTTTGCCTTCTGAGTCCTATGTTAGCCTGCTTCTGGATTATTACTTTTACTGCTAACTCTATGAACCACATCCCCGCCAAGTATGGTTATGAGATTCCGTGCTGGAAATATAGACTCCAGGCGAGCTTAGAGTGGAAGCACAAATAAACTAACGTGGCAGGAGTGCCAAGTCTTTGACGTTGGCTCATTTCATAGGAAAAGAACATGCCTTAGGAGAGATGGTTGTCAGTCCCAGCGGGGAGAGGGAGTGTCTGTGATGAGCCTCATATTTTCTGTGCTTACGGTCCAGGTAGCTGGCTCTCTGGAATCCCCCTTCCCTTTCCTCTACCTCCCATCTCCTTGGCTCATGTGGTATGACTTGGTGGCCACCCAGTTCCTTGCAGGCTGGCCCCTCTTGGGACTCTGACTCTATCCTAGTGCTCCTGGCTAGTGAGGGGCCAGATCCTGATCCTTGTGCCTGGAAATGTTGCTAGAAATACCGTATTTCTCCAGGGACCAACTGCATCAGGATCTCCTGGGATGCTGCTTACATCCAGACTCCTTGGGTCCAGCCCCGGACTTGCTACATTAGAATCTCTGAAAGTAGAGATGAGAATTATGCATTTTAAACAAGATCCCTGGGTGATTGTTAGGGAAGCCAGGATTTAGAAATTGATTCATAGACATGTGACTTCACAGACATGATGATGATCACGATACCCTCTGTCCACATAACAAGTGTCTGCATTTCTGCTACCACTTCCCCACCCCACCGCCAATATGACTGTGCACCTTCTTAGATCTGAGCATCAGCCAGGGTGCACAAGCATGAACCTCCTGGCTTCTGTCCCAGGAAGCACATCATAGAGTAAGTTTTCTATCTCTTTCCTGAACCCCTTTTATCATCAATCAGGTTAGTGTTTCTGACCAAGACTCTTTGCTGAGCAAACTTAAATTATACCCCTAACATTAAAATGTCAAGGATTAAGAAGTTGATCCTCTATGTGGTACATATATACAATGGAATACTACTCAGCCATAAAAAAGAACAAAATAATGCCATTTGCAGCAACATGGTTGCAACTAGAGATTATCATACTAAGTGAAGTCAGTCAGAAAGAGAAAGGCAAATACCATATGATGTCACTTATATGTGTAATCTAAAATATGGCACAAATGAACCTATCTATGAAACAAAAACAGACTCTCAGACATAGAGAACAGACTTGTGGTTGCCGAGGGGGAGGGGGAGAGGGAGCAGGATGGACTGGGAATTTGGGGTTAGTAGGTGCAAACTATTACATTTAGAATGGATAAACAACAAGGTCCTACTGTATAGCACAGGGAACTCTATTCAATATCCTGTAATGAACCATAATGGAAAATAATATGAAAAAAATACATATATATTGTTTTATATATATATATATAACTGAATCACTTTGCTGTACAGCAGAAATTAACACAACATTGTAAATCAACTATACTTCAACAAAATAAAGTTTAAAATAAATAAAAATAAATAAAAGCTACCTACCAAAACAGTTGTGTGGTATTTTGGTAGCTTTGCTGAGGCACCTTTTGTCTATCTGTGTCTGTCTGTCTTTCTGTCTATGGAGGGCATGGCATGCCATTGTGCACTTGACATTAACAGGAATAACATGAAATTGAGCACCTGCTGTTTCTGTTAGACAGAAACTATGAGGTCCGGGGCCTGAAACCCATCCTAGGGTTCAGGGACTCAGTGGTGGGAAGGACAGTGAAGTCCAATGTGTTGGCCAGGGCAGGAATCCCATCCCCTCACGCTCACTGAAGGGACATTGTCTTAGATGCCAACTGCTGCAGCTGCCTGCCCTTGGACCTATTTTCAGGTATACTTTTCACCCGAGTACCCAAGTCTTTCCTCACCCAGCAAGGCTCAGAAAACAGGTGGTGAACAAAATAGCCTAGGAGGTCACTAACACTGGTCACTAGTGCTATGAGTGCGGACACTCATCTCAGACTCTGAGCAGTGCTGTCCAACGTGGTAGCACAAGCCACATATGGTCACTGAGCACTTGAAATGCGGCTCATGCGGAATGTGCTGCAAGTGTGAAAACATACACCAGACTCTGGACACACAGTAAGAATATAAAATATCTCCTTGCCAGTTATAGATAGATAGATAGACACATGGGTAGATAGATAGATGGCATGCGGAAATGATAATATTCTGGATATATTGGGTTAAATAAAATGTATTATTAAAATTAATTTTACTTATTTGTCGTTTTCAAATTTGGCTACAAGGCAATTTAAAATTATATAACGTGGCTTGGACGCTACTGGTCTGGGCCCATGGTATTTATCTGACGATTTCCACAGTTTCTAATCCTTTGGAACTTAACCACTTCCCTAACATGACCTTTCTGGTTTCTCCTAGTTCTTTCCCTCCTGGACAGCCCTATTCTATTGCCCACGGAGCTGTGTGACACATGCCAGCTCTTGCTGAAAAGTCCTGCTGGAGTGCCCCAAGTTGCCCACTCCATTGCTACATGACTCTAGCTGTTAGAAGATTCTTTCTTATACATCAACCAAAATAGGCTTCCCTGAGACAGCTTTCTATGAGAATAAATGAGCCATGGTTAATAACCTGATAGCAACACATTTATGCCATTTATTCAGTCGAGTCCCTATTTAGTTTGTTTTCAGGTTTCTAAAATGTGTATTATGATAATCATCCTTATGTTTAAATTTTTATACACATATTAAATAATTTGGATAAATTCTTACTAATACAATCTTTTAAGCTTTTGACACTGTTCTGTATTACATGAACAACATTGGGTATTATAATTTTTAAGATCTTTGTAATTCTTATAAAATGGTAATTTTGTTAAAAATTTTACATTAAAATGGTTTAAAATGTTTAAAATGGTAATTTATTGTTTTCTTTTGTGTTAGTATATTTTAACTTTCTTTGTTTATTTAGAACTTAATTTCATCTCAAGCTCCCTTTCTGTTGATGGTAGAAATTAAACAGAATTCAAATGCTAGTTCCTATGTGCATGTTTTCTTCTAGAGGTGATCTATGCATTTTCTACACAAATGTACCATATAATACACGTTTTTCTCTGCCTTTCATTTTCATATTTATTCTGTTTTTAAAAAAGAAAATCCTAGGTTGCCTTTTTAAAAATATTTAGTTGGCTGCACCGGGTCTTAGTTGTGCATGAGGGATCTTCGTTGCCATGTGCAAGATCTTCAAGGGCCTGGGGATCCAGTTCCCCGACCAGGGATCAAACCTGGGGCCCCTGCGTTGGGACGGTAGAGTCTTAACCACTGGACCGCCAGGGAAGTCCCTAGGCTGACTTTC
This sequence comes from Orcinus orca, assembly GCF_937001465.1. Taxonomy (NCBI): domain Eukaryota; kingdom Metazoa; phylum Chordata; class Mammalia; order Artiodactyla; family Delphinidae; genus Orcinus; species Orcinus orca. The sequence continues at coordinate 92,497,359 of NC_064567.1, forward strand.
TAAAAAGTCCTCCTTCACAAATGTCACTGATTACCTTAGCCTTGTAATAAACACAGGAATCCACTTTAAGGAGCAATTTAGTTTCCTTTTTTTTTTTTTTTTCATTTCACCCTTCTTTCCTTTATTTCTACTTGTCTTTTCTTCAGATGGAAGAGTAAGCAGTCAGATCCTGAGTGCCCCGGAACCCCCAGTGGACAAGTTTGCTCACCCCTGCATCTTGTGAGCTGGAAACGGTGGGCATGAAGGCCCTGGGCCAGGCTGCAGAATCTCTCCACTAAGACCTGCTGATGGAGGCAACAGGTAAGAAATGACTGAATTCTTCTTGTAAGAAGTCCCAGCCTCTCCTCCTCAACCCCCCAGGTTCATTCCTTTCTTTTATCTCTTTGTCTCAGTTTAACAATGCTTTACATATAACTGGCACTATATAAATACTTGTTGAATGAATGAATGAATAAATGTAAATATCAATGGGTGAATGCTAACCCTGGAAGTATCTGGTTAGGCTTGTTAAAGCAACACCGAAGATTTTCATCTGTGTGAATGACTTACCATGAATGACCAGTGATAGGGTAGCACAAACACCATTGGGATATCATAAAATCATATATTGTTAGAGCTGGAAGGGGCCCTTGAGCTTTGCATGTCCCAAGGTTCCCAACTGATGAATACCATCAGAATCTAGCTGGCAGGTGTATTTACTTAGCTTGTAGTCTTGCTGCTGATGTTGGTTTTCCCCTTGGAATTAGTTACCAACATATAAATACTGGAAGACTTCATAAAAAGTGTTTTAAACTGGAGTGTCTGGGACTGCTAGGTCCGTAGCTACACACAACACCCTGGGCTGAGCCGTTGCTGCCCTATTTTAGATGGGATGCGTTCTATTCATCAATGGAGCCCCCAGCTGCACACAGTGCACCTGACACACACACACAGGACTTGTCCGGCCCTGGGAGAGGTTGCACTTGTGATGCCTAACCTAGTCCAATGCCAATGTAGATAAGGAAACTGAAGCCCACTGAATTTACCTCCCTAAACAGTTTGCTTGATTTTAGCCTCATCCCTGCACTATCTTCCATCTACTTCCAGAGTAAGCTCCGGAAAACACAAAATTGACTAGGTCACACCCCTGCTTAAAATCCTTTGGTGGCTCTACTAGATCTAAAGATCCCAATCTTCTTATCATGGATTATGAGACCTTTCAGTGGAAAGTCTGCTTTGCCAACTTTAACTCGGACAACTCTGACTCACCAGCCACACCAGGTATCTTCATGTTCCTCTACTCTGCCATGTCCTCTTGTGCCTCAGCGTCTCCATATCCGCTGTTCCCCTTTCCTAGAAGGCGTCTCCCTATCTGTTTATGTGTCTGACAATTTATTCATATTCAGTACTTAGCACAGGCACCTGTGATTCTCCCCGGTGAATCCTTCCACCCTCACTTCATCGTCTCTACCATGGGACACAGTTCACAGTCCTCTTTATAGCTCCTGGAACCGTTTTTTATGACTTCCCCACTAGACTGTGTGCTCCTTGAGGAAAGGAACCACAGATCATTCATTTTTATCTTAATTATTTATCCCAGTGCTCAATAAATGTTGAATGAGTGAATGACAGCCTTGCTCCAGGTGACTTTGTTAGTGACATAGCTGTGAGACACTATGGTCTTCCCCTGATTTCCTCCTGTAGCGTTATGACCAGGAGTCCTTTGCAAACAGAAGAGAGTGTAGGGACAAGCTTCACTCTTCCCATATTACCAGACTGTCTCAGGACCCTTAGTCTTCAGGGTTTGTTGATTTTATTCCTCCTCTTTCTTCTATACATATTGTATACCTCATCTTGGCTTCAGCTTCTCACTTAAAAAATTGACTCCCAGGGCTTCCCTGGTGGCGCAGTGGTTGAGAGTCCGCCTGCCAATGCAGGGGACACGGGTTCGTGCCCCGGTCCGGGAAGATCCCACATGCCGCGGAGCGGCTGTGCCCGTGAGCCATGGCCGCTGAGCCTGCGCGTCCGGGGCCTGTGCTCCACAAAGGGAGAGGCCACAACAGTGAGAGGCCCACGTACCACAAAAAAAAAAAAAAAAAAAAAAAAAAAAAGACTCCCAAACATCCATTTGACTCCAGATAATTAACACAAGCCAATCATGGAAATTCTATACTCCATGCCAGTGGGTTCATAAATGGTTTGCAGCCAAAACCTGGCCAGTGAGATGTGAAGAGAATCCTGCTGGATGGAAGATAGCTCTGAGACATTGTCCACCATCCTAAAGAAAAGCCATGAGAACAGATGTCTCCTCCCTTTATCATCTGGACATTGTCATTTCAGAATTTGATGTATACAAGTGCTAAAAATATCCTGCCACAAGCCTGAAAACGAAGCCAATATCAAGGATGACAGAAAGATGGGAAAAACCTGGAATGAAGGTATCACTGAACAAATGAATTAACCAACCCTGATTCTTATTACCAAATGAGGGTATATTGGTTTTTTAAATTTTTATTTATTTATTTATTTATTTTTGGCTGCATTGGGTCTTCGTTGCTATGCGCAGGCTTTCTCTAGTTGCGTCAAGTGGGGGCTACTCTTCATTGCGGTGCGCGGGCTTCTCATTGCAGTGGCTTCTCTTCTTGCGGAGCACGGGCTCTAGGTGCGCGGGCTTCAGTAGTTATGGCACGCGGGCTCAGTAGTTGTGGCTCACGGGCTTAGTTGCTCCATGGCATGTGGGATCTTCCCGGGCCAGGGCTCGAACCAGTGTTCCCTGCATTGGCAGGTGGATTCTTAACCACTGTGCCACAAGGGAAGTCCCTAAGGGTATACTGTTAATTGCTACGTTAGATAATAAACTTCCTTCCTGTTAAGCCAGTTTAAGTCTTGTTTCTATAATTTGGAATCAAAACATGTTACCTGATGTAGTTCTTCAATTCCCACTATCATTCCTAAAATAACTACATATAATCCTCAACTTTCTAATCCCTTTTTTAGTCTGTGAATAGCGTATTATATAAGCTTTGGGTGATCTAAAATTGAGCACCAAGGAGGAACCAAGATGGCGGAGTAGAAGGACGTGCTCCCACTCCCTCTTGCGAGAACACCAGAATCACAACCAGCTGCTGGATAATCATCGACCGAAAGACACTGGAACTCACCAGAAAAGATATCCCACATCCAAAGACAAAGGAGAAGCCACAAGGAGATGGTAGGAGGGGCGCAATCACGGTAAAATCAAATCTCATAACTGCTGGGTGGGTGACTCACAGACTGGAGAACACTTATACCACAGAAGTCCATCTACTGGAGTGAAGGTTCTGAGCCCCACGTCAGGCTTCCCAACCTGGGGGTCCGGCAATGGGAGGAGGAATTCCTAGAGAATCAGACTTTGAAGTCTAGTGGGAACTGATTGCAGGACTTTGACAGGACTGTGAGAAACAGAGATTCTACTCTTGGAGGGCACACACAAAGTAGTGTGCGCATCGGGACCCAGAGGAAAGAGCAGTGACCCCAGGGGAGACTGAACCAGGCCTACCTGCTAGTGTTGGAGGGTCTCCAGCAGAGGTGGGGGGTGGCTGTGGCTCACTATGGGGACAAGGACACTGGAAGCAGAAGTTCTGGGAAGTACTCCTTGGTGTGAGCCTTCCAAGAGTCTGCCATTAGCCCCAGCAAAGAGCCCAGGTAGGCTCCAGTGTTGGGTTACCTCAGGCCAAACAACCAACAGGGAGGGAACCCAGCCCCAGCCATCAGAAGTCAAGTGAATTAAAGTTTTACTGAGCTCTGCCCACCAGAGAAACAGTCAGCTCTACCCACCACCAGTCCCTCCCATCAAGCCTCTTAGACAGCCTCATCCACCAGAGGGCAGACAGCAGAAGCAAGAAGAACTACAATCCTGCAGCCTGTGGAACAAAAACCACATTCACAGAAAGATAGACAAGATGAAAAGGCAGAGGGCTAGGTACCAGATGAAGGAACAAGATAAAACCCCAGAAAAACAACTAAATGAAGTGGAGATAGGCAACCTTCCAGAAAAAGAATCCAGATTAATGATAGTGAAGATGATCCAGGACCTCGGAAAAAGAATGCAGGCAAACAAGAAGATGCAAGAAATGTTTAACACAGACCTAGGAGAATTAAAGAACAAACAAACAGAGATGAACAATACAATAACTGAAATGAAAACTACACTAGAAGGAATCAATAGCAGAATAACTGAGGCAGAAGAATGGATAAGCGACCTGGAAGACAGAATGGTGGAATTCACTGTGCGGAACAGAATAAAGAAAAAAGAATGAAAAGAAATGAAGACAGCCTAAGAAAACCTCTGGGACAACGTTAAACACAACAACATTCGCATTATGGGGGTCCTAGAAGGAGAAGAGAGAGAGAAAGGAACAGAGAAAATATTTGAAGAGATTATATTTGAAAACTTCCCTAACATGGGAAAGGAAACAGCCACCCAACTCCAGGAAGCACAGTGAGTCCCATACAGGATAAACCCAAGGAGAAACATGCTGAGACACATAGTAATCAAATTGGCAAAAATTAAAGACAAAGAAAAATTATTGAAAGCAGCAAGGGAAAAATGACAAATAATATACAAGGGAACTCCCATAAGGTTAACAGCTGATTTCTCAGCAGAAACTCTACAAGTCAGAAGGGAGTGGCATGATATACTTAAAGTGATGAAAGGGAAGAACCTACAACCAAGATTACTCTACCCAGCAAGGATCTCATTCAGATTCAATGGAGAAATCAAAAGCTTTACAGACAAGCAAAAGCTAAGAGAATTCAACACCACCAAACCAGCTCTACAACAAATGCTAAAGGAACTTCTCTAAGTGGGAAATACAAGAGAAGAAAGGGACCTACAAAAACAAACCCAAAACAATTAAGAAAATGGGAATAGGAACATACATATCGATAATTACCTTAAACGTGAGTGGATTAAATGCTCCAACCAAAAGACACAGGCTTACTGAATGGATACAAAAACAGGACCCATATATATGCTGTCTACAAGAGACCCACTTCAGACCTAGGAACACATACAGACTGAAAGTGAGGGGATGGAAAAAGATATCCCACGCAAATGGAAATCAAAAGAAAGCTGGAGTAGCTATACTCATATCAGATAAAATTGACTTTAAAATAAAGAATGTTACAAGAGACAAGGAAGGACACTACATAATGATCAAGGGATCAATCCAAGAAGAATATATAAGAATTATAAATATGCACCCAACATAGGAGCACCTCAATACATAAGGCAACTGCTAACAGCTATGAAAGAGGAAATGGACAGTAACACAATAATAGTGGGGGACTTTAGCACCTCACTTTCACCAATGGACAGATCATCCAAAATGAAAATAAATAAGGAAACAGAAACTTTAAATGACACAACAGACCAGATAGATTTAATTGATATTTATAGGACATTCCATCCAAAAACAGCAGATTAAACTTTCTTCTCAAGTGTGCCCGGAACATTCTCCAGGTTAGATCAAATCTTGGGTCACAAATCAAGCCTCAGTAAACTTAAGAAAATTGAAATCATATCAAGCATCTTTTCTGACCACAACGCTATGAGATTAGAAATGAATTACAGGGAAAAAACCGTAAAAAACACAAACACATGAAGGCTAAACAATACGTTACTAAATAACCAAGAGATCACTGAAGAAATCAAAGAGGAAATCAAAAAATACCTAGAGACAAATGACAATGAAAACACGACGATCCAAAACCTATGGGATGCAGCAAAAGCAGTTCTAAGAGGGAAGTTTATAGCTATACAACCCTACCTCAAGAAGCAAGAAAAATCTCAAGTAAACAATCTAACCTTACACCTAAAGGAACTAGAGAAACAAAAACAAACAAAACCCAAAGTTAGCAGAAGGAAAGAAATCATAAAGATCAGAGCAGAAATAAATGAAATAGAAACAAAGAAAACAATAGCAAAGATCAATAAAACTAAAAGCTGTTTCTTTGAGAAAATAAACAAAATTGATTAGCCAGACTCATCAAGAGAAAGAGGGAGAGGACTCAAATCAATAAAATTAGAAATGAAAAAGGAGAAGTTACAACAGACACTGCAGAAATACAAAGCACCCTACGAGACTACTACAAGCAGCTCTGTGCCAATAAAATGGACAACCTGGAAGAAATGGGCAAATTCTTAGAAAGGTATAACCTTCCAAGACTGAACCAGAAAGAAACAGAAAATATGAACAGACCAATCACAAGTAATGAAATTGAAACTGTGATTAAAAATCTTCCAACAAACCAGGACCAGATGGCTTCACAGGTGAATTCTATCAAACATTTAGAGAAGAGCTAACACCCAAACTTCTCAAACTCTTCCAAAGAATTGCAGAGGAAGGAACACTCCCAAACTCATTCCATGAGGCCACCATCACCCTGATACCAAAACCAGACAAAGATACTACAAAAAAAGAAAAGTACAGACCAATATCACTGATGAATATAGATGCAAAAGTCCTCAACAAAATACTAGCAAACAGAATCCAACAGCACATTAAAAGGGTCATACACCACGATCAAGTGGGCTTTATCCCAGGGATGCAAGGATTCTTCAATATATGCAGATCAATCAATGTGATACACTATATTAACAAACTGAAGGAGAAAAACCTATGATCATCTCAATAGATGCAGAAAAAGCTTCTGACAAAATTCAACACCCATTTATGATAGAAACTCTCCAGGAAGTGGGCATAGAGGGAACCTACCTCAACATAATAAAGGCCATATACGACAAAACCACAGCAAACATCATTCTCAATGGTGAAAAACTGAAAGCATTTCCTGTAAGATCAGGAATGAGACAAGGATGTCCACTCTCACCACTATTATTCAACATAGTTTTGGAAGTTCTAGCCACGGCAATCAGAGAAGAAAAAGGAATAAAAGGAATACAAATTGGAAAAGAAGAAGTAAAACTGTCACTGTTTGCAGATGACATGATACTATATATAGAGAATCCTAAAAATGCCACCAGAAAACTACTAGACCTAATCAATGAATTTGGTAAAGTTGCAGGATACAAAAATTAATGCACAGAAATCTCTTGTATTCCTATACACTAATGATGAAAAATCTGAAAGAGAAATTAAGGAAACAGTGCCATTTACCATTGCAACAAAAAGAATAAAATACCTAGGAATAAACCTACCTAGGGAGACAAAAGACCTGTATGCAGAAAACTATAAGACACTGATGAAAGAAATTAAAGATGATACCAACAGGTGGAGAGATATACCATGTTCTTGGATTGTAAGAATCAGTATTGTGAGAATGACTCTACTACCCAAAGCAATCTACAAATTCAATGCAATCCCTATCAAATTACCAATGGCATTTTTTACAGAACTAGAACAAAAAGTCTTAAAATTTGTATGGAGACACAAAAGACCCCGAATAGCCAAAGCAGTCTTGATGGAAAAAAACGGAGCTGGAGGAATCAGACTCCCTGACTTCAGACTACACTACAAATCTACAGTAATCAAGACAATATGGTACTGGCACAAAATCAGAAATATAGATCAATGGAACAGGATAGAAAGCCCAGAGCTAAACCCACGCACCTATGGTCAACTAATCCATGACAAAGGAGGCAAAGATATACAATGGAGAAAAGACAGTCTCTTCAATAAGTGGTGCTGGGAAAACTGGACAGCCACATGTAAAAGAATGAAATTAGAACACTCCCTAACACCACACACCAAAATAAACTCAAAATGGATTCGAGACCTAAATGTAAGATTGGACACTATAAAAGTCTTAGAGGAAAACATAGGAAGAACACTCCTTGACATAAATCACAGCAAGATCTTTTTTGATCCACCTCCTAGAGTAATGGAAATAAAAACAAAAATAAACAAATGGGACCTAATGAAACTTCAAAGCTTTTGCACAGCAAAAGAAACCATAAACAAAACGAAAAGACAACCCTCAGAATGGGAGACATTATTTGCAAACAATTCAATGGACAAAGGATTAATCTCCAAAATATATAAACAGCTCATGCAGCTCAACATTAAAAAAAACAAACAACCCAATCCAAAAATGGGCAGAAGACCTAAATAGACATTTCTCCAAAGAAGACATACAGATGGCCAAGAAGCACATGAAAAGCTGCTCAATATTACTAATTATTAGAGAAATGTAAATCAAAACTACAATGAGGTATCACCTCACACCAGTTAGAATGGGCATCATCAGAAAATCTACAAACAACAAATGCTGGAGAGGGTGTAGAGAAAAGGGAACCCTTTGCACTATTGGTGGGAATGTAAATTGATACAGCCACTATGGAGAACAGTACGGAGGTTCCTTAAAAAACTAAAAATAGAATTACAATATGATCCACCAATCCCACTACTGGGCATATACCCAGAGAAAACCATAATTCAAAAAGACACATGCACCCCAATGTTCATTGCAGCACTTTTTACAATAGCCAGGTCATGGAAGCAACATAAATGCCCATCAACAGATGAATGAATAAAGAATTTGTGGTACATATATACAATGGAATATTACTCAGCCATAAAAAGGAATGAAATTGAGTCATTTGTTGAGATATGGATGGATCTAAAGACTGTCATACAGAGTGAAGTAAGTCAGAAAGAGAAAAACAAATATCATATATTAACGCATGTATGTGGAACCTAGAAAAATGGTACAGATGAACCGGTTTGCAGGGCACAAGTTGAGACACAGATGTAGAGAAGAAACGTATGGACACCAAGGGGGGAAAACCGTGGTGGGGTGGGGATGGTGGTGTGCTGAATTGGGGAATTGGGATTGACATGTATACACTGATGTGTATAAAATTGATGACTAATAAGAACCTGCAGTATAAAAAAACAAACAAAAAAAATCTAATACTAATTTTTCTTTGGGTTATTTGTATGGAAATATGTTAATATGTTTCAGACATTACATGAAATTTCTAAAACTCTTATATGTTCTGGTATAATGTTATAAGTCATAATTCAAGTTATTACTTTAAAATGTATATCTCAGAAATAACTAAATTTCCTTGTCAATTGCATTATTTTGAACTTTCATCAAATCTTTAACCGTGGTCATTTTTAAGTCTTTTGTCATTACAGACAGTTCTGGGTGTATTCTGATGCTTTTTCAAAAATGTTCCTATAAAAGGGTTTCATCGGGCTTCCCTGGTGGCGCAGTGGTTGAGAATCCGCCTGCCCATGCAGGCGACACGGGTTCGTGCCCCGGTCCGGGAAGATTCCACATGCCGCGGAGCGGCTGGGCCCGTGAGCCATGGCCGCTGAGCCTGCGCGTCCGGAGCGTGTGCTCCGCAACGGGAGACGCCACAACAGTGAGGGGCCAGCGTACTGCAAAAAACAAAACAAAACAAAACAAAAGCGTTTCATCTTCAAGGAATTCATGGAAAAGACTCTGACAAGTACAGGTTTCTGGTAACTGACTGTACTGCTGAACTGAATAAATAAGCATTTTCAGAAATCTAATGGAAAACTGATGAATTCATAAAAGTGCTAACAAAAGGTCAAGATGAAAAAAAATTAATTACATGGGACTGAGTGAACTGATGAGGATGATTATAATTTTTGTGACTTTCTGTTTGAATAAAAAAAAAATCCCACAAGGACTCAGAGGCAAAAAACATACAAATCAATTTTCACTGCAAAGTAACGGAGCTGTTACAGTGGAGGATTACTGGACTGAATGTCAATATTATGACATAGTGTGATTGTGTTTCGTGTTTGGTAATTGCAATCATTGTTGCTTTTGTTGTGGTCATCCATTTACAATGCTTGGTGTCAGTTTATTAAGCTCTTGTAAAAATAAAGTACAGTGTGTGTGTGTATGTGTGTGTGTGTGAAAAATAAATTAAATACAATTGAGCACCATAAAGGGGGAAATGACATGAAAAGGAATTCTTTAAGTATTTGTTTTCTTTGTATCCGTTCTACACATGGCTCTTAATTATTAATAAAGCATATCTTAGAGGGGGCCACGAGTGAGCCTCACTTCATTATTCCCTACTGTGGGCCACGCTGTCAGTTTCTCTTCAGGCTTCAGCCACAGTCTTTCCTTCCTAACTCCACCCAGATTTTGTTTATAAGAATACCCATCCTCTTTATAGTCACAGTACCCCCAGTTCTAAGAGTAAGCCTGATTCTTCCATGGATAATTCCACTACCCCTTGTCGACGATCAGTTATGAGTGATCCCATGACTGAATTCCAGCCAGGGAGACATGAGGGGAAGTCTATTAGGAGGCTTCTAGGAAAACTTCCCTCATTCCTAAGAGAGAAGTCATCCTTTTTCCTCTTATTTCCCTGTGGGAACGTCGATACTGGAATTGCTGCTGCTATCTTATTATGAGCTTGAGAATAAAGCCAACTCCAAGGATTTCAGAAGAGAAAGATGAAAAGAACCCAGGTCCTTGACGGCACATTGAACTGTTCAATTGACCAATGCTGAAGCACTCCTCATCTTAGTTGAAAACTTTCGTAGTGCAAGATAATGCATTTTCTTACTTTTAAGCCCATTTGATTTAGACTTTCTGACGTTTGCTCTTAAAACATCCACATGATACATCTCCAAAATGTGGAAGATGTCTTGCACTTAACCACTTATTACTTTCCTCATAGCCCTAAGTTATTTTTGTATATTTTGTTTGCTGGTTGAAAATCAACTTTTCATTAAGCATCTGACATGTGGGTGATGTGACTTGAAAAGGATATTTCAGGAATCAGCTATTGTTCAGTTCTCCTTTCCAACACAAATCAAATGGTACATAATTGTATTGGTCAGGATAGGATAGGGTATGATGCAGTAACAAACCCTAAATCTCAGTGACTTGGCATATGTTAGACGAAAGCTCTTCTCCATCTGGCGACTCAAGAATCCAGCTTTATTCTCTGCAGAAATGCCTGCCTTCTCAATCTGGGGCTCCCAAGGTCACCATGGCAGGGAATATAGTACAGGGAGACAGCACACCAGCTATTAAATATCTCCATCCAGAAGTGACACACATCACTTACATTCACATTTCTTTGGCAAGAACTGGATACACATCTTGCCATCCTTAATAAAGGGACTATATAAAAGATGATGGAAGTGATCCTGGGCCAGCTCCAAGCTTTGAACCTTAAGAAGGTCTGGCAGCCTCTGCTTTTGCAATTTGGGGATCCCTCGAGCCACCAGGTCCAGCTACTCTTCTGGCGGGACCACGTAGGAAGACCCTGTGGAGGGGCCACAAGGAGAGGGCGAGGCTCTAGGACTACTTGGGGGGTGACAGAAGTCTCATCTCAGAACTTCAGCTGAGCCCAGTCTTCCTCTGCCTTCACCCAGGGGCCAGACACGAGAGTCAGGACATCTTGGACATTCCAGCCCCCGCTGGCAGGTGACTGCAGCTTTATGAGAGACTGTTCATAAGACCAGCAGAAGAGCCATTCAGCTGAGCTTTAGTCAACTCACAGAACCAAGGAAAATAATAAAATGGTGGTTGTTCTAAGTCACTAAGGTTTGTGACATAACTAAAATGGCCACCAGGCAGCAATGCCCCCAGAGAGGGAGCCTGGGGATAAACATTTCAACCTCACTCTTCTCTCTACCTCTGATCTCCTTGTAGGTGCTCCCCATAAATTGAACCTAATTGGAAGCAGAGGGCAAGGGAAGCTTTGATGTTATCCATAAAGGTCAGCCTCTCAGGGCACAGATCAGGGGAGAGAAGAATGGAGACTGGATCTGGAGAGGCGAACAGAAGCTATTCAGTAGGGTTCACCCCCTGTGCCCTGCAGCATCAACTCTTGATCTCTGTGCAGGTGAAATTTTGTCTCCCCATCATGGGAGATACTCAAAGTCCTTCAGCTTCCATATTACCATAGGGAAATGTTTATTCAGTCATAGTCCCAACTGAATCTAAAATATTAGCCAATACTAGAGCTTTTTTATTTTTTGGCCATGTTGTGAGACATGCGAGATCTTAATTCCCAGACCAGGGGTCGAACCCGTGCCCCTGGCCGTGGAAAGGTGGAGTCTTAACCACTGGACCACCAGGGAAGTCCCGACTCTAGCATATTTCATATCAGGTGGCTAGGACAAGGGGGAAAGGGATGTGGAAAAATAATTAATTGATATGTAAAACATAGCTATGACCATCCCTGCTTCTGTGACTGGTCATGAGGTCTAAGCAGGTGGTAATTATAGCTGCATTCTTCCAGATTAGCTTCATGTTTTTCTTATCCTCTGATACCATGTCAGCTGGATGGGATCCTTTACCCAGTAGGGTGACTCAAACCTTCTTTCCCGTGGGGTTTCAGTTCTTAGTGGTTTTGCTTTATTGTACCGCTACAGTTTCCTATTGACTGGGAGAGTTGGCCAATTGAGTACTACGAGGCCTCCAGTGAATCCTCTGGGCTCCAAACATAGTTCTCTGCCTTTCTTGTGTAGCAGCAACCCAATTTCTCCCTGGTAATCAGGATCAATGACCCAGCCAGCACAGTAGCCTCATTCTCTGCATTCCTCCCTTGGGCACTAGGATCTCTAAGGGACGCTAAGGTCACAGAGACGGAAAGCAAAAATTCTTCAAGTGTACGGTGTGATAGGGAGAAGAAGCACTCTCACCTTTGACCCTTGGTGCCCATGCATTCTGGCTAGGAAAAAGAAGGCACCAGAAATTGACCACCGGTTAAAAGCATACCTGGATTTATAAATTGGCAGCCCAACCTCACAGGGTGGTGTCTCCCAGCTGGTGTCTAGACTGAGCCATCAGCAAGCCACTTCACTGTTCTGTCAAGCAAGCTACTCCTGTGTAATGGAGCACGTGGTGAGGTCAGCGAAGTCCACAGGTGCTGAGGGCAGTGCTCAACTTACTGCCATAAAATGCATCCCCTCGTCTCAGGCAACGCTGTGTGGGATACGATGGTGGTGAATAAGGTGTTCCGAGAGAACAAAAGCTGGTGGAGTTGGCAGAAGCGCTGAGCTCTTGCCACTGATTTTCCAAGATTTATCTTTCCAAGCTCCTGACCAACTGAGTCACTGTCCGTGTGTCACTATAGTTTTGTACCTCAGGCTACCTCTTCTTTTTTCTTTATTGAAGTAGAGTTGATTTACAATATCGTGTTTGTTTCAGGTGTACTGCACTGTAGGTCCAACAAGAACCTACTGTACAGCACAGGGAACTATACTCAGTATTTTGTAATAACCTATAAGGGAAAAGAATCTGAAATGGAATATATACACATACTTTCACTATATATATTGAACTATACCCTCTCTCTATATATATCTATATCTATCTATCTATATCTATATCTATATATATATACACACACACTCAACAGAGTATATCTATACATTGAGCAGAGTTCCCTGCGGCAGACTGCTAGTGCAGCGGCCCTCACTTCTGGCGGGTAATGGCACAACAGGCAGGTCCATCAATAAATCTGGCCTATGTTTTTCCCTTTTCTGTTAACTGGCGGTATGGAACTCCTTGCAAGGCACTGGTGTGGACTGAGAAAGAGGTGACAAAGCAGAAGGAGCTGGGGGGAGGCCTGCCACCTGCTTATGCAGTTTCCTTGTGTCTTCCTGACCTGCTTATGAGACCGGGCATACCATTTCTATTTTATAAGAAATCTGCTGTGCACGTCCAAATTTTGATATTTTGGTAGAACACATACCGCTGAGTTCATTATGGGCAGTTTGGGTCACAGGTGTCTGTCAGGGCCTAGTTATCCAGGAGTTTTGTTTTGTTTTTCAGCACATAATAGTTGATGGCCTTTTAGGAGCTGAGTCCTTCCATTGAGGGATGCAGCTGAGTTCTTAGAAGGGGGCTGGAGGAATAAATATCCTAACCTCCCTCTTCTTCCTCTCTCTGAGCTCCTTGGTTTGTCATGGGCTGAACCTAAATGGAATCCAGAGAACAGGGGGTTCATTGGTGATTGTAGACCATATAGGTCACCCTCCCAGGGCACAAAGCAGGGTGGACGGTGGATCTAGAGAGGCAAACGGAAGATATCCTGCACATCGGGTGAGTATAGTAAAGGGACACACAAAGGAATTAAGAATGAAGTGAGGGACTTCCCTGGTGATCCAGTGGTTAAGACTCTGCGCTCCCAATGCAGGGGACCCAGGTTCAATCCCTGGTCAGGGAACTAGATCCTGCCTGGGGCAAAGAAGATCCCGTATGCCGCAACAGCCAAATAAATAAATAAATAGTCCAAAAAAAATGAAGTGAAAGATAACATTTAAGCTGGGTAGGGGGAGTAATGAGGACGTGGGAAGAGGGGGACAGCAGTGAGAAAGATGCAGGATCTTATAACTACAGGTCCAATGGGGGTTACAGAGTATTTAAGTGGGAATACTAAGGCAAGTTGGGAAGACAGAAGGTGTCTGTCAGAGAAGGGAACCGCTTAAAATAAAACTCTTGTGTGAAATACTGGTCATGATAAGGTTTAGAATAGCCCTGTCCAGTGGAACTTTCTGTGATGATGGACATGATCTATATCTGTGCTGTCCAGTTCTGTAGCCACTTGCCACATGTGGCTATTAAGCACTTAAAATGTGGCTAGTGTGAGGACTTCCCTGGTGGTCCAGTGGCTAAGACTCCACGCTCCCAATGCAGGGGGCCCAGCTTCAACCCCTGGTCAGGGAACTAAGATCCTGCCTGTGGCAAAGAAGATCCCGTATGCCGCAACTAAGACCCGGCACAGCCAAATAAATAAATAAGCATTAAAAAAAATGTGGCTAGTGTGACTGAGATAATGAATTTTAGATTTTATTTCATTGTAATTAATTAATTTTATTTTTGATAGCCAAATGGGGCTAGTGACTACTGAATTGGATAGTACAGGTCTAGAGTGTGACCACGTCAGCTGCTTTATTGGGAGGTGCAATCTAAGGGCAGCAAAGAATGACGGAAAAAAGGGAGCAGAAGCAAATACATGTGGTGAGTTACAGAGCTGGTCACAGCCTCACAGGAAAACACACCGGTCACACAGGACATCTCTGGAGGTGCCACGTGGCAGTGCTGTGGGAACAGCCCATCA
Organism: Orcinus orca; assembly: GCF_937001465.1. Classification (NCBI taxonomy): domain Eukaryota; kingdom Metazoa; phylum Chordata; class Mammalia; order Artiodactyla; family Delphinidae; genus Orcinus; species Orcinus orca. The sequence continues at coordinate 92,512,414 of NC_064567.1, forward strand.
AGGGCAGGAAGGAAGATACACTTGTTTGCTGGCTTCTTCTCATCTCCAAGGGTGCCCCACAGGGTGTTAATTACTCCACACTTCTGGGTTGTGCTGGGAAAGCAGCACTTCATCTAATCTGGAAGCTGTGTGAGGAGCCAGTCAGTAGGTCACTATGGACCTGGGTGCTGAAGCTGCTGCTTCTTGAGTGGGCATGAGGGACCTCAGGCCAATGCCATGCTTTCACTCCCAGGGAGTCTGAGTCACCTGGGGCATTAGGAGATGAGGTGAGCTCCACTGAGCAAGAGGCCAAGGTCAGGAGGTAGGGTCAGGGGGAGCCAAATGAGTCTGCAGTAGTGTATGAACTCAGTCTTGTATATTGTGAGTGACCTTGGGCAGGTCAGCTAAGTACTTCAAGTCTTAGCTCCCTTTTTTGTACAATGGTAACAGGCCCTACCTCGTATGCTGGTTCATATTATTCATACACATCACCCAGTATTATTTACAAGAGCTTTGTAACAATAGGTGACACAGCCATCATTCTTGCCATTTCACAGATGTGGAAACAAAGAGAGAGTAGACGAAAATACTTACAAATGCTATAGCCAGAGTCCCTCTGACTCAACTTCTTACTCTTTCCACCCTGTCACATGTCCCCTTGAGATTTCATCTGAGGACTGAATTTCAAAACCCTAAGAGAGAGGATTCAAACATGAAAGTGAGTTAAAAGTTATACACGGGGGCAGATATTATAAAGGGTAAAATGTGTGTCCAACGACATTGATTTTATAAAGTAAAATGTACTTTGAAATCAGTTTACAAGCATAGTTTTATTTATTTTTAATTTTTTTAAAATTGGAATAGAGTTGCTTTACACTGCTGTGTCAGTTTCTGCTGTACAGCAAAGTGAATCAGCCATACGTATACATATATCCCCTCTTTTTTGGATTTCCTTCCCACAAGCATAGCTTTAGAAGCACTCCAAAAAAATGTTTGTTTTGAAAGAAGTTATTTCTGTTGAATCGTACTGATCTGTTGAAGCATAAAACATAAGACCCACTCTTCCGAACAATTTTCAGAGGACGCAGTCTCATTTGCCAGGCGAGCGCAGCAGGAGAGCTGCTATCATTGAGACCACACATGCTCTGACTTGTCAAGACCTACCTTCGTGTTTCCCCCTGCCAAGGAACAGGCTCAGCTATCATGATCTCTAATCCCTTGGATGCAGCTGCCTGTCAAAGACTGTTAGAGCCCAAGCCACACAGCTTTCACTGACAGCAAACCTCTTTCCGATCTGAGTTCCGAGGAAAAGAACGCAAGATGGAGGGATTAATGGAGCAAAGACCCTCCAGACAGTATGAGTAAAAACTTAATGATGAAAATGAGATGTGTGAACTGTTAATATTTTGCACTTCATGTACATAGAGAGTGAAATCAAGACTCTCTTAAAAATAGGGTTATTACCTTGTAGCCTTCAAACTCTCTGAGTAAGACGATATGGGAGTGACAGTAAGGGACACAGACAGAGCTCTTAAAGAAGCCTAGCAGTTCCCGGGAGCACACAGCACAGATGAGCCGTTTCAAAACTGAAGACATTTCCTGTGAATTACACGGACGCCATAGGGCTATGGAAACAGAAACTGGCACCTACTGACTGATGTTCTTACCCTGAGAAGCAAATGGTGGAAGGGATGAGAAGGTCATCCAAATGTTAGACCGAGTCAGGTGTCCTGGAGACCCAGGGCCTCCTCATCGAGAGAGAGGCAAACAGGGGCTCTGCGTCTCCAAACTTGCTCCCCTAGTCCTAAACCAGAAGGTGATGGTGGCAGTGCCAAGATACAGTGAGGATCAGCACGGGCTCCTTTCATGGGAAGCTAAGAGGTCGTCTACTACTGATGTAAACACTTCCATGAACTATCTCCAAGGCCACTTTTTTTTTTTTTAGTAAATTTATTTATTTACTTTTGGCTGCGTTGGGTCTTCGTTGTTGCACGCGGGCTTTCTCTAGCTGCGGTGAGCAGGGGCTACTCTTTGTTGCAGTGCGTGGGCTTCTCATTGCGGCGGCCTCTCTTGTTGCAGAGCATGGACTCCAGGCACGTGGGCTCCGTAGTTGTGGCACGTGGGCTCAGTAGTTGTGGCTCACAAGCTCTAGGGCGCAGGCTCAGTAGTTGTGGCACACGGGTTTCGTTGCTCCACGGCATGTGGGATCTTCCCGTGTCCCCTGCATTGGCAGGCGGATTCCCAACCACTGTGCCACAGGGAATTCCATCCAAGGCCATCTTTAATGATATGGAAAGAGAGTCCCAAATATGTTATAGTCTGGAATGGTAGAATTTCAAATAAACTTTCCACCAGAAGAGATAGAAATGGTGCTGTCAGAGAAGATACATGTCTGCTTTACGTGTTTGTGTTCTTGTGTCCAGAATGTTGCCTGCCATGGATACAATAGGACAATCTCTGTCATCAATGCTGATAGTAACAAGGCTTGATTTAAAAAAATTTTTTTTTCCCTGGGCTTTCTGGAGTTATTATTTGTTTACCTTTCACTTTCAGTGGTCAGGGGATGAAAACACATATGTTTTGACTTCACATTGTCTTGTGAGGCATTAACCAGCTGTCCTTTCATGAACAGCTGTGAACATAAAAATGTTTCAATACTATTATGTCTTCTTTAGACAAGTTCTCATTTTACCCCCCCTCCTTTCTCCTTAAGTATACAGATATCACTCAAGGTTCTGCTAGTTATATGATGTTGAGAAAATTATCTAATTTCTTTGATGTTACATTTCTACATTTGCTTAATAGGGATGATAGTAATGCCTATCTCACAGGGGTGTTCTGAAAAGTAAATGAGTTATTATCTGTGAGCGTCTTCAGCAGGATGTTTAGTGGACTGTAGGTATGCATAGGATTATTGGATTAAAAAACATGCAAAAATGGGACTTCCCTGGCAGTCCAGTGGTTAGGACTCCGAGCTTCCACTGCAGAGTTCGATCCCTGGTCAGGGAACTAAGATCTGGCATGCTGCGTGGTGCGGCCAAAAGTTAAAAAAGAAAAAGCAAAAATGACAACGAAGTTTTACTTAGCTGACATTTCAAATTTCCCTTTTGAGTCTGCTATGAATATCAGAAGAAAAAGGGAAAGGAGCAGGAAATAGTCAATATTTTAGAAAATACTTCAGAAGAAAATCAATGTCATATGGCCCAAACTTTTTTTTTTCAGATTTAGGCCAATTCTACCTTTCCTGAAATATGGTCAGGAAAGTTTGAATTTTCTTTTGATTTTGAGGAATTTTCTTTAAATCAAAGACCCCTAAACATCTAGATTTTTCAGAGAAAATACAAAGAATTAGGAAAAGAAAATCCTGCAGCATTTCTGGTTTCATCTGGATTGGAATTTATAGATTCTTTTAAAAAAATTTTGAGAGATTTTTAAAATTTATTTATTTATTTTTGGCTGCGTTGGGTCTTCGTTGCTGTGTGTCAGCTTTCTCTAGTTGCAGCGAGCGGGGGCTACTCTTCATTGTGGTGCACGGGCTTCTCACTGCGGTGGCTTGTCTCGTTGCGGAGCACGGGCTCTAGGTGCATGGGCTTCAGTAGTTGTGGCATGTGAGCTCAGTAGTTGTGGCTTGCAGGCTCTAGAGCGCAGGCTCAGTAGTTGTGGCACACGGGCTTAGTTGCTCCGCAGCATGTGGGATCTTCCTGGACCAGGGATTGAACCCGTGTCTCCTGCATTGGCAGGTGGATTCTTAACCACTGAACCACCAGGGAAGTCCCTAGAATTTATAGATTTTTATCAAATGTTTTATAATTTTTTATAAAATGGGAAAACTATTTAACTTGCATGAATCTTGTCATTCTCAATTAAAATTTTGTGCAAAAAACCTCATACAATAAGTTACTGCTAATAACTAGAGAGGTAAATGGAAATCAAGTTTTTAAAAAAACATCAGCAATAAATAGTGATTGCCTACTATTTTATGTAATACGCTAAGCAATGGGAATATACTTCAAATTTTCAGGAAACTAACATTCAAGTCATTCAAAAGGACAGTTAGAAGAGTTGACTGTGAATGCATTATTTTATGAGAAAACAATCCTCTTTCTTTGGTAGAAATTTTGTTTGTTTTTTCTACATGATTTTGTGTAATTTGGTGTTTACCCGGGACACCCCTTGTGGGGAGGAGAAACAGGGCGATTGAATGTAAAGGGATTTGAGGGTGAGGCTAGGCAGAACAGGCAGGGGCTTGATTATTCATCTGGCTTGGAATTTGTCTGGTTTATAAATGAGCTGAGAACTAAAGTCATTATTTAGAAACAAAAGGAGAAACTTTCTCATTAAGACCAACTTTATGGTCATAAGATTACAAGTCCGCTAGGGAAATTAGGGTCAGGAGAGAATGAGTGAAGATGCCAAGCTAGGATGAATTAATCCAGTAAGATGCTGTGGAAATACCCAAGATAGCATACATCTCAGCTTTGGAGAGATGAAGAAAGTCCCTCCTTGGAGGAGGGGAGACTTAAGTTGAACTTTTGTGGGTACATAGGAGACACACAGGAGTCAGCCATGGGAAAGAGGATTGAAAAAGGAAGGAACCACACCCAGGAGCTCTGGTTCAAAGACCAGCAAGCAACACATTTGGATTGACTGGGATGCTGAGAGGTGAGGCCAGAAAGGTGACCAGAGATTAGATAAAGAAAAACCTTCAATCTGTCATGAAGGCAATAGAGATCCATTAAAGGATTTAGGTTAGGGGAAGACTTTAAGCAGATTTGCCTTTGAGTAAGATCCCTCAGGACTAGTGTGAAGAAGAGATTGAGGGAGATAGTCTAGATATTGGCCAAAATCAAAGTCTTAGAGGGAAGAAAGTGACATATAATAAACCTGTTTTTCAAGTTTAATCCAATTTTAATTTCCTCGTGTTACTCTTAGAAGCAACCCAGACATCTTATTTAAAAATTAATTAATTAATTATTTTTGGCTGCATTGGGTCTTCTTCGCTGCGTGCGGACTTCCCTAGTTGCAGCAAGCAGGGGCTACTCTTCGTTGTGGTGTGCAGGATTCTCACTGCGGTGACTTCTCTTGTCGCAGAGCACGGACTCTAGGCATGCAGGCTTCAGTAGCTGTGGTACGCGGGCTTCAGTAGTTGTGGCCTGTGGGCTCTAGAGTGCAGGCTCAGTAGTTGTGGCGCACAGGCTTAGTTGCTCCACTGCATGTGGGATCTTCCTCGACCAGGGCTCGAACCCGTGCCCCCTGCATTGGCAGGCAGATTCTTAACCACTGCGCCACCAGGGAAGACCCAACTCAGACATCTTGAGTAACTACCTAAATATATAAATTCAATTTGCAACCTTCATGTAAATATATACGGCTAATGTGTTGGTAGATTTTTATACAAACAAGAATTTCAAGACAAGCTGGATGTAGTTCTAGAGATGATTTTCCCCTTGTGCAAGCTCAGTGGCTGGATTCCTTTGATTTATCATTTAAAATCATTAGTCATGTCAGATGTTATGAACAATTGTATAATTAAGGGTATATACGCCCTCTCTGAAGGGCGCCTCTATGAAACACAGATGGCACTTTCAGGGTTTTTCGTATGTGATTTAAAACTGAATTCACCAGTGATTTTAAAATGAATTCTTAATTTTTTAGTTCCTTGACATTGTAAACCATAACATTATGAAACTCAATGGTTTCATTTCTATAGTTTAATGCAGACTCAGGATTAAAGACTATCATGATCTTCACAAAGATAAATTCTGGGAAACATAAAAGTGTGGAAACGTGTACATTCTGTCTGTTCTTTGAAAGACAGAATTGTCTCTATTTTTCTCCAGAGACAGGCAGTGCCTTCTGCTACTCCTGAAAACTTTACTCAGCCATTGGCCTCTTCTATTATTACTGGCAGAAAAATTTAGTTCCTTACCTTCGAGAGCAACTTCCTGGCAAGCCTGAGAGTAATACCTACCTACCTTTCAAAACCAAAGAATATAAAAGAACTTATAACTCAAAGTAACAGTCACCTGCCCCACCCCTGGACCATTTTCCAGAGGCAACTACTTGGAATCATTTTCTTGCTATTAATCTAATTTAGACATTGTCTTTTTACTTCCTGCTATGACAGGAGAGTATTTAGCACACTTATACCTCAGCTCAGTTCACTTACTTCCCTCTCATTTCTGTTAGTCACCTTCCTACACTGTATTTAGTTTCTCTATTGCAGAGGTTGCAAATGGATGGCCTGAAGGCCAGATCTGACTGTAGATGTGTTTTGTTTGAATTGCAGTGAGTTCAAAAACAAAACAAAAAACAAACAAACAAAACCCCAACATGAAAAAAATGATAAGATTTAACATTTAAAAATTCCAAATGTTTAGCCCCACAAAAAAGTCAGATGCGGGGGACATCCCTGGTGGTGCAGTGGTTAAGAATCCGCCTGCCAAGGCAGGGGACACGGGTTCGAGCCCTCGTCCGGGAAGATCCCACATGCCGCGAAGCAACTAAGCCCGTGAGCCACAACTACTGAGCCCGCGAGCCACAGCTACTGAAGCCCATGCACTTAGAGCCCCTGCTCTGCAACGAGAAGCCACTGCAATGAGAAGCCCGCGCACCGCAACGAAGATGGCCCCCACTGGCCACAACTAGAGAAAGCCTGCGTGCAGCAACAAGACCCAATGCAGCCAAAAATAAATAAATAAATTAAAAAGTCAGATGCTGCACGTTTTAGTTTCCTAGGGCTGCCATAAGAAAGTACCACAAACCAGGAAGCATAAAACTTAAAACAACTCTCACTATCCTGGAGTCTCGAAGTCTGGAATCAGGCTGGTAGCAGGACCATGCTCCCTCTGGAAGCTCTAGGGAAGAATCCTTTCTTGCCTCTTCTGAGCTTCTGGTGGTTGCCAGCAATTCCTGGCATTCCTTGGTTTGTAGCTGTATCACTGAAATTTCTTCCTCTCTCTGCATGTGGCCTTCTTCCCCTCTGTGTGTCACGTCTCTTAGTCCAAATCTCCCCTTCTTGTAAGGACACCAGCCATTGGATTTAGGGCTCACCCTAATCCAGTATAACTTGCCTTTACGAATTACATTTGCAGAGACACTTTTTCCAAATAAGATCTCTTTCTGACGTTCCAGGTGGACATGAATGCTGGGGGGACACTCACCAAATACAAGGCAAATATGGCCCCTTTCCCATGAATTCACCAAAGCTGATTAAGTGGCTGTACTCTCCAGATGGGGCAAGCACTGACTCGTATGCCAAAGTTCTCTGCACATCTACCAGGTAAACACAAGCACCAAGACCTGAGCCCTGTTTCTCATTTATGTTGCTTGCTTTTCTCCTATAACTATTTCAGTTTGCTAACCATGCTATTGGTCATCTTTATAACTTTTAAATAATATACCAAAACTCCTATTTCATGTTTTATAAACTTTTGTCAATATCTCATGGCCACCTTCCTGTTTTGTGGTACCAGGATATTAGGGTTTTCTCCCACGTTTCCCTCTATCTCTTCTGCTTCCTTTCCACCTCATGGATTTTTGTCGGTAGCATCTTAATTATTGTTATGGGTTGAATTGTGTCCCCCCCACCCCCACCAAAATTCATATGTTGAAGTTCTAATCCCTAGGACCTCAGATTGTGACCTTATTTGGAAATAGGGTGACTGCAGATATAAGTAGTTAAGGTGAGGTCATACCGAAGTAGGGTGGGTCCCTAATCCAATATGACTGATGTCCTTAAAAATGGAGGGGGAAATTTGGAGACAGATACATACACAGGGAGAATGCCATGTCAAGGGAAAGGCAGAGACTGGGGTGATGCAGCAGAAGCCAAGAAATGCCAAAGACTGCCAGCAAACCTCCAGAAGCTAGGGGTGAGGCATGCAAGAGATTCTCCTTCACAGCCTTTAGAAGGAACCAACACTGCTGGCACCTAGTTCTTGGATTTCTAGTCTCCAGAACTGTGAGACAATAAAATTTCCATTGCTTTCAGTCCCCAGTCTGTGGCACTTTGTTATAGCAGCCCTAATTAATTAATATAACTTCATTATACATACATATTCAATGTTAGAGCACTCATATTACATTCTAAAATTTTAAGTATACTTTATGTTCTATGGCCCTCAAATGTCTGCTGATTCTGGTTTATCCATTCATATTTAAAATGAGGTGATAGACTTTCTGCTTCTGCTCATGAAGAGGTTACCAGTATGGGGCTGGCCACCTGCTGTAAACAACTAGAAAACTGGACACAATGTATGAAATAAATGTTCAAAGCCATTTATTTTTAGCCATGGAAAGAAAGGAGGTAATTCCCTGCCAGTCCAGTGTTTAGGACTCTGTGCTTTCACTGCTGAGGGCCTGGGTTCAATCCCTGGTCAGGGAACTAAGATCCCGCAAGCCATGCAGCGCGGCCGAAGAAAGGAAGGAAGAAAGAAAGGAAACCGATAAGGTACACCTTTTGACGGTTGCAGCTTTCTCCCTGGGGGCAATTACTGGACCATAGGGCCAGGAGGAGAAATCCAGACATCACCTGGAAGATATCACTGTGTTGAAATCCAGAAATAAGGACTTGGGGAAGGCTGAGGTGGCTGCAGTTTGTGGGGCAGAACACCAAAGAGGAGGGTGACATGCATAGGGAGTCCCTTGATTATTTGCCGGGATAATAATCTGAACCTATGTAAGATGAAACTACATGAGGCTGGGCAAAGAACAAAAGCTGGGAGCTATGAGCTAAACGAATCTTAGTGCTCACACAGGGCTAAGAGACATTTGATCTCCTACTAACTAGAGTGAAGAAAACATATGAAAAACCTGGGGCATTCAACAGAGAACCCAAAAGTGTTATGTCTTAGTAGTTACGCTAAATAAGCATTAGAATAAAGCTACTTTAGATCTACTCTAACAACGCGGAAAAGTAGGCCTTGATGTGATCAAGCTGATCCCCAAGTGACTAAATTTTCTGCCAAGCAAATTTAACATTAATTAAATAAGACAACCAAGTTCAAAATTTCAAAAATATAACATTCATAATGCTCAACTTCTACTCAAAAATTGCTAGACAAGCGAAGAAGGTGAAAATATGATCCCTAGCCAGGAGAAAAATTCAGTATGAAAAAAAGGGGAGGGGGTTAAATTCATCAGGCAGATATAATTTCTCAATGTGTATGCACCTAATAACAGCATTTCAAAATACATGAAGCAAAAATTGATAGAATTAAAGAAGTGAAAAATCCACAATTGCAGATTTCACTCAGCTCAGTAAATGACAGATTAAGAAGCAATCTGTGAGAATATAGAACACCTATAAGCCAAATTATCCTGTTGACCCTTATAGAACACTACCCTCAACAACAGAAGAGTACACATTTTTTAAGTGACCATAGAATAATCACTAAAATAGGCCATATATTGAACCATAAAACAAGTTTTGATAAATTTATACATATTGAAATCATAGCGAGCATATTCTTTGACCATAATGGAATTAAATTAGAAACGAGTAGTCAAAAGATATATGAGAAGAGTCTAATTATCTGGATAATCTGTATATTTAAAAAATATAGCATTTGGGGCTTCCCTGGTGGTGTAGTGATTAAGAATCCACCTGCCAGTGCAGGGGACACAGGTTCGAGCCCTGGTCTGGGAAGATCCCACATGCCGCAGAGCAACTAAGCCCGTGCGCCACAACTACTGAGCCTGCACTCTAGAGCCCGTGAGCCACAACTACTGAGCCCACGTGCTGCAACTACTGAAGCCCACGTGCCTAGAGCAGTGAGAAGCCTGTGCACCAAAATGAAGAGGAGCCCCCGCTTGCCACAACTAGAGAAAGCCCACGTGCGGCAACAAAGACCGAACACAGCCAAAAATAAATAAATAAAATAAATAAAAAATTAAAAAATATATAGCATTTGTCATTAGGGAGCTTCAAATTAAAACAATGAGATACTACTACATACCTATTAGAATTACGAAAATCCAGAAAAAGTTGCCAACACCTGTTGCTGGTGAGGATGTAGAGAACAGGAACTCTCATTCACTACTGATGGGAATGGAAAATGGTACAATTTGCCAGCTTCTTACAAAGTTAAAAATAGTCTAAACATAATCTTACCATATGATTCAGCAGTTGCACTCCTAAGTATTTACCCAACTGATCTGAAATTTTATGTCTACCCAGAAACCTGCATACAAATGGTTATATCGTCAGCTCTGTTCATAATCACACAAAACTCAGAACAACCAAGACATCCTTCAATAGGTGAACAGATAACCAAATGGTAGTATATCTGTACAGTGGAATATTTTTCAGTGATAAAAAGAAAAGAGCTATCAAACCACAAAAAGACGAGGATGAATCTTAAATACACATTGTTAAGTGAAAGATGCCTGTCTGAAAAGACTAAATACTGTACAAGTACAATTACATTCTGGAAAAGTAAAACTGTAGCAATGTTCAAAAGATCAGCAATTGCCAGAGGTCTGAGGGGAGTGAGAAATGGTTAAGTAGGAGAAGCACACGGGATATTTTTAGGGCAGCAAAACTATTTTATATGATACTCCAGTGGTGGATACATGAACTTTATAGCAGTCTTATTCATAATAGTCCCAAACTGGAAACAACCTGAATGTCCAACCAGAGGTGAATGGATAAACCATGTGGTATATCCATAAAATGGAGTACTACTCAGCAAGAAAATGAACTGAATTACTGATACAGACTACAACTAGATGAATCTCAAAAACTTTATGCTAAGCAAGAGAACCAGAACCACATACTCTATGATTCATTTCATCAGAAATTCTAGAACATGAAAATTAATCTATAGTTAGTTGCCTGGGACTAGTAGTGGTAGGGATTGATTTCAAAGAGGTAGGAGGAAACTTTTTGTTTTTGTGAAAAACTTTTTTGTTTTACTTTGTGTGGTGTTTATATGACATATATTTGTCACTATATTATACATGAATTATACATCAATTAAGTTGCATTTTTTTAAAAAAAGGAAGCAATGGCAAGACTGACTGGATGATTCGTGCAGAGAAGAGATTCGCAATTCATAGGCCTTTATCGAGACTATATAGGTCAAGGGCTGCCCTTTATGCAGGAAGCTTCTCTCATGCCAGAGTGGAGAGATCTTCTCCGCTATACCAAGTCCTTCCTAGCACCCCCAGTTCTCTCTAGGCAGTTCTTTACAAAGGAATTCTCCTGCCCTCCCTAACCTCCACCACTGCCCACCCAGGTGTAACCGCCTGACTGCCAACAATTCTATGTTTCACGGAACGGGTGGGGTTGGTTTGCTCCCTATAGACCTTGAAATCATTCGGATTCTGCCCCAATTCTCTTTCTTTCCTTCTGTAATACTTCCTATACCCGAGTCCAGAACCGCTCCAAAGTTCTGCAAATCCAAAATTGTTAATTTGTTCTCAAGATTTTTACTTCTTGATGTGCATCCATTGATTTAATCCCAGTTGAAAGTGTATTCGTTGTCTATTACTGCATAACAAATACCACAAAATTTAGTGGCTTAAAGCAACAATAAAAAGGAAATGAGGATCACTGGGGATCATCTTGGAGGCTGACTAATACACAGTAAGTAAATGCTTACTTGTGTATTTATGTCCATCTACTTCATTTTATTCCTCAGCGAGCGTTTTACCTGCTACTTGTGAAGAAAATGCCAGTCATTCTTTATTAGTGTGATGGATACTACGATAAAGGTAACTAAGAAGTATATACTATTTAAAAATTACAATTGTATTGATACATGATTCTCTCTTTAAAAAAAATTAATATACTTTTTTTATAAAAAGCCGTTGTATTAAAAATTGAGCTGGAAGTTCCCGTATACACCCCACTCCGTTTCTTCTATTAACATCTTGCATTAGCACAGGACATTTGTTACAATTAATGAGCCAATACTGATACATTTTTATTAACTAAAATCCAACTAAAGTTTATATTAGGGTTTATTCTTTGTGTTGTACATCCTATGGATTTTGACAAATGTATAATGACATGTATCCACCTTTACAATATCATGCAAAACAAATTTCACTTCTTTAAAAGTATCTTTTGCTCCATCTATTAATCCCGCCCTTGCCCCTGAACCCCTAATCTTTTTAGTATTTCTAGTTTTGCCTCTTCCAGAATGTCACATAGTTGAAATCATAAGTATGTAGCCTTTTCGAACTGGCTTCTTTCACTTCGCAAAATGTACCTAATTTTCCTCATGTTTTTCTGTGATTTGGTAACTCACTTCTTTTTATTGCCGAGTAATATTCCATTGTCTGAATGTACCAGTCTGTTTATCCAATCACTTATTGAAGACTATTTTGGTTGCTTCCAAATTTTGAGAATTATGAATAAAGCTGCTATAAACATTGATGTGCAGGGTTTTGTGCGGATGCATACTTTTTCACCCCTGGTTCTTCAAGTTTACACTGGACTTTTTTTCTTAGATGGCTCATTTCTTCCACAAGTAAGAAAAACCCTTCATCTTGTTTATATGACTCCAAATTCCTATTGGGTTTTCAATAAACATTAATTACCAGAAGGTTTCCTCAAAACTTATACAGACATTTACAAATTTGTTGAGTGATTTTCAGTCTTTTGGATTTCTAGTTTGATGGCTATTTCCACAGGAAGGTAGAATTGTGTGCTATAATTGAGATTGGAGTCCCACATAACTTCTGTGTAATGTAACTAGAAGTATTTTAAGTTCTTTTCATTTGATGTTTTAAATGTCTACTTTGTAATTTCTCTTTCTGTCCTTAACTGAGCACTTCATTAAGTAAAACTTCTAGCATAACCATATCTGAATTACTGAATATTCCATTTGACTACAGAATGAAGATTATGTTTCTCTAAAAACATCACACTCAATTCATGTGTTTTTATTATTTTTTAAGCCATTCTAGAGGCCCTAAATACACACATGGCACCAAAACAAACTGTTCTGTGTGGGAACACATATTTTGCTCTAGTTCTAGACAGCTGTAGCAGACAGCTGTACTTTCTTAGCTGCACTGTATCCAACCCTTCTTCCTGTTCGAGGAATTCCTCCACAGTCTTGGTGAAAGGCATGCCCTCCTTCCCAGTCTGAAAGCGTGAGAGGCCCTATCCTGATGTCCCTCACCTCTAGCAGCCTGGGCATGGCACATGATCTTTAGCCAATGATCACTTTTCCAGAAATTTAAATCTTGACCAAGAGACACAAAGGGGCAATGAAATTTTTTTTAACATCTTTATTGGAGTATAATTGCTTTACAATGGTGTGTTAGTTTCTGCTTTATAACAAAGTGAATCAGCTATACGTATACATATATCCCCATATCCCCTTCCCTCTTGCGTCTCCATCCCACCCTCCCTATCCCACCCCTCTAGGTGGTCACAAAGCACCGAGCTGATCTCCCTGTGCTACGCGGCTGCTTCCCACTAGCTATCTACTTTACATTTGGTAGTGTATATATGTCCATGCCACTCTCTCACTTCTTCCCAGCTTACCCTTCCCCCCACGTCCTCAAGTCCACTCTCTACATCTGTCTTTATTCCTGTCCTGCCCCTAAGTTCTTCAGAACCTTTTTTTTTTTTTTAAGATTCCATATATATGCGTTGGCATACGGTATTTTTTTTCTTCTGACTTACTTCACTCTGTATGACAGACTTTAGGTCCATCTACCTCACTACAAATAACTCAATTTCGTTTCTTTTTATGGCTGAGTAATACTCCACTGTATATATGTGCCACATCTTTATCCATTCATCTGTCAATGGACAGAGGTTGCTTCCATACCTTGGCTATTGTAAATAGAGCTGCAATGAACATTGTGGTATATGACTCTTTTTGAATTATGGTTTTCTCAGGGTATATGCCCAGTAGTGGGATTGCTGGGTCATATGGTAGTTCTATTTTTAGTTTTTTAAGGAACCTCCATACTGTTCTCCATAGTGGCTGTATCAATTTACATTCCCACCAACAGTGCAAGAGGGTTCCTTTTCTCTACATCCTCTCCAGCATTTACTGTTTGTAGATTTTTTGATGATGGCCATTCTGACTGGTGTCAGGTGATACCTCATTGTAGTTTTGATTTGCATTTCTCTAATAATTAGTGATGTTGAGCATCCTTTCATGTGTTTGTTGGCAACCTGTATACCTTCTTTGGAGAAATGTCTAGGTCTTCTGCCCATTTTTGGATTGGGTTGTTTTTTTGATACTGAGCTGCTTGTAAATTCTGGAGATTAATCCTTTGTCAGTTGCTTCATTTGCAAATATTTTCTCCCATTCTGAGGGCTGTCTTTTTGTCTTGTTTATGGTTTCCTTGGGGCAATGAAATTTAATTCCCAGCAGTGGGGAGATTATCTCCAAGGGCAGTTGAGGTGGAATCCCAAAGAGACAGCAGCAGTGCCCTGCAACAAAGGTAACTGTGTCCTTCCCAGGCTATTGGGCTATTCCTGCTAACATTTTCCAGCTTCTTGGCTGCTCGAGTTACCTGGGTCTTTACCTATTTTTCCAGCCTGGTATTACAACTTCCTGTCAATTCATGAGCCCTTTATATCCTTCCAATAAATTCCTTTAAGATTGTTAAAGTAGCTGTTACTTTCAACAGAATTCTTTTAATTGATGAATCAGCAAAATCAATCCATTCATTAATTCTCCCATTAGTCATTCAGAAACTACCAGGTACTGTACATTGGGGGAGGCTTAATATGATGGTGAGTAGACACTGTTTCTGTCGTGTTGCAACCTACAGTCTATTGGAGGAAACAGACAAGGAAAGAGAAGACTGCAGTACATCCTTGATGGGGAAGGACATTATTCATCAGGAACACAAAAGAGGAACATTTAATCCAACCTTAGTGATGGTAGTGGTGGGGGTGGTCGGAGAAAGCTTCAAGTGGTACCTAAACCTGACATTCGAATATGTAAAAATTACACCTAGTTGGGAGGTAGGAGGTGGGTTGAGTATTCCACACAGAGGGAGCAGCCCGTGTGAAGGCCCAGCGTTGAGAGACGAACAGGACCTTCAAAGAACTAAAAAGAAGTTCCAGATGACTGAAGTGCAGAGTTTGAGCAGAGAAAGGGCAGTCTGGAGCCATGAGTGGGACTCGGATCATGCAGAGTGATGTGAGCCCCCTGCTGGTGTTAGCACTTTCTCCTAGAAGCAGTTGGGAGCAACTGTAGAGTTTTAAGCAGAAGCCTCAGTATACATGAGCCTGGTGCCTGGGTGCCTGGGTGCCTGGAGAAATTGTGCAAGAAAATAAAAGGTTGCAAAGTTTAGGAGTGGGAACAAAAATCTCTATTTCATGCCTTTAAAAATATATTTTTTTTAAGAACAATGATAATGTGCTTTCCTCTATGTGTGGAAATGATAATATTGAGTTAAAAATTAGCAGACAGGTTTGTTGAGAATTTTTTTCTATAATGGCAATGGACTTATGATGAGTCCTCAATATTCTACAAAGGATTACCTATGACAGTGGCCTTCAGGTTTTTTTGCTTATAATTCCTAAAATGATTTGAAAAGCCTATATATACCTTTGCACCTTTTTATGTTGACATTTAGGATTCTTATATCACTCCTGTGTGTATCCAAAAGACTCAAACGATGGCTGTTTGATATCGACTATCATTCTTTTGGAAAAACTATACCTAACCTTCAACAGCCAGAATTTTACATTGTTCTCTTTTCCATTCCACTTCTCTCACATAATTTTATCCTAATGTAATATACTAACATACTTTTTTTGCTTTAAAGTCTTTTACTGATCACCTTATTATACATCCTGCCATAAGAAAAAAAAGTATGTAAGTGAAAACTGATGAGTGTTAAAATTTTTCTTCTAGATTGAGTCATAATTTCAATTATCAGTAATATACAATTGATTAAAACAGCAAATATATTTGTTTTGATTAATCATTTTTAAATATTAGTAAAGTTAAAGGAGTTCCCTGGTGGCCTAGTAGTTAGGATTTTGGGGTTCCACTGCTGTGGCCTGGGATTCGATACCTGGTGGAGGAACTGAGATCCCACCAGCCACATGGTGCCCGGCAAAAAAAAAAAAAAAAATTAAAGCTATTCTATGTGTTCAGAGAGGAATATTACTTATTGCTACAATGAGACAGGTTGTCTTGATTAAACAAGTCTTTCCCAGACACAATGTTTCAGTTGTGCCTTGGTTTGTCTTTGTTCTTACACTTTTGGGCAATGTGCCATTAAGATTAGAGAATGAGAGTTCTGTCTTTGTTTTATAAAGTGGGAGAGAGAACCAGCAAGATACCTTGACCACAAGAACATTCTCAGGCAGATCAATTTTAGAAGTATGGAAGTTGATCATTCGAAAATGGATTTCCTCAAAACTTTCCCAGCCTATGTACCCCTTGGAATGTCTTTGAGTACCACCAGCGAGTTTGAAAACCATGAATCAAATGTAAAGAGTACTGGATGGGAGACAAAATAAACAAGGCTTCTTCTACAAAATAGCTTTGGGACTTAGACAGGACATTTGATTTGTGTAAATCTCAGTTTCCATCAATAAAGTGACTTGGGGGGGGGTGAACTTAAAATTTAAAGATTCTTTCCAGCTCTAAAACCCCTTGATTTCCATTGGAAATTTTTAGCTATGCCCAGGACACTGGGAAGAAGGCCAGGCACCAATACAGAAAGGGAAAAGGAAAGATGGATAGCATTTATGTGATCACTAAGGACATGATAAAGGAAAAGGAAGGGATTGTGTGGATATAGATCAAGAAACACTTTTTAAAAAGTGTTTTTATTTGTGTTTAGGGTATGTTTTGGGGTTGAAAATTCAAGTTTCACATTATTGTTTATGTGGCTGTAGACAACTCAATCTCCTTGAGCTTTACTTTCCTCAACTATTAAATGGGAATAATACTGTATACTTTGTACCTTAGGGGATGATTAAAAGACAGAAACTAAGGCTTATTTCCCTTAGCATAATATTTTCAAAGGTCCTCCATGCAATAGCATGTATCAGAAATTCATTCCTTTTTATTGCTGAAAAAAAATACTATATTGTAAGGATGTGTCACATTTTGTTTATCCATTCATCTGCTAATGGACATTTGGGTTGTTTCCACTTTTGGGCTATTATGAATTATGCTGTTAACATTTGTGTACAAGTTTTTTCATGGGAGATATGGTTACATATCTTGAGGGTACATAGCTAGGATTGAATTTGCTGGGTCATAGTGTAATTCCGCGTCTAACATTTTGAGGAACCGCCAAACTGTTTTCCAAAGTGGTTGTATCACGTTTACATTCCCACCAGCGAGGTATGAGGGTTCCATTTTCTCTGCATCTCTGACAAAACCTGTCTATTGACTATAGCCATCCTGGTGTGTAAAGTGGTATCTCATTGTGGTTTTTATCTGAATTTCCCTAATGGCTAATAATACTGAGCATCTTTCCTTTCTGGCCATTTGTATGCCTTCTTTGGAGAAATGTCTATTCAGATCTTTTAACCATTTTAAAATTGGGTTATTTATCCTTCCATTGTGGAGTTGTGGGAGTTCTTTATATATTCTATGTGCAAATCCCTTACCACATAATTTGTAAAGATTTATGCACTGTCTTTTTCATTTTCTTGATGGTGTCATTTGAAGCAGCACAAGCTTTTTAGTTTTGATAAGTCTAATTTATCATTTTTCCTTTTGTCATTTGTGCTTTTGGTGTCTCATCTGAGAAGGTTTTGTGTAACCCAAGGTTGCAAATATTTATTCCTATATTTAACTTCTCAGAGTTTTATAGTTTTAGCTCTTATATTAGGCCTCTGATCCATTTTGAGCTAATTTTTGCATATTGTATGAGGTTGGGGTCCAACTTCACTCTTTTGCATGTGGCTGTCGAGTTGGCCTAGCACCATTTTTTTTCTTTGCTATTATTTATATTGTGATAATGGGGAAAATGGAAATGAGGAGGGGCCCGAGCAGTTGTTGTTTACACCTATCAACAACAATCTCCTTCACCATAACCATCTGCTGAATAGACAATTCTTCCCCATCAAATTGTCTTGGCACCCTTGTTAAAAATCATCTGACCATAAATATAAGGGTGAATCAATTATTAAATGCTGATTCTAATAATTTTATTGCAATGCTCTGAACACAAAATAAGATTCACATTGTCAGTTAAAAAGTTCTGGTAGAAATTATTTCCTTTGACCTATATCTCCAATAGTGTATTTTAAGGCTATAATGACCTTATTAATGAGAACTTTTAACACAACATAAATGAATTGTTTGCTTGTTTATCCCTTCTCCATCAAATCTGTTAGTTGATGTAATTAGAAATTTAAAGTATTCTTTTTTTTTCAGCTTGAAAAGTTTTTTATTTATTTCTATCTTATATCCATTTCTTTCCTAAGTATTTTCACACTTGCCTTTAAGTCCTTAAACTTTTTTAAATAATTGTTTTTAAAGTCTTGGTGCACTAATTCTATCATTTCAGCATTTTTAGGTCTATTTCTTTTTTGTTTGTTTTTAACACCTTTATTGGAGTATAATTGCTTTACAATGGTGTGTAATCTGCAGTCGAACTTCCAAATATTCCTGAATAACTATCTCCTAAGAGTACATAAATATTCTTATGAGATTAGACATTAACACAATATTGATTCCAATAAATTACATACCCTGTAATTCCTGACATAATTCAATGTATTGATTTGTCTCTATAACAAGGCATAACAATATAACATAACTAAGACACGTAGTTTTGTGCCAGGGTGTGAACCCTGAGTTTTTGGACCAAGCAATTCCCCAAATAATGACAAAAATTGCTCCAGGACAAGCCTGAAAAATAATTTCATTACTGGTATCATTTCTGACTCAGAGGTAGTAGGCTTCTGAAACTGTGTGAAAAATGAGCATGGGAGTGACACATCGCTTCAGTTTTACTAGTGAAATTGATCTTAAGTTTTCATTGCAAATTTTGTGTCATATTTTCTTTTATTCTGGAATATATTGCTCTGTGTGTCTATGTCCCAGGCTTCTTTATTTAAGAACAAAGTGATGAATGACATGGGGATTATAATCAGGAGCAACCCTGAACTTCACCTTCCCTCCAACCACCTCCTCCAAACTCCCTGTCCCCACACCTTCTCAGCTGCCAATTCTTTTCTTAGTGAATAAAGAACTTAGTCCCCAAAGCCCTGGTAGAAACCCCAAGGTTTTCCCCTAGCTCTTCCCTTTCCTTTGGCCCCCATTCCTCGGTTTGAAGGCATGGGAAAGCCCAGAGTGGTGACAGACACAGAGGGAAAGGCTTCACTCTCATGGAAAGAGACTGAGGAGTACAGCGTAGTGAAGTAAGCGTCACTACAGCCTGGGGTGACAAAATAGGGCCCTGGGGCCAGAGAAGAGGGTACTGATTCCCCTGAGAAAGGAGACTGCCCAATAGCCTCAAAATCCTCTCAGTGCGAATATTCACTTGCGTGATTGTTTGCCCTTCTGGTGACAGTTGCAGCACCATACCTGAACCATGTCCTTCTCAAGCCTGAGCTGCTGGACAATGTGGCTGATCTGCTGCAGTGTGGGTTTTAGACACTTATGTTGAGACAGATTCTGAGGCTATATTTAGGATGAGCAGGAAAGAATGCTCTCATTAATGATATCCACCACTGAAGTGGGATGGGAGCATGGGGTCACACTGCAATAGTTAGGAATTTAGTTTATCTATAATAAAAATGGAAAAAAACAGTGGCTTAAACATATTACCAGTTTCATGTCTTTTTCAGTCCAGGGTTGATTTGGTATATCCACAATGTCCTCAGAGAGCCAGGTCCTTCTCTCTTCCCTTCACCTAGCCATCCTTAACATGTGCTTGCTCCTTTGTAGTCACAAGATGGCTGCTCAAACTCCAGTATTGCATTTGAGTTCCAGATGTAAAGAAAAGTAAAAGGCAAGGTCAGCTAAATTGGCCTTCCATTTTAAGAAAGCATTCCCAGAAGCCTCATCCAACAACTTCTACTTACATTTCGTTGGCCAGGACTGCATAGCATGGTCAGGTCCTTCATCTGCAGAGACTGCTGGGAGATGTAGTTTTAAGCTAGGCACATTTATACACCCAATGAAACTTGCATTGTTACTTATAATCAGGGAGAATCCCTATTAGGAAGGCCTCTAACAGTTTGGTCCACCTTTCCTGTTTTATAAATAGGCATCCTTCAGCTTTACTGAACCAGCAAGAACTGCACTCCCCCGCAAGCCCCAACACAGAAGCAGCATTGGTTTTCTGCAAACTGTTGATAGCAAGTGTGCGCCTCTGAACTGTGTAAAAGATGAGTGTCGGAACAGCACATCTATCACATCAGTGTTTTACAACTGAAACTGAATTTAAAATTTTACCTTAAATTTCTGTGTTCTACTTTCTTTTATTCTGGAATATATTACTACAGTTGGGGTCAACATAAATCTCAGGAGCATTGATATCACTGTGAAACAGTTTGTAATTCTTTAAAAGCCTGAACTACAAAGCTAGACAGACCTGGGTTAGGATCCCACACCCACATTTACTAGCAGTGTACTTTGGGCAAGACACTCAATCTCTCTGTGCCTCAGTTTCCTAATTTGTAAACTGTGGATAGTAATTTTTACAGGGAGGGTGATCAGATAATTTATGTCCAAACTGGGAAACTTATGTGCTGGCAGGGGGATATTATTAATAATTATACTTGAACAAATGGCATAAACCAGGACCACCGCAGGCAAACTGAGGACTATGGTCACCCTATTTTTAGGCACTGTTGAGAGGATTAAATGAGAAGATAAATATAAAGCACTTAGCACAGAGCCTGACACATAGTAAGTGCACATAAATACTGGCCACTACTTGTTTTTATAATTAAATTGAAAAGTTCCATTGTTTTGGCTTTGCTTTTCTCTCTTTTAACAATAACATGCTTGATATTCTTCCTTATGATAAAGAATAGTGGGCTGAAGTAAGGAGAGCTTAAACTTTTTCAAGACTGAGAAAACCTAATAAAAACTCAAACAACCAATTTCTCTAAAGGAGAAGCAATGTTGAAAGACACTACAGAAACTCCTAGTTATAAGGAAGATTCTGGAATGGTAGTGCATGACCTATCTGTGAACTGTCTGTACCACTAGAAGCATGAACAGAAGCAGTGGAATTTTAATGATTTTGTATGGCATTTCTCAAAGGTTTTGGTCTGAAGATCCTTTTACACTTAAAAAAATTTCTGAGGACCATAAAAGAGTTTTTGTTTATATGAGTTATATCTGTTGATATTAGAAATAAAAATGGAGACAATTTAAAAATATTCATTTAGGGAATCCCCTGGCGGTCCAGTGGTTAGGACTCTGCACTTTCACTGCTGAGGGCCTGGGTTCGATCCCTGGTCTGCGAGCTAGGATCCTGCAAGCTGTGCAGCATGGCACCAAAAAGAAAAAAAAAAGTCATTCAAAATAACAATAACTTCATCATATAGTAACACAACTAACACATTTAAATGCAAGAAACTATCTTTACAAAACAAAAATATTAGAGGATTAATGTTTTTACCTTTCTATAGATCTCCTTTCGACTGGTTTAGTAGGACTGAAACTGATTCTCGTATCAGCCTTTTAATGCAATTTGTTGCAATATGTTATTTTGGTGGAAATGTATGAAAAAGACATGTTGGAAAAGCGAGGGAGTATTTTAATAGCTTTTCCAGACAACTGTGGTTATTCTTTGATACTACACCAAAACTCCACAGTAGTTTCTTAATTAATTAATTAATTTATTTTTGGCTGCATTGGGTCTTCGTTGCTGCGTGCGGGCTTTGTCTAGCTGCGGCGTGGGGCTCCTCTTCACTGTGATGCGCCAGCTTCTCATTGCGGTGGCTTCTCGTTAAGGAGCACGGGCTTCAGTAGTTGTGGCACACGGGCTTAGCTGCTCCGCGGCATGCGGGATCTTCCCGGAGCAGGGCTCGAACCCGTGTCCCCTGCATTGGCAGGCGGATTCTTAACCACTGCACCACCAGGAAAGTCCCCACAGTAGCTTCTTAAAAGGTTAGTTATAAAGTGGAATCTGAGAACAGATCTATGAACTTTTTGTATGGTTACATTAAAACACATCAGTCTGTCCTGCACTTTGAATGAATCTTTTACTCATGATTTTGTAACATCATCCATTAGTCAGTTGGAAAGTATCAGGTCACTGACTTAGGCAGATATTCCAAATGTTTACACATTTCAGAAACTTAATACCTTAGAACACTCTAGAAAACATATGAACGCACAAGCACACATTCCATTAGCCATCAGAACAATGATGTCATCACATGTCATGTTGCCTCTGGAAAACTCCATAGTGCATTTGTGAAAAAATAAGAATGATAAAGACAAATCATGTCTTACTATGAAAATAGCTTTGATTGCATGATTCATTGAAAAAGCGTTAGTCTCAGGCCACACTTTAAGAACAGCTGATTAGGTATGTTATGACCCATTAGATAAACAAAGAAAGCAAAAAACTTACCACCTCCTTCTCTCTCTCTTAAACCAGTAGACAGTATGTCATAACACACAAACAGTAAAATACTAAAACACAGTCCCAAGTGGCAACTTCAAGTCTCTTTACACGAAGATAAGTAGACAAGCTTATAGAAACAGATGGCTTCTAATTTAAAGGTCTTTCTCATTTTTTGGAGTTTGAACCCTGTTAATCATTAGTATTTCAATGCATGGGGGGCAGGTATCTTTGGGGAGTTCAGAATGCTTCGCTTCTGCCCCTTTTCCCCATCTCACCCCCCCAGACTCTTTGCAGAAACATATGGGGTGGCAGAACCCCACTAAAAATATTTTAGTATATGTTTTCTGTTTGCAACCTGGACTGGAAGCTACCCATTTACTTTGGAACATGTTTTCTTTGCAAGTATAGGACAGAAGATGATATTCTTACCTGGAGTTGGTCGTATGTGACGAACTGCTAGATAAATCCATTTTGCTCTCCTTGTTCTGTTACTCCAGGCTTTTCAAAGTAGGATGATGGGGCAGGTTGATCGTAATTTTTTGGAAAAAGCCTCTCGCTAACTGGTTTAGGTTGTAGGAACTTCAGGCAGCAATACTGCCAAGGAGAAACGTTTTTAGGCACCTTGTCCCTTACTTTTCTATTCAGTTTCCCAGTGCATTTACCACATCCTTCTGGCTGCGTGGTAGGTCCCACTGTGTGGCCCACCCGGGGCCTATCCTCCTGGGAAATGAACTGCCTTCAAGATTACCTACTCCTTTGCCTCCTCCTTTATTCTTCAGCAAACACCCTTTGTACTCTTTCAGTGAAGCCTGATTTCTGCTTAGGTGAGTCCAGACTGAGATACAGTGTTAGTGTATTAAAATTATTAAGGCATGAATGATGGATGGGTACCAAGTGTTTAAGAACTAAGAACCAACCGATGCACTGAACAAATAAACTTGAAAACGGGTGACTACATGTAGCCATTGAATGCACTGCTCAGCTTCTCTTTGCAACCATATTAAACTCCCACAAGCCACTAATAAGGACCTGCTGTGTAGCACAGGGAACTCTACTCAATACTCTGTAATGGCCTATATGGGAAAGGAATCTAAAAAAGAGTGGGTATATGCGTATGTATAACTGATTCACTTCGCGTACACCTGAAACACAACATTGTAAGTCAACTATAATACAATTAAAATTAAAAAAAAAAACAAACCCAAACCAATAAGCCATTTAAGTTAAGGCTAACCTGGTAATGCAAGAAATGAGACGTGAGGTCACCGAATGGTTACGCTTTGCAGCCCCACAGGTTTGGATAGTTAAGGTGAAAGAGGGTGAAGTGCCAAGAGGGCAGCTCTCATTTGAGCGAGATGTTTTGACTTCAAGGCCGCCGGTAAAAATTTTGGGGTTTCCCGGAGTTCCTTTCGACGTTTCATTATTCCTCGTATTAACTTTTTTTTTTAAACTTCAGTGTTAATGGAAGCGCCAGACTGGGATTTCCAACTGTGTTTTTAGGTCAAGATGGGGCCTGGAACTTGGGTGTACAAGAGATAGTTTAAGCTACCGCCATCTCCGCCCTCTTTTGCAGGGTGCCCTCTCCCTCTTTCGCAGCTGTTCCAACCTCCGTCCGGGCTTGGCTGAGAGGAGACGACGGGGTGATTATCCAGCCCAGAAGGCCATTAATGGCATTATTCCTGAGTCTCCAGATTCTTGCTCTCGCCGTGCGGCGCCTGCGAAGATCCAGAGCCGGTGCTGCGCGCTGGACGCAAGCAACAGGCACGACCGGCGCCCCGTTACCCCGAGACTCTCCAGCTACAACAGTGGGCGGCGCACGAACCCTCTCCTTTCTTTAACTCTTCTTCACAGAGTCCCACCCCCATCGGAAGTGGAGCCGTCTCTACGTTCCCTCACTTCCGGGCCAGACGCCCGTCGCTTGGCGGGAGCGAGCACGCCCGTGCGCGGCAACTTTGTTCCCGCCTCCTTTGCCCCTGACACCACTCACCTTGGGCTTTCTCGGAGCGCGACGTGCGTGCGCGCCCCCGGCCTTGCGTCAGGGCCGAAGAGGGGAAAGGCCGAAAGAGGGAGGCTAGAAGGAGGGGTTGTGGAGGTTAGGGCCCAACCAGCAAGTCCCATCTCCCTCCCTCCTCCTGACGAGGAGCGGAGAGGGAAGGGGAGGAGCGAGCCGGGCCAGCCGCGCACACCAGGAGCCTCCTCGTGGAGGCGGGGGGGGAGCGGAGGAAAGGGGCAGCACCGCCACCTCTGCTCGCCGCGCCGAAGGAAGAAGAAAGTCAGGGCCCATACCCACCCCCACAGACTCAGAAACGCCCCCCCCGCCCCCATCTCCCCGGAAACAGCCCCCCGCCCAGCCCCGCACACTCGCTGCCCCAACCGTGAGCCGCAGCCCGGTCGCCCCCGCCTCGCCCCGCCCCGCCGCCCGTCCCTGCGGGCCGCAGAGTGCGCGAGGCCTTAGGCCGGGAGTTGTTGTCAGGCCCAGGCCACTTCTGAGGCGCCCGCCGTGTGTCGCCGCCACCACAGGAGGACAACGTCGACGAGGAGAAGGAGGCGGCGGAGGCGTGTTGTTGTCTCGCCCACTCCCCTCCCCTGAACTCGCACCCAACGTCAGGGCCCGATGGAGTGAAGCGGAGACGAAGGTGGTACTTCCGCGTTGCGCTGCCCGAGCCGAGAGCGCGGCCGAGGTCGCTCTCCCCCACCCCCGGGGGCACTTGGAGGACTCCGGACTCCCCCGCAGGTCAGCGCCCGGCGCATCTGGTGTTTTTGCTGCCGAGGCTAGGAAGACGAGCACGATCGGGAGCTCCTCCACCCGGATTCCCTGCTTCCCTCGGGCCCGGAGGCCGCTGCGTACCCCACTGTGATCTGGAACCCAGGGACCCGAGTCCCGACCCGGATTATCGTGGCGCGTCTCCCGGCCGGCCCTGGTGCTCGGTGTCCCTCCGCCACCGCCGTTCCCGTTTCCGGCGGGGGAGATGGCCAGGATCTGACCCGGGAGGAGGCCGCACCCGCGCCGCGCTCTGCGGCGGGCTCTAGGCGATGCCGAGCAGCTCGGACACGGCGCTGGGGGGAGGCGGGGGCTTGAGCTGGGCGGAGAAGAAGTTGGAGGAACGCCGTAAGCGGAGGCGATTCCTGTCCCCTCAGCAGCCGCCGCTGCTGTTGCCGCTCCTGCAGCCGCAGCTCCTGCAACCGCCGCCGCCCCCGCCGCCTCTGCTCTTCCTGGCTGCTCCCGGCACGGCCGCCGCCGCAGCCGCCGCCGCCGCGGCCTCCTCCTCTTGCTTCAGCCCGGGCCCCCCTCTGGAGGTCAAGCGGCTGGCGAGAGGCAAGAGGCGCGCAGGAGGGCGGCAGAAGCGGCGCCGCGGGCCCCGCGCCGGGCAGGAGGCGGAGAAGCGTCGGGTCTTCTCGCTGCCCCAGCCGCAGCAGGACGGCGGTGGCGGTGCTAGTAGCGGCGGGGGTGTGACCCCGCTGGTGGAGTACGAGGATGTAAGCTCCCAGTCCGAGCAGGGGCTGCTGCTGGGGGGGGTCAGCGCGGCAACGGCGGCGACGGCTGCCGGGGGAACGGGGGGCAGCGGCGGGAGTCCGGCCTCCTCCTCCGGCACCCAGCGGCGCGGGGAGGGGTCGGAGCGCAGGCCCCGCCGGGACCGCCGCAGCAGCAGCGGCCGCAGCAAGGACCGCCACCGCGAGCACCGGCGGCGGGACGGGCAGCGCGGCGGCGGCGGCGGCGGCGAGGCCTCCAAGTCCCGCAGCCGCCACGGGCACGGCGGCGAGGAGCGGGTGGAGGCCGCCAAAAGCGGCAGCAGCAGCAGCAGCGGCGGCCGCCGGAAAAGCGCCTCGGCCACGTCCAGCAGCAGTAGCAGCCGCAAGGACCGAGACCCGAAGGCCCACCGGAGCCGGACTAAGTCGTCCAAGGAGCCGCCGTCGGCCTACAAGGAGCCGCCCAAGGCCTACCGGGAGGACAAGACCGAGCCCAAGGCCTACAGGCGGCGGCAGCGGTCCCTGAGCCCGCTGGGAGGCCGGGACGACAGCCCGGTGTCCCACAGGGCCTCGCAGAGCCTGCGGAGCCGCAAGTCCCCCAGCCCGGCGGGAGGCGGCAGCAGCCCCTACTCGCGGCGTCTGGCCCGCTCCCCGAGCCCCTACAGCCGCCGCCGCTCCCCCAGCTACAGCCGCCACAGCTCCTACGAGCGGGGCGGCGACGTGTCCCCCAGCCCGTACAGCAGCAGCAGCTGGCGCCGCTCCCGGAGCCCCTACAGCCCTGTGATCAGGTGAGTCCGGCGTCCCGGGGTCTGTCTCGGGCTGGGCCGGCCAGAGCCCCGGAGGCAGGGCAAGAGGCTATGGGGCGCTGCAGCATTCCAGTCGGCCGGCGAGGCGAGAAAACCTCACCTGGCACGGGGCTTCCGGTGGGGAGGGGCGTTTTCGCGCGCCCCAAGCACCTTGTGGGGGCTTCGGAGGGGACAAAGCAACAGGTCCGGCAGAGTTTCTCCTCGCTCTGGCGGGGAAGGGTTCTGAGGAAGGGTTCACCGTTTTAAAGGTGTTGCGTTAATCCATTTAAACGGGTTTCTCTAAACTGCTCTTTGCTTTTCCAGCGCAGTTGCTTTGGGTCAGCCTGGAGGGTGATTTGTCACAGTTTTGAAAGCCCTCCGAAGAGGTTTCGTTGCTGGAGACTTAGGAGTGGATTGCAGTTTAGGGAGTAAGCATTTGTAAAGGAGAATCGGCGCCAGGTGCTGATGTCAGAGTTAGATGTGGGTTGCAAATGTTTCATATGATTAGTACAGCGGTGGGAAAAGCAGCCTTTCTGTCAAGTTCATTCTTTCAATATGTGAAAAGGCTTACGGTTCTTAATTCGTAAGATAAGGAAGATACTCATTTTATGGTATTCTTGTGTGGAATAGTTTTTTTTTTTTTACCTGATCTTCCAAAGTCATGATTTTAAAAAGTAGAAAAAAATGATGAGATTGTGGTTTCTGTGTTGGTTTGTGGTGACACCTAGTTGCTAATAATGTAATATAAACATAAGCTAGTTGGTGTAATCCAGTGTAGCCACCGAGTGAATGGCTTAGTACTGGACGTTTCTTAAGCTATCACACTATCTGCTAGCACTTTAAATTACTGTTTACACTTACTTTAAAGTTAACTAGACCTTTAAGTGTCAGGATCTTTGTTCAGATATCTCTGAAAGGTATACTTTAGTTAAATTGGAGTAATTCTTTAATATAGCTGTTAATACCTTGCCTGTTATATAATGCTGTTCTCCAAAAATGGTGTGTGCATTGATATATATTTATCTGTTAAGCAAAATGAATTAAAAGTAACTTCTGAGGATATTACAGGTTCTTAAATTCTTTTAGATGTCTAGAAACTCTAGGCCTTATAGTTTAGGGTATTACGAATTGTTTGCATCCGTTGTTTTTTCCTATTGGTTTTACTTTTCAGTAATGCCAAGCAGCTGCTGAGTACCTCTAAGCACGGTTATGTTGAATCTCAATGCAACATGTGTACCAGTAAAATTAGATCTCTTTGAAGCGTCAGCCTAGTAAGTGTAAAGATGTGATGCGAGTGGAGATTTGTGTGCGTTTGTCTTTAAACCAAACCAGCTGTATAAATCTCTTCATTCTTGCAGGGTTCAAGCACACTTTCAATGCTAGTTGATGCCTTAAGCAAAGGCTATCAACATTGAAAACTCATTTCACCATATCTAGCTTCTGTGTCTTGTACGAGTTTATATTTTACTTTAATTAAAATAGGTTTGCCAAAAGGCTTGCATTTTTTGCAGATGAATTTGTTTTTGACGGAGTAGGTCAAAGTTTCAGTGCTTTAGAGAGCAATTTTAAGTGTATGATGCAATTTTAGGAATGGATTTTTTGTTTATCAGGCCTTTTAGTTGCTGGATACTTCAGTGAGGTCCTTTATTATCTGATAGTGCTGTGTATTTTATATTTATTTCAGAGCAGTGGTATGTGCATTTGGGATTATTTGTATTTAGCAAATATTTATTGAGCACATATTATATGCCAGGTACTGTTTTAAGGACTGGAATATAGCAATGAAGAGAGACAAGGTCCTTGCCCTCATGAGGCTTGCATTCTAGAGGACCATTCATTACTGAATCTTTTCCTGGTGTCTGTGTTGACCACCAGTGTTTCTAAGTGGTTGGGTTTGGAAGAAGCTTTAGAATATTTTGGCCAACATTCCTGACATCCAGCCTTTTGGTTGTGTGCCTGTATACATCTAGAGGTGGGAAGATGTTACTTTGAGACAGCTTATTCCATTAGATTTGGGACTTTCTGGTTTGCCCAGTGTCTTAGCAACACCCTGGGAGACTCAGTTTCCTAAACTGTAACAGCGAAATACTTGGTTTTGTTTTATTATTCCAAGGATTAAATGAAAATTTGTGTTTTATGTACACTTAAAATTGGTGAATTTTGCTGTACTTAAATTACATCTCAATAAAGCTGATTTTTTTTAAAGGGAAAAAAAGATTTGTGTTTTGCAAAGTGTAGAAATATTACAGACTATTACAGAAATGTAACGTGGTGGAATTTTTATTGAATAGCTTGAAATGCTAGAATTCTTCATATTGAAACAGAAATCTGCCTCCACGTAACTTCTACTAATTGCTTCAAGTTTAACTTTTTGGAATAGTTCAGAGCAAACCTGTATGCTGCCTCTTCAAAATGTAAAGACAGTTGTTTTTTTTTTTTTTTTTTTAATTTATTTTTGGCTGTGTTGGGTCTTCGTTCCTGTGCGAGGGCTTTCTCTAGTTGTGGCAAGCGGGGGCCACTCTTCATCGCGGCACGCGGGCCTCTCACTATCGCAGCCTCTCTTGTTGTGAAGCACAGGCTCCAGACGCGCAGGCTCAGTAGTTGTGGCTCACGGGCCCAGTTGCTCCGCGGCATGTGGGATCTTCCCAGACCAGGGCTCGAACCCGTGTCCCCTGCCTTAGCAGGCAGATTCTCAACCACTGCGCCACCAGGGAAGCCCAAGACAGTTGTTTTGTCTTTTCTTCTCTGGGTCAAAAAACTCATTTTTCATACAGTTTTTGATTTCACATTATATTATACCTAGTTTGTCAAATGTCCTGCTTAAAATATGGGGCCCAGAATTTATAGTTAAAATAGTTGATTGAAGAACTTGATTTTTAAATATAACAAATGTGTTATTACTGTTTTGGAATAACTAATTGAACTATCTTGTCCAGCTTAATGCAAAAAGTTTTGTTTAAGTCATTGTGATAGGTGGCCCATGTTGTTTAACGAATAGACTCTTGGATTGCGAGCTCCATGAAGGCAATTATCCTGTCTTGATGACCGTTGTATTCCTAGTGCTCAGTGTAGTATCTGGCACAAGTAGACTCTTAATAATTGTTGAATAGGTAAAGGAAGGAATGATGGCGTTTATTGAGCATGTGAAATATTGTGGGCCTGGATATATAAGGATTTAATAGAGACTGTGTGTTTTGCTATAGGAAATAGCAGAGTGGTCTTTTTCCAGCCCACATGGAGCTTATATATGAATGAATTGTCACTGTAGATATTTTTAAGGAAATGCATGCACATTCAAAATGGTATTGAGACCATGGAATGAAGATTTTCTCTGTGTTAGTTCCTAGAATAAAACCTCTCTATTCTATTGACTTCTACTTCACAACCTGCTCTTTGCCACCATCTGAATCTTCAGCCCTCTGCTGCTCATGCTTTTCATCAAGTCCCTTCTTAGCTTTCCTTTTTCCTCTGTATAACCGGGTTACCATATTTCCTTTGCTACTTGACTGTTGGGGTGTGAGAAGTCATATAATTCTGCTGATAGGCCTTATAATAAATGTGCAGGTGGACTGAAGAGAGGGGCTGTTCAGAATGAGAGGCAGTGGTACTGACATTTAGGTTTTACTGAACGCCAGGCATTGATAAATACTTAACATATATTCACCTCCAAAACCCATGTTGGGGTTGGAACATTCCTGTTGATAGATTGGGAAACAGAAGCTCTAAAAAGTTAAGTGATTTGTTCCAAGGTCAGCTTGGATTCAAACCCTGGGCTGATTCTGAAGTACCAGCTCTTGATATTGTGCTGTATTGAACCTCACATGGGGTTCAAGGGAGCTGACCACCTCACTTAATGATCTGTTTTGCTAAAATTCACCCCCTGTTTGGTTATTTATGTGTTAATTTGTTTCCTGGCCATCTTTGCAGCATTTTGAAGATTAAAAAAACCAAATTCTTCTAAAGGTTCTTTCAGCTCATTTTGTCTTTTAATTTGTAGGTTTTATGAATAGGAGGCTAAAAACATTTTTTGAAGACACTAATAATAGTTATTGAGGGTTGTTTTGCCATGGGATGTCTTGGTCTGAAGTCACTCAAGTCAGACCAGTTACAATCAGTACAATAAATTGTTATATATAATTGATTCTCTCTCTGAACCTGTGGAACTTCTCTTCCACCAAGAAGCAGCAGAAACCTCTGTTATGGAATAATATTGAGACCCTGAGAATCTAAAGATGGGCATACCCTAGATGGAAATTTAAATGAATTTATTAGTATTCATTTGCATATGATACGCAGTATTTCTTGTTGTGGATTATTTAGTGTTTTGTCCTAAAAACTAGTGCTCAAAAATATATGAAATGAAGACATTCCAGAATTCTAAAAAAGCTATTACTCATAAAATACTGATTTGATATGTACTTACTGGAAATAAGTCATGAATATCCTTAGATGAATTGAATTCTTAAAATGCTTTTCAAAAGTGTTAAAAATACAGGATAGTTGGATAAATGCAGAAACACTCAGAAGGAATGGGAATTTAAGTGAACTGTCTTAAGTCTCCAAACTGTAATCCTTTCATTCCCAAGATGGGCTTGTGTTTTGCTGCTTCTCTGACCCAACCTTGCCTGACATTTACATCTACTCATTCTCTCACATTTTTGTTATAACACTAATATTTATTCCATTTCCAGTACCTTAGTTCGGGCCCTCATTTGTAATCAGACTTCCTGTTATTCTTTTCTTCCCAATTCATTCTTTATTTAGGAGAGTTTGCTGAAAATTTTGGTTAGATTGTATCACTTCCATTAATTAAGTCCAAATTTTCTAATGCATTGTCAGGTAATGCCTTTTATATCTGGTCCCATTCTATCAGAGTTCCATTTTTAGAGGCACTTTTATTTCTCTACATTTTTCCTTTTGCTGTTCTTTTAGCTTGAAATGCCTTTTTTCCTCTTCTCTGCCTCCAGCTTTGCATTCAAAACCCAGCTCAAATTCCACCATCTTGAGACCTTTACTCCATTCATCCAGAAAAAGTTAATTCCTTTCCTTATATTCCTACGGCACTTTATTTTATCTTTGCTGTAGAGCTTTTAAAAATTTGTGTTTTTCCTACTAGATTGTAAGCTCCTAGAGGACAGATTCCAAAGTATATTTATTAGTGGTTGAATTAATTTGAATATTTTTGTCCACAGATTAATGCAAACCAGCTTTTGCATAAATGCCAGTTATATCTCTAAATTTACTTGCTGTTTTGGTTTACGTATACTCTAGGATTGGGGGAGTAATTGTTTTGATTTATAAGGAGAAAATTTAAGAACCCTCCCCCTTCTAGCTCATGCTTTACTGGAATGAGTCAAGGATGCTGGGAGTCACTTTTAGTGTGAACAGAATAAATTCAGGGACTTCCCTGGCAGTCCAGTGGTTAAGACTCTGCATTTCCAATGCAGGGGGCATGGGTTCCATCCCTGGTCCGGGAAGTAAGATCCCACATGCTGCCTGCCCAGCGCTGCCAAAAAAAAAAAAAAAAGAATAAATTCATACTTAGTATTTATATTTGTACTCTGTTGTATGATCAAGATAAAGGATCTGTTTTTCTTGGTGAAAATTTTCTGAGTAGACTGTATGTCAAGCTTTTATTTCCTGACTGAAAAATTAATAGCTGTTTTTGAGAAACCAGCTGAAAATTAATGTTGCTTAGTATTCATATTTATGGTCATTTAAATCTTTTCTCTTATTCTGTATGCTTTCTATGAATATCATTTAAGTTTTTGTTGTTATTTTTGTTTTGGGTTGGCTTTGTTTCATATGTAGATATCTGTAAACTTTAAAGTGGGTGTTGGAAGCAAAAGTATTATGAAAAGTATTACTTATTCGCAGTGATTTTGTTCCTTGAATTTCTGCACATGCAAATTATGGTAGAATCTAGTGTTCTTAATATATTTGGAAAATAAATGTAGGTTAGAGGATTAAAGTCTAGGTTAAAAATTGGAATTTGCATAAAATGGAAATGAAAAAGGTGGTGAGAGGAACTGAAAACGAAAGTAGTTCATGGGCTGCATGCCCATTTTCTGTTTCTTTTCCGTTTTTTGCATTTTCAGTTGTATAGGGATACTTTCACTGAAGTATTTTATTGACACTTCAAACTTAATTTATCCACCATTAAATTATTTCACTTCTCTTGGAGTCATTTCTTTTTCTGATATTGCTCTTCATTATTTTTCACATATCTACAAAGAATAATAGAGGCTCATGGTAGAAATTTTGTTAGTATAGAAAAGTATGAGATTAAAAGTCCCTTTGAATCCAGCTAACTGAGATGATCATCCCCATGACATTTTGATGAACATTCTTCTAGACTTCTATGCGTATATGCATAAGGACATAGGATTTTACATAACATACTACAATGCTATTTTGTACCCTGTACTCCACAGTATATTCTTTATATTGGCTCCTAGTATTCTGTTGTATGGATATACCATAACTTCTTTGGCCAAGTCCATTTTGCTAGATTCTTATTTTTTTTATTTTTTGTTTTTTTCTATGTTTATGCATCTGTCGCAGAATTTTTGTGTGCATTTGCCCATTATCTCCTCTAGATTGGATTTCCTAGGGATAAAATTGCTGGGGTCAAAAATGGTTTACAGGTTTATAGTTCTGATACACTGTCATATTGCCCTTTCAGAAGGCTTTTACCAATTTATATTTCCCAACAGTGTGAGAATGCCTGTTTCTTCAGTCCCACCATTGCTTGGAGTTGTCAGATGTCCCGTTATTTTTTTTCATTTGTGTTTCTTTAATATCTAATAAGGCTGCCTTTCTTTTCATCTGTATGTTGGATGTTCTGATTTCTTGATTCATTATTTGATGTTTTTCTAATTTATAAGAGCTCTTTGTAGTAGAGATATTAAGTGTTTTTTGTGGTATTAGTATTTTTGTGAGTCTTTTAACCTTGTTTATGTAACGTCTAGTTTTAAGAACTTTTTGATTTGTGTGTGCTTGTGCACGTGTTTTAAGTGGCAGTAGTTTCTCCCAAGCATCCAGTGCCAAAACCTTAGTAATACTTACCTCCTCTCCCTCCTGAGTTCTACTGAATTGCTTGTTCTAATTTCTCCTTCTGTAATGGTCTTTGGTCTACTCTGTTTTTTTAAAATTAATTAATTAATTATTTTTGGCTGCATTGGGTCTTCATTGCTGTGTGTTGGGTCTTCATTGCTGTGCTCAGGCTTTCTCTAGTTGCGGCGAGCAGGGGCTACTCTTCGTTGCGGTGCGTGGGCTTCTCGTTGCGGTGGCTTCTCTTATTGCAGAGCACGGGCTCTAGGCACGTGGGCTTCAGTAGTTGTGGCATGTGGGCTCAGTAGTTGTGGCCCACAGGCTCTAGAGCACAGGTTCAGTAGTTGTGGCGCACAGGCTTAGTTGCTCCATGGCATGTGAATCTACCTGGACCAGGGCTCGAACCTGTGTCCCCTACATTGACAGGTGGATTCTTAACTGCTGTGCCATCAGGGAAGCCCTGGTCTACTCTTACTTAGTTCGAAACTCTGTAGCTTACATCCTTATTGTTGATTCTGATTGCATTTGGGCTTTTTCTCTTTGAGCCCTTCCTGTTTTCTGCATTGAAATTAATCTCAAAATGCTACTTTGATTCTGTCATTTTTTTGTAAAACATTTTTACAGAGTCAAATTCTTGAACTGGGCATTTAAGATTCTCCACCATAGACTAACCCAAAATAACCTTATTTCTCACTGTATGTGTTGATGACAATACAAACTGGACTCCTTACCATTTTAAAAACATGGAGTTGTAAGCCCCCTGTACGTTAGTTTATGCCCTACCCTCAATTGGCCAATCCTACTTGTCCATTTTTTCAACCGTAGTTCATGTGTCACCTTATCTATGAAGCCTTCATTAATCTCATCCCAAAGTGATTTCTCTTAATGCTTATTGCCCCGAGATCACTTTTATGAATACTTATTATATCCAGGCTTGGATTAATTAGAGTTCTCCACCCCCACCCCCGTATATTGGACATGTTTCATTCATTCTTTTTTTTTTTTTTTTAACATCTTTATTGGAGTATAATTGCTTTACAATGGTATGTTAGTTTCAGCTTCACAACAAAATGAATCAGTTATATATATACATATATTCCCATATCTCTTCCCGCTTGCGTCTCCCTCCCTCCCACCCTCCCTATCCCACCCCTCCAGGCGGTCACAAAGCACCGAGCTGATCTCCCTGTGCTATGCGGCTGCTTCCCACTAGCTATCTACCTTACGTTTGGTAGTGTATATATGTCCATGCCTCTTTATTGCTTTGTCACCATTTACCCTTCCCCCTCCCCATAGCCTCCAGTCCATTCTCTAGTAAGTCTGTGTCTTTATTCCTGTTTCACCCCTAGGTTTTTCATGACATTTTTTTTTTCTTAAATTCCATATATATGTGTTAGCATACGGTATTTGTCTCTCTCTTTCTGACTTACTTCACTCTGTATGACAGACTCTAGGTCTATCCACCTCATTACAAATAGCTCAATTTCGTCTCTTTTTATGGCTGAGTAATATTCCATTGTATATATGTGCCACATCTTCTTTATCCATTCATCCGATGATGGACACTTAGGTTGTTTCCATCTGTGGGCTATTGTAAATAGAGCTGCAATGAACCATTCATTCATTTTAAAAACTAGTTTTATTGAGGTATAACTTTACATATAGTACAGTTCACCAGTTTTAAGTGTGCAATTAAATAGGTTTGATGAATCACCACAATCATGATAACTGGAACATTCCTATTGCCCCCAAAAGTTCCCTGTGCCTCTCTGCAGTCCGTCCCCTACTCTTACCTGTGGTCCTTGGCAACCACTAATTTACTTTCTGTCACATTAGTTTTACCTTTCTTGATGTCATATAAATGGAATTATATGGTATATAATCTTTGTTGTCTGCCTTTCACTTAGCCAGCTTTTGAGATTCACTGATGTTGTTGCATGTTCCAGTGGTTTGTTCCTTTTTATTGCTGAGTCATATTCCATTTATGAATATACTGCAATTTGATTATCCCATTACCCAGTTGATAAACAATTGAGTTGTTTCCAGTTTTGAGCTGTTATGAACAAAGCTGCTGTGAACATTTGAATATAGATCTTTTGCTTTTATTATTTGTGAGCAAATTAGGGCTGGGACTACTGTGTTGTATGGTTAAGTGAATGTTTGACTTCATAAGAAAATGCCAGCCTGTTTTCCAAAATGGCTGTACCATTTTGCGTTCTAGTCAGCTGTGTATGAGCATTCCAGTTGCTTCACATTCTCACTGAGACTTCAGTTTTTGTCAGTCTTTGATTTTAGCTGTTCTAGTAGAGGTAGAGTGGTATATCATTGTGGTTTTATTTGCAATTCCCTAATGACTAATAATGTTGAGCATCTTTCTGTATGCTTATTTGCTCTTCATGTCTTTTGAGAAGTGTCTTAAAATGTTTTCTCCATATTCTTTATGAATTGGGTTGTTTGTCTCATTGAGTTCTGTACATATTCTGGATACAAACTCTTTATCAGATACATGTTTTGCAAAGGTGAGCCACTGGCTCACCTTTCCTGGCTCACCTTTCCTTAACAGTAATTTCAAAAGCAGAAGTTTTAAATTTTCATGAAATCTCATTTGGCAATTTTTTCTTTTATGATTTGTGTTCTTTGTCATCGCCTGTGTCCTCAAACTTTGCCTAACTCATGTTCACAGGTTTTTTCCTCCTTGGGTTTCTTTTTAACTTTTTTTTTTTTTTTTAATTGAAGTGTAGTTGATTTACAGTGTTGTGTTTCTGGTGTACATTGAAGTGATTCAGTAATTTATATATACTTTTTCATTATAGGTTATTATGAGATATTGAAAATAGTTCCCTGTGCTTATACATCCTTGGTTTTGTAATATACATCTTTAATTTATCATAGTCTACCTTCATGTATAATATAACATTACAAGAGCATGCCTCCATTTTCTTCTTCTTGTCTTTTGTACTGTTCTTGTCGTATGTTTTATTTCTATATATGTATAACTTATGTATGTTATGTGTAGACATGAAATTTAAAATGAGAAAAGTCATTTACCTACTTTTATACATACCTTTTCAAACATTTCTCTTTCCTTTGTGTAGATCCAAATTTTAATGTAATATTTTTCTCTGGCCAGAGGGATGGCTTTGAACGCTTCTTTTAATGCAGGTCTGCTGTTTTGTCTGTCCGAAAAAGTCTCCATTGTGAAAGATATTTTTGCTAGGTATGGAATTCTGTATATATGTATTTTTCCTCCAGGGTACTTTGACTTATTTCACTCCTGGCTTGTGTAGTTTGACGAGAGTTTCCATAATAATTTGTTTTTGCATCAGCCACTGGATTTTTTAAAAAATTTATTTGTTTTTATTTATTTATTGTTTTTGGCTGTTTTGGGTCTTCGTCGTTGTGCGTGGGCTTTCTCTAGTTGTGGCGAGCGGGGGCTACTCTTCGTTGTGGTGCGCAGGCTCTAGCGCACGCGGGCTTCAGTAGATGTGGTGCACGGGCTTCGTTGCTCCACGGCATGTGGGATCTTCCCGGACCAGGGCTCGAACCCATGTGCCCTGAATTGGCAGGCAGATTCTTAACCACTGCGCCACCGGGGAAGCCCCAGCCACTGGATTTTTAAGTTCCATGAGTTTCTTTTTTAATCTTAGTGTCTCTTAAGCACCTGCCACCTGTTGTATCTATAGGTGATAGATACCTGACAAATAATATTAAATTGATTTGGATAATAAAATATCCAGCACCTCAGAATTTATAAACAATTTCACAGGGATTACATTGAATGTGGAGATTAACTTGAGAGTATTCCTATCTTAATAATGTTGTCATCTAATACGTGAAAATGCAATGTCTTTCCATTTATTTAGATTTTCCTTAATCTTTTAAATTTTTGAAAAATGTTTCAGGGTACAATCCTTGAACTACTTTGTTAAATTCATAGGTATTTTTTTTTAAGGCTATTATAATGGGTATTGTTTTTGTAATTTAATTTTGATTGTCCATTGCTAGTGTCTAGAACTACAATTAATTTTGCTATTAGCAGAGTCTAATATTGGCCTATGAATAAATTCATGATGACTAGAGTTAGACTAATCAAAAATATGTGCCTTCATGCAAATCAAGTATTAAGCCCTTCCTGTGCTATTCTCACCATCTTTCCTTTTTCTCTCTTCAAAAACACGTCTCAAGACATGATTCAGTGAAACATGAAGACAGGGTTATGCTCAGTGGATTAGAACTTGTTTGCCTGAGCAAATCTGCAGAAAGTCAGCCATCTGTCTTTTTTTTTTTTTAACTTTCAGTGTTCCATTAGGAACATAAAGGAAATACATTTTTAGAATAAACACGAAACATTTCAGTGTTATGTTATTTACTTTTTCTAGTTTTTAAAATAACTATACAATTTACTTTTATTTTAAATAGTACAATCAGTGGTCTTTAGTGTATTCACAGAGTTGTGCAACCATTGCCACTCATTTTAGAACATTTTAATCAAACCTGAAAGAAACTCGGTGGTAGTCACTCTGCATTCCCACCTCCCCAAGTCTCTGACAACCGCCAATCTACTTTCTTGTTTCTATGGTCTTGCCTTTTCTGGACATTCCATATAAATGGAATCATACAGTTTATGGTCTTCAGTGACTGGCTTTTTTCATTAAACTTAATGTTTCTAAGGCTCATATATGTTGTAGCATGTATCAGTACTTCATTCCATTTTTAGCAAAGTAGTGTTCCATTATATGGATATACCATATTTTACCATCAGTTGATGGATACTTGGGTTGTTTACACTTTGGTCTGTTATGAATAATGCTCCTTTGAACACTTGTGTACAGTTTTTGCATGGAGATATGTTTTTATTTCTCTTGAGTATATACCTAAGAGTGGAATTTCTGAGTCATATGGTAAGCTTATGTTTAACATTTTAAGAAACTGCCAAACTATTTTTCAGAGTGGCAGCATCAGTTTTTATATTCCAACCAGCAGTATGTTAGGGTTCCAGTTTTTCCACATCCTTGACAATAGTTGTTTTTTTTAATCATAGACATCCTTATGTTTAAAGTGCTATCTTATTGTGCTTTTGATTTCATTTCCCTAATGACTAATAATGTTGAGCATTTTTTCATGTGTTTATTGGCCATTTGTAT
Source organism: Orcinus orca (assembly GCF_937001465.1). Lineage (NCBI taxonomy): Eukaryota > Metazoa > Chordata > Mammalia > Artiodactyla > Delphinidae > Orcinus > Orcinus orca. The sequence goes on from NC_064567.1 coordinate 92,551,337, forward strand.
ATCTTTTGGGGGGAAATGTTTATTCAAATCCTTTACCCATTTTAAAAGCTGGTTGCCTTCTTATTGTTGAATCTTAAGAGTTCTTTATATATTCTGGATCCAAGTCCCTTAATATGACTTTCAACATTTCTCCTTCTCCTAGAGAGACAAACTCTTGTGTTTGGGAGAGTCAACTTTAATTTAGTACAAAGAAATGGAGTCTTCCGCAAGTAACTTGTTGGCAACCACTTGGGCCATTGTAGCAGTGTAACTTTGGACAAGTCACTTAGCTTTTGAGACATTGGTTATGGACCCAAAAGAAGAAGAAGAAAAAAGAATTTGCCTAGGGCAGCGGTCAACAGAACAACCAAAAGACTACTATGTGGTTGGCAGATCTTGTGCCTTGGGTTGGCTGGGCAGAGATACAGTATAAAGGAAAAGCAAAGACTTAGAAATAATACAGATGTGAATTTAGGTGGTAACTCTGGTGCTTTTGTAGCAGAGCAATATCAAGCAATTTATTTACTTATCCTTTTTGAGCCCTAGTCTTTCTACTTGTAAAATGGAATGAATAATTCCTACCTAATAACGAAAACTGGAAACAACCTAAGTACTCTGAATGGGGGGCAGATAAATAAATTATGGTACAGATAGTTGATTTGCAAATATTTTCTCCTGTTGTATCACTTTGTTGATATCTATTAAGCACAAAAGTTTTAAATTTTGATGAAGTCTAGTTAATTTTTCTTTTTGTTGTTTGTGCTTTGGTATCCTACCTAAGAAGGCTTTACCTAATTAAAAGTCACAAAGATTTGTTCCTATATTTTCTCCTAAGAGTTTTATAGTTTTAGTTCTTACATCTTGATCTTCTGTCTATTTTCAGTTAATTTTGTGGACTCTCAGTTCTATTCCATTGATTTACATGTCCATCCTTATGCCAGTACGACACAGTCTTGATTATTCTAACTTTGCAGTAATTTTTGAAATCAGGAAGTATGAACTTTCAAATTTTCTCTTTTAGATCGCTTTGACTTTGTGTTTATTGTCTTTTTTTTGTGGGAGCAGGGGAGGGTGGTGGGGATATCCTTTGCATTTCCCCACAAATTTTAGGTTCAGCTTGCCAATTTGTGCAAAAGAGGCAGTTAAGGATTTTCATAGGGATTGCATTGAATCTGGAGATCAGTTTGGGAGTATTACCATCTTAATAATGTTAAGTCATCTAATACCTGAACATGGAATGTCTTTCCGTTTATTTAGATTTTCCTTAGTATTTTCAATGGTGTTTTTTGTTGTAGGTGCAATCCTTGCACTTCTTTTGTTAAATTTATTCTTAGGTGTTCTATTTAAGGCTATTGCAATGGGAATTATTATTGTAAGTTAAATTTTGGGGGGTAAATTAAAAAAATTGTATTGAAGTATAGTTGATTTACAATGCTGTGTTAATTTCTGCTGTACAGCAGAGTACTTAGTTATATATATTCTTTTTCATATTCTTTCCCATTATGGTTTATCATAGGATATTGAATTAGTAGTTCCCTGTGCTGTACAGTAGGACCTTGTTTTGTAAGTAAATTTTGATTGTCCATTGCTACTGTGTAGAACTACAGTAGTGTTTTGTTTTTTTGTTTTTTTTGGCTGCTCCGCGCGTCTTTCAGGATCTTAGTTCCCCGACCAGGGATTGAACGCCGTGCCCTGGCAGTGAAAGTGCTGAGTCCTAACCACTGGACTGCTAGGGAATTCCCTACAGAAGATTTTTCTATATTGATCATGTATCCTGCCATCTTGCTGACTTATTAATTCTAATAGTTTTTTAGCGGATTCCTTAGGATATTCTATATACAAGATATGTTATCTGCAAATAGAGAATGTTTTATTTCTTTATTTTCCCCTGGTCTAGTTCTTTTTCTTGCCTAATTATAGCAGCTAGAATTTCAAGTTCAGTGTTGATTAGAAGAGGTGAAATTGGACTACCTTGCCTTGTTCCTGATGAGGTATGGAAAACATTTAGTCTTTCTCCACAAAATGATTTTAGCTGTGAAATTTTCATAAATGCATTTGTTTTATTTTTTGATTAAAGTTGTTTCCCTCAGAGTCTAATTTTTGGTGTCAGAAAAATTCCAGATGCTTTGGTTGTCCTTTATACACAAGCCTGTGTAATTATCCACTATTGTCCTATGGTGTCCTTTACACACAAGCCTGTGTAATTATCCACTATTGTCCTATGGGCTAGGAAAAGAGGAAGTCTCCTGTTTTGTAGTATGTGCGTAGTGATTGGCCACATCAGTTTCCTCATAGACTCTGCTGGAAGAAATGTATGAAAAATGTTTCATTATGGAAAATATATGCATTAAGGTTGATAGTTTCCTTTAGTTAGTGTTACTTAAGCATGCATGATTTTCTAAATTTAATTCTTTGAAGTTAAGCAGTTGGTGTACTGGAGTAAATAAATTGATACAACTTTTTTCATTTTTATTAAAGAAAGTGACAGTGTAAAAAACATTGTAAAATACTATACATTCTGGTTTGTAGTAATTTCTGGTTGTGTTCCTCTTTAAAGTTTTCTGTTGGTGTTTATCCTTAAATTTTTCTGCATTTTTCAGTTTTATACAACGAAATTTTGTGACTTTTTTTAACCTATACTCTTTTTATATTTAAAACATATGAAATGCTTGAAAACTGTACAGAGATGTAGCAAGATGTGAAAGCTACCCTTTATGCCCTTTTCATTCCCATTTCCTTCCAAATATATAACCGTGTAAATAGATTGGTGTACATCCTTTTTCTGCATATATACTTACATACAAACATATATACACATAAACATTAAGAATGTTATTGTGCCATAAGTGTTGTTTTTTACTTTTTTTTTTTTAACAGTATGATTTGAAGATCTTTCCAAATGGCTACATAGAATTCCACAGTGAAATCTATCAAGCTTTATTTAACCATCAACTGTTGGGCACTAAGCTGTTTTTTCGTTTTTTTTTTAATATTACAAACAGTCCTTTAAAGGATATCTGAATGATAACTTTTGACACATTTGGAAATGTTTTTGTAGGATATGTTCTTATAAGTGAAATTGCAGATCAAAAGCATTTGATAGGTACTACCGAATTGCCTTTTTTTAAAAGGCTTAGTTAGCAATTTTATATTCCCTCTGATAATTTATATGAGTGACCGTTTCTCTAAATTCTGGTGAATACTTGATATTTTCAGAATTTTTCTTTTTGCCATTGTGATGGTTGTAAATTTATTACCAACATTTTATTTTGCCTTTTCTGGTTACCAGAGAGGAGACAACGTTTAAATGTCTTAAATGGCCATTTGTATTTCTTCTGTGACTGAATTATTTTTTTAATCAAGAAGACCCTCTAGTTATTAAAAAGAAGGAATAAATATAGTTTTACATTAGAAAAATTAGTTTTGCTTATTAAGTCCCTGTGGGATAATGGATGTAAAATGTTTGGTTGTTAATAAAAGTAATAAATTTATCTCAATGTTTATATGAAGAAACTAGTTAACTAAATGGAATTCTGTCTCCTAAATCTTCTTAGTTTAAGTAGAATTTTATCAGTGGACCTATGCCTATTAGTTAACTAGCTGGGTATCAGTTACCCAAAGCATTCTGCTAGTATTTGCAGACATTCAGAGAAGTAGATAACTTGTTCTTTACTTTTATTAATCACTTCAGTAAATATCTTTTAACCTCTTATTATATGCCAGACATAGTTTTAGGCACTGGGGTTATAGTGGTAAATAAGACATTGGTGGAGAAGAGAGGTGTGTATGTGCTAATTTGTCTTTCTAATTTATCAACCTCACTATGAAGTTGATAATTAAATGGAGACCTAAATGACAAGCGTCAGCTATGTGATGATCTAAGCATCCCAGGAAGATAAAAAACAACGTTTTAAGGTATCAAATCAAGAAGAAGTGTGACTTTCATTTTCTTTTTTCTCATTTTTTAAAAAATTGAAGTATAATTTATTTACAATGCTGTGTTAGTTTCAGGTGTACAGCAAAGTGATTCTGTTATACATCTCTGTCTCTGTCTCTATCTCTATATATCTGTTCTCATTCAGCTTCTTTTCCATTATAACTTATTATAAGATATTGAATATAGTTCCCTGTGCTATACAGTAGGTCCTTATTGTTTATCTATTTTATATACAGTAGCGTGTATCTGTTAATCCCAAGCTCCCAATTTATCCCTCCCCTCCCTTTCCCCTTTGGTAGTTTGTTTTCAATGTCTATGAGTCTGTTTCTGTTTTGTAAATAAGTTCATTTGTATCATTTTTTTTTAGATCGCATATAAGTGATATCATATGTTTGTCTTTCTTTTTCTGACTTAACCTCACTTAGTATGATCAGCTCTAGGTCCATCCATGCTGCTGCAAATGGCCTTATTTCATTCTTTTTTATGGCTGAGTAATATTCTGTTGTATATACCTCATCTTCTTTATCAGTTCATCTGTTGACGGACATTTAGGTTGCAAAGCATGACCCTTTGAAGACACAGAAAAGAGGCTTGTGTGGCTGGAGCCTAGTGAGTGAAGGAGGGTATAATAAAGATGAGAGGCAATTTGGGTTTTGTGGATCACAAAAAAGATTTTTATTTTATTCTAAATGCATTGAGAAGCCATTGGAGAGTGTTAGGCGAAGGTGTGGTATAATCCAATTTATGTTTTTAAAAAACATAGATATAAAAATACAAGGCGGTATGTAACAAGTGTTATATGATTTCAGCAAATGAGAAGGTTACAGAGGAGATGGGACTTTACCTTGACCCATAAAGACAGATAAGATTTAAATAAATGGAGGGGAAGGGTGTAGTATGGTGTGGTAACAATAAATAATGCCTGGCTTTAAACTGGAAGACTTGCTCTTGAGTATTGACTCTTACCTTTTCATAGCTCCTGGCCTCTAAGTAAATTTCTTGACCCTCTTTATCTTAGTTCTTCCATCTGCTTTCTCTATGCCTTGGTTGATACAAAGAGCAAGTCAAATGAAAAATGCCTATAAAAGTATTTTGTAAACTGTGGGTGTCAGTGTGGTATGCTTGTTTATTTAATAAAAGACTACCATCTGTGTGTTCTTACGTTAAGGGTTGTGGAGTGATACAAAAATGAATTAGATCTGGTGTTTGCACCTTAAAGAGGATATAGGCTAGTAGATAATGTGGTAACGTCTAAAGTGCAGTGTTACGAATGATAAAGATCTTAAGAAGGATGTAGATAAGGTGCTATAGGGATTCAAAGAAAGGAGAGCTTGCTTTTTTCTTGGAGTTGGTGGTACGGCTTTATGAAGAAGGAAGGACTCTTGAACTAGGCCTTGAAAGGTGGATAGGACTTCAATAGAAGATGGAGAAGAGGATAATCTCAGTGGGTCAATCTGTGGGAGTAACGGTGTGGAGCATTAGGCAAATTCAGAACTTGATAAGGAAAGGTAGGTTAGGACCAGACAGATTATGCAGCACGTTAATACTAGACTAAGGAAGGTGAATTCTATTCAGTAGGAATACTACCAGCAAATATTTATTGAGCATCTGCCAGTGCCAGGTCTGTGCTAGTCAGGGCTATGAGAATTCAGTGATCTCAGTTTAGTTGGGGAAGACAGATTATTATTTTAATGAAATGTGAATGAAGTGTTGTAGGATCATAGTTCAAGGAACATCTGCAGCTGCCTGGCATAATAAGGGGAGGCTTTATAGAGGTGTGGTAGACATTTGTGCTTTGCTATGAAGTATCCCTTTGCTTAGCAGATAAAATAGGGAAAGAGAGAAACATGAGAGAAACATTCTAGACCTGACACTTTATGTGCTTTGGGATGGCTGGACAAGGTTTTGTGTGCAGTGCAAGGCTATGAAGAATTTTGATAGAGGGTAACTGAAAGATTCAGGTGGCAGTAAATTGGAAAAGGTAGAGACTCGAGGTGGGGAAACTGGTAAGGAGACTGTTACACTGGGCAAAGTAAAAGATGAGGTAGGACCTCATGTGAAATAGTAGCTAAGGGGATAAAGAGCCTCGAAAATTGGAGACATGCTTGAGATGCAGAATTGACAGGACTTGGAGATCAGTTGGATACGGGAGAAGGGAGGAAAGGGATCAGGTGGAATATAGAATGACTTCTGGATTTCTGCTACTTCAGTGGATACCATTGCCTGAGGATAGGGTATATTTAAGGAGAAAGCGGGTGGATTTGGAGAGGAAGCCTAATAGCTTCAGCTGTATTGTGTTGAAGGTGCATTTAGGATATTTGGGAGGGGTGGAGGATGACTTCGGGGGGTAATCAATGTTTAGGTGATAATTTAAGCCATACATATGTATGAATTAAGTTATCATGGGGACGTGGGAGAATGGATATAATGAAGAAGAGGAACCTTAAGGAGCACTGAGAAATGGCCATAGAAGTAAAAAAACAATCAGGAAAAAAACGGTAGTGGAAGTGGTTAGAAAGTGTTTTTTAAGGGTATAGTCAACATTGTCATCATAGATATTGATATTTTTCTTTCCTTTTCCCTTTATTTTTTCTCCAGAGGTAGGTCATTGATCACCTCAATAATTACAGTGAGGACATATAAGCCAGATTAGAGTGGTTTGAGGAGTATGTGGGGTGGATGAGAATTTGACTGTAATTGGAAGGAGACATAAAGATACAATATCAAGGTGCCATTTATTGCTTGTTTTTTCTTGTCTGTTTTTAAAGATCTTAGAGTCTTGAGTTATTTATTTCCTGAGGGGAAATAGTGAATAGACAGCAAAAGGTTGAAGTCACAAGTAATGGAGTAGCCCTAGAGGAGCCTAGCATAGAGCATCTCATCTCCTCCTCCCTAGAGGAGCCTAGCATAGAGCATCTCAAACTATAATGGGGATTTTGTTGAAATGCAGATTCTGAATCAGAAGGTCTGGGTTGGGGCCTGAGATACAGCATTTCTCATAAACTCCCAGATGAAGCTGATGCTGCTTTGGTTTGTGGGCCAAACTCAGAAGTAAGGATCTAGAGAATATGGGATTGAAAGTATTATTACAGGAGTTAGCCTTAGATAGAAAGAGGAACACCTCTGCTCTGAGATCAGGTGGAATATAAAGTGGATGGAGATACAGATTAAGTTTGCAGGCAGGGCGGAGCAACTAAGCCCATGTGCCACAGCTACTGAGCCTGCGCTCTAGAGCCCGCCAGCCACAACTACTGAGCCCACGTGCCACAACTATTGAAGCCCGTGTGCCTAGAGCCCGTGCTCCGCAACAAGACAAGCTACTGCAGTGAGAGGCCCGCGCACCACAACAAAGAGTAGCCCCCGCTCGCCGCAGCTAGAGAAAGCCCTCGCGCGTGCAGCAACGAAGACTCAATGCAGCCAAAAAAAAAAAAAAAAAAGTTTGCAGGCAGGAAACATACCCGATAACCTTTGTTTTTTTCTGTGAAAAAGAAGTAAAGTGATTTTAAGAAAGACTTTGGGAATATTGTGAGCTTGAAGAAGGTGTGAAGGTTTAGAATAGTTACTAAAAAGAGAAGGAAAGTGAGTGAATTTGAGACATGTAATAATCACTGAAAAGTGAGGATTAGTGTGGTTATGGTGTCTGTAGAAATAATTGGGGCAAGGAGAGATTTGATTTAAAGAGATCAGTTATTTTTAAGATGATAAGGTAACCTAGAGGAGAGGTAATGAGGTCTGAAATAGAACAGTGGCCTTGAGAATAGGAAGAGGAAGATGTGAATAATGGCCCCCTCAAAGATGTCCATGTGAACCTGTGATATGTTACTTTACTTGGCAAAAGGGACCTTTGTAGATTAAAATAGGGATCCTGGAGATGGAGAGATTATCCTGGATTGTAGGTCCTATGTAAACACAAGGGTCTTTGTAAAAGGAAGCAGGAAAGTCAGGGTCAGAAAAGGCCATGTGATGATAGAAGCAGAGGGAGAGAGGAAATGTGATGATGGAAGGACCATGAACCAAAGTCAGATGATGTGGGACCATGAACCAAGGAACGAACAGTCTTTAGAAGCTGGAAAGGGTAAGGAAACAGATTTTCCCAAGACTGTAGAAGGAACAAAGCCCTGGTGACATGTTGATCTTAACCCAGTGAGACTGATTTTGGACTTTTGACTTCCAGAACTGTAAGATAATACATTTGTGTTGTTTAAGCCACTAAATCTGTGGATAATTTTTTACAGCAGGAATAGTAAACATACAAGGAATTATGGATGTAAGGGAATGTAGAGTTAGAATCAATAAAATGAGACAGTTGATGGCATGTGGTATGGGCAGCAGAAAACTGGGAAGATTTCTAAGCTGGGTAAATGGGTAGAGGAGAGTGGTGAAATTAAAAATACAGAATGGCAGGGAGCAGATTTTAGAGGAAAGTGTTCACTTTGCATGTAAGTCTGGATTAGATACAGATTAGTTTTGAAACAAGGGGTAAATTTAAGAGGCTGCCATAGTACTGTTAAACTTAATAGAGCTGTTATAATACTAATACATGGCAAATTTTACAGGAATATTTAGAGTTTTGACTGAGACAGTGATTAAAGGGATGATTGAGAGAGACCGGTTTTTGAAAAATAATACCACGTTATATTTATATAGTGCTTGTTTTCACTTTGGGAATCATTCCCCCCCACCCCCCAGTTTGTTGAGAGATAATTGACAAATAAAATTGTAATATATTTCAGGTGTCAACAGTGATGACTTGATATATATGTATACACTGTGAGAGGCGTCTCACAATCAAGTTAACACATTCATCACCTCACATATTTACCTCTTTTTTTGGGGGGGGTAAGAATACTTAAGTTCAACTCTCTTAGCAAATTACTTCTAATTATACAACACTGTGTTATCAGCTGTAGTCACCATGTTATATACATTAGGTTCTTAGACCTTATTCATCTTTTTTTTTTAATATTTATTTATTTGGTTGCACTGGGTCTAAGTTGTGGTAGGTGGGCTCCTCAGTTGCAGCTCCAGGACTCCTTAGTTGCAGCTTGCCAGCTCCTTAGTTGCAGCACGTGGGCTACTTAGTTGTGGCATTCAAACTCTTAGTTGCAGCATGCATGTGGGGATCTAGTTTGCTGCCCTGGGCTTGAAGCCAGGCCCCCTGCATTGGGAGCATGGAGTCTTACTCACTGTACCACCAGGGAAGTCCTGACCTTATTCATCTTAAAACTGAAATTTGTACCTTTTTACCAACCTGTCCCCATTTCCCCCACCCTCTAGCCCCTGGCAATCACCCTTCTCTTCTATCTTCCTTTGAGTTTGACTTTTTTTTTTTTTTTTTTTTTTAAGATTCTACATATAAGTGATACCATGCAGTATTTGTCTTTCCTGGCTTATTTCACGTAGCATAACACTCTCCAGGTTCATCTGTGTTGTCACAAATGGCAGGATTTCCTTCTTTTTTTAAGGCTGCATAATATTAAACACATGCCCACATTTTCTTTATCCATTCATCTGTTCATAAACACTTAAGATTGTTTCCATATCTTGGCTCTTATGAATAGTACTGCAGTGAACATGGGGGTACAGGCATATCTCGTTTTATTGTGCTTCTCAGACACTGTGTTTTTTACAAACTGAAGGTTTGTGGCAACCCTGCATTGAACAAGTCTGTTGGTGCCATTTTCCCAACAGCATTAATTTCTAAAATTAAGGTATGTACACTGTTTTTTTAGGCATAATGCTATTGTACACTTAATAGACTATAGTATGGTGTAAACATAGCTTTTTATGTGCTGGGAAACCAAAAACTTTGTGTGACTTGCTTTATTGCAAATTTGCTTTATTGCGGTGGTATGCCTGTACAGATATTTCTTTGAGGTAGTGATTTCATATCCTCCGGATGTATACCCAGAAGTGGATTGCCAATAGTTCTATTTTTTGACTTCTAGATTCGCTTCCACATGGTTTTCTATGGTGGCTGTGTCAATTTACATTCCTAACAACAGTGTACCAGGGTTCCCTTTTCTCTGCATTCTCACCAGCATTTGTTATCTCTTGCCTTTTGATAATAAACATTCAAGCAGGTATGTGGAGGTATCTCATTGTGGAATTGCATTGCCCTGATGATTAGTGATATTGAGCACCTTTTCAGGTACCTGTTAGCCATTTGGATGTGTTGCAAAGTCTCTTCAGGTCCTTTGCCCACTTTTAATTTTAAACAAATGTTTTTTAAAATTAACTAATTAATTAATTTTTGGCTGTGCCGCATGGCATGTGGGATCTTAGTTCCCTGATCAGGAATTGAACCCACACCCCCTGCATTGGAAGTACAGAGTCTCAACCACTGGACCACCAGGGAAGTCCCCTTTACCCACTTTTTAATTGGTTCAGTTGCTTTTTTTGCTCTCTGAGTTGTATGAGTTCCTTGTATATTTTGAGATTTATTTATTTATTTATTTTTGGCTACGTCCAGTCTTAGTTGCAGCATGCGGGATCTTTGTTGCATCGTGTGGGCTTCTCACTAGTTGTGGCGTGTGGGTTTTCTCTTCTCTAGTTGTGGCACACAGGCTACAGGGCGCGTGGGCTCTGTAGTTGTGGCACGCGGGTTCCAGAGCGCATGGGCTCTGTAGTTTGCAACACACAGGCTGTCTAGTTGAGGTGCGCGAGCTTAGTTGCCCCGCTTCATGTGGGATCCCAGCTTCCTGGCCAGGGATCGAACCCATGTCCCCTGCATTGTAAGGCGGATTCTTTACCACTGGACCACCAGGGAAATCCCCTTTGTATATTTTGGATATAAACTCCTTATCAAAAATATTTTCTCCCATTCTATAGCTTGATTTTTTGTTTTGTTGGTGGTTTCCTTTGCTGTGCATAAGTTTTTTAGTTTGATGTAGTCCCACTTGTTTATTTTTGCTTTTGATAAACCTTTGCCAAGATCAGTATCAAAGAGTTTACCCCCTTCTTTTTCTTCTAGGAGTTTTATGATTTCAAATCTTATGTTCAAGTCTTTAATCCATTTTGAGTTGATTTTTGTATGTGGTTTAAAATAGGGGCCCAGTCTTATTCTTTTGCGTATGGCTATCCAGCTTTTCCGATGCCATTTATTGAAGAGATCATCCTTTTCTCGTTGTATATTCTTGACTCCTTTGTAGAAAATTAATTGGCCATATGTGCATGGGTTTATTTCTGGACTCCAGTTTGTTCCATTGGTCCATGTCTCATACTGTTTTGATTACTGTAACTTTGTAATATACTTTGAAATCAGAAAGTTGATGCTTCTAACTCTGTTCTTCTTTTTCAAGATTGCTCTTGCTGTTCAGGGTCTTTTGTGGTTCCATATGATTTTTAGGGTTTTTTTCCTATTTTTGTGAAAAATGCCATTGGAATTTTGATAGGGATTCCATTGAATTTGTAGATTACTTTGGGTAGTATGGACATTTTAATAATTCTTCCAATTCATGAGCATGGAATATCTTTCCGTATATTTCTTTTTCAATTTCTTTCATCTCCTTGGTTAAATTTATTCCGAAGTACTTTATTCTTTTTGATACTTTTATAAATGGGATTGTTTTCTTATTTTGTCTTTCCAACAGTTTGTCATTAGTGTATAGAAACACTACTGATTTTGTATCCTGTAACTTTACTGAAATTGTTTATTCTAACAGGTGTTTGATGGAGTCTTTAAAGGGTTTTCTGTCTGTAAGTTCATGTCATCTGCAAACAAAGAACATTTTCCTTTTCACTTTTTGATTTTGATGCCTTTTATTTCTTTTTCTTGCCTAATTGCTATGTCTAGGACTTCCAATACTGTGTTGGATAAAAGTGATAAGAGTGGGCATCATTATCTTATTCCTGATCTTAGAGAAAAGTTTTCAGTTTTTCACTGTTGAGTATAATATTAGCTGTGGGCTTGTCATATCTAGCGTTTATTGTGTTGAGGTGTGTTCCTTCTGTGCGCAATCTGTTTAGTTTTTATTTTTATTTAATTAAATTTTTTTTTATTGGAGTATAGTTGATTTACAATGTTGTGTTAGTTTCTACTGTACAGCAAAATGAATCAGTTATACATACACATATATCTACTGTTTTTTAGATTCTTTTCCTATATAGGTCATTACAGAGTATTGAATAGAGTTCCCTGTGCTATACAGTAGGTCCTTATTAGTTACCTGTTTTATATATATTAGTGTGTATATGTCAGTCCCAATCTCCCAATTTATCCCTCCCCCCCTTTCCCCTCTAGTAACCATATGTTTTGTTTTTATAGTGAAAGGATGTTGAATTTTATCAAATGCTTTTTCTGCATTTGTTGAGATACTCATATGATTTTTATCCTTCATTTTATTAATGTGGTATATCACATTTATTGATTTGCGTATGTTGAACCATCCTTGCATGGGAATCACTTTCATACCTTTATGGGGGCTTAGCAACAAGATTTGAATGGACATAGCTACTATTAGCATGTGAAATAAGCAGGGTAGAAAAATTAGGCTAAAAAATATTGTGCATAGTGACTACCATAGGAGACATCACATGCATTGAACGTTTCCACCATCCCAGAAATTTCTATTGGATACTGCTCTTACATATTATTTTATATAATGAGGGATTGAATATTATTATAGTAAAAATTTTAAGAATCAGTGTTTGCTAATTAGGCACAATTGCAGAAGACCTGGACTCTTGGAGAGACTGTGTGATATAGTCGAGTGAACAGTACACCATGCTCTCTCTCTAAGGAACACTAACCGAATTAACAGTGAGCACTAACCAGTTGGGTTTCAGATACTGGATTTTTTATCCTGGTTCTGCTTTTTTTTTTTTTTTAAATTTATCTATTTTATTTTATTATTTATATTTGGCTGCATTGGGTTTTCATTGCTGCCCGCAGGCTTTCTCTAGTTGCGGTGAGCGGGGGCTACTCTTCGTTGCACTGCACAGGCTTCTCATTGTGGTGGCTTCTCTTGTTGCGGAGCATGGGCTCTAGGTGTGCCGGCTTCGGTAGTTGTGGCACATGGGCTCGGTAGTTGTGGCACGCGGGCTCGGTAGTTTTGGCACACGGGCTTAGTTGCTCTGTGGCATGTGGGATCTTCCTGGACCAGGGCTCAAACCCGTGTACCCTGCATTGGCAGGTGGATTCTTAACCACTGTGCCACCAGGGAAGCCCCCTGGTTCTGCTTTGAGTTGTATGAATTTGCGAAAGCTTCTAAAAAGATTCTGTAATTTCTTTTTTTTTTTTAATTAAAAATTTTATTTATTTATTTATGACCATGTTGGGTCTTTGTTGCTGTGCACGGGCTTTCTCTAGTTGTGGCGAGTGGGAGCTACTCTTCATTTCGGTGTGTGGGCTTCTCATTGTGGTGGCTTCTTTCGTTGTGGAACACGGGCTCTGGGCGTGCGGGCTTCAGTAGTTGTGGCATGCGGCTGCAGTAGTTGTGGCTCGCGGGCTCTAGAGTGCAGGCTCAGTAGTTGTGGCGCATGGGCTTAGTTGCTCTGCAGCATGTGGGATCTTCCCAGGCCAGGGCTTGAACCTGTGTCCCCTGCATTGGCAGGCAGATTCTTAACCACTGCGCCACCAGGGAAGCCCCGTGATTCTGTAACATCTTAAAAACATTCAAAACAAACAAGAAACAGCTAATATATGGTCACTGTAAATTTTACAGCACAGAAATATTAGAAAAAACATTTTTAAAAAGAAGAAAAATCTTACCTATAAAACAAGGATGTGCTATCTACCATCCATTTAAGTTCTTTTTATAAGACATGACATAATTCATTATGTAGTCTTAGAGATCCACTTCTCTCTTACTCTCATAACTTTGTATGGCTGAAGTGTTAGATCATTAGTAAGAATAACCTAAACTTGAGTTTTGTGTTTTTATTTAATTTTAGATTCCCAAAATATGTTATAAATAGTAAATATGTAATTGAAATTGATTAGCAAATATGCAATACCTGAGAGAATACAAGTTTACTAGGGCAGGAAATTTGAAAAGTTAAGGAACTTTTTAAGAGAAATAGAAAAATTGGAGAAGAATGGAGTGTGTGTCTAGAAGAATTTCAGTTGGTTTAGGGATCAAATACCATAAAAATGTCATTTCTGAAATATGTATTTTATAGGTCAAAAATTTTTGTCTTTACTGATAACTTTCTTATCTAGATTCTGTGCAGAAGAGAATAAGAATTTAATAGGCCAGAGGAGTTACTTGTGTTGGGATTTTATCTTTGTGTCTGTTTTCTTAAGTAAAGTTTACTGATTATAACTTTCTTAGTTAAATATTATTTCTGTGTCTGTATGAAGCTGATGACCAGAATCTTGCTAGTGTGGGAAAGTTAATTTAGGAAAAGTTCTGTGCTGTTACCTCTGATGAGACGACAGTGTCTTTGCTTTCTCCTGCTGTGATCAGGGGATAGTAACTTGACATAGCAGTCTTATTTTGAGGTCCAGGATTCTGAAGGCAAAGGAAATTAAAAGTGTGGCCAAGTGTTTCATATTATGACACTTTTTGTTCCTATATTAAAGTTATCCAAGATATTTTATAACCAACTTATTACTTTATATTTAGCTAAACATTTCCTCTCATTTCCATGAATAGTTGTAAGCTCATTGATGATTTTTATGATTGATGTATATGAATATTTGTTAAGCAAGTGTTAGATTAAAATGTTTACTAAACCAGTGTTCCTGTTAACCTAAAATAATGTTACATAAATACTTTATGTAAAGTATGGGGTTGGAAACACTAGCTCAGTGCTGAACACTAATTGGCCCTATGTACATTTTGAAATGTTTCTGAAAGAATAAGGGAGAAGTTGAATTTGTATTTGAGTTTATCCTAAAGCTAACCATCATTTGTCTTCATACTAGAATTGTAAAATGTATTGGATAATATATATGTAATATATTACATAATATATTAATGCCAAATATAAACAAAAATTTCTAGTTCTTCCTTTTCTCTTCCCACTTTAATTATGGGTTCTTAGGAATTTCTTTGCTTCATTTACCAAATCCCTTACAAAATTTCAATAAGAACTATCTCCATGGTAGTGTGTTAATGTGTTGAATGTGACTCTGCATACTTTAGAATCAAAAGATCTGGGTTTAAGACCTGGCATACAGTTAGGTTCTAGAAGGTAACAGAATCCAACTCAGATGGTTTAAGAAACTTTAATGGAGGACTACAGAGATAGGGGTGGATTGAGAAAACTGACAAGGGATGTTTTCATTAGTTACAGAGGGAAGCTCGAAGGGGCAAGGAAAATATAGTGTTATTAGAGCCTGGTGAGAGCTGTGGAGAAGGCAGTGCTTGACAGGAGCCATGGTGGTAGAGGAACAGATCTTCTGCCACAAAATGTGACCAATAGGAAGGAGGGAGCTGGAAAGAAATAATCGAGCTTTTCGCTGCCTTCTGATCTGCCAGTGATGGATAACACTGGAACCCAGAAGATGCATCTGTTGAGGTCAGCCTCCTTTGGGCCCAGGGTAGGGCAGAAGAGTATTGGAGGGATGGGGTAGTGGCAGTAAGATAATAACCAGTACAACTACTAATGAGATTGGGATTTGACTTCAGGTAATATTTTAGATTCAAGTTTTATCTACAAACTGCAGATACTTTACTGGGGTTGATGTGAGCATTAAGTGAGCCATATCAAATACGTCAAAGTACTCTAATAGTGCCTTGGTCTTATATTTTTTTAAAGTTTTGATAAGCTGTGGATTTGAAAAGCTCAGCTTCATTTCTGTTGGTGCTGTGCTGCATTTGTTTCATAGAAACTTTGGTTGCCACCATACTTTTGAATATACGTTAATTTTTGTGTTTTCCAGTGATTTTTGAGAAGTGAAATGAACAGTCATTGTTAGATAGTTCCCAAGATTTAGACTTTTTCTTACTGCCTAATGACAGGTTTCATTTTTTTCACTCTTGGTGTAGACAGAGCACTACTTACTCCTGAACTTATGCATGGGGGGCTTTTGAGTTGTAGAAATTGTCTCCCTGGTAAAAGTTTGGTCAGACTTCACCCTGCTACTTCTACCATTGGTGTTGTCCTTGTTGACTGCTTCTATTTTCTTGAGACAGCAGTAATGCCTTGTCATAGTTTTTCCTCCTAATTCTTACAGTATTTCTTTTCATAGAGATCTACTTTCATCCAGCCCCATCTTTGAGCATTTGTAGGCCAGACTGAGATCAAGAGTCTATTTTCAGGAAAAGTATAACCAGCAGATAATATTCTACTTAAAAGCACTTTCTGCTTTTAAAAAATTCTCTCACAAAAACTATATTATGATTTGGAAATTAAGTAATTTCTATTTCATTTCACAGCCTCAAGTTAGGAGTTTTTGTACACTTCAAACTGAACTTTTCTGAGTTACTGACTAAATCTTAATTATTTTCCACCAGACGGTCTGCCAAATCCCGAAGCAGAAGCCCATACTCATCTAGGCATTCAAGATCTCGTAGCAGGCACAGATTGTCTAGATCCAGAAGTCGTCATTCTAGCATTTCTCCTAGCACACTAACTCTGAAGAGTAGCCTGGCAGCTGAATTGAACAAGAATAAAAAAGCACGAGCTGCAGAGGCAGCACGAGCTGCAGAGGCAGCGAAAGCTGCAGAAGCAGCTAAGGCTGCTGAGGCCGCTGCCAAAGCTGCCAAAGCTTCAAACACTTCTACACCTACCAAGGGGAACACAGAAACTGGTGCCAGTGCATCACAAACCAACCACGTGAAGGATGTGAAGAAACTTAAAATTGAGCACGCACCTTCTCCCTCAAGCAGTGGAACTTTAAAAAATGACAAGGCAAAAACAAAGCCACCTCTTCAGGTAGCAAAGGTGGATAATAATTTGATTGTAGATAAAGCCACCAAGAAAGCAGTTGTAGTTGGAAAGGAGGGTAAATCTGCTGTTACAAAGGAGGAACCAGTATCTCTTAAAGAGAAAACCAAACCACTTACACCAAGCATAGGAGCCAAGGAGAAGGAGCAACATGTGGCTTTAGTGACCTCTACCTTACCACCCTTACCTTTGCCTCCCATGCTGCCTGAAGATAAAGATGCTGATAGGTAAGTGCAAAAAATTTTGTCAGTGACTGTTTAAAGAAAAATCTAAGTTTGAAATGAGAAATTATTTGACCCCCACCAAAAAAATTTTATAATGACTGTTAGTAAGTGAATTAATTTTCTTTATTGTGTACAACTTAAAATGAAGCACATGGCTTGTAGGATGATAAAATTATAGCTTATGCTAAGAATTCCAGGTAAAAATTGCCATTGTCCTGGGACAATGTATGTTTCAGCTTGAGCTTGAGAATTAGAAATGTTGGTATTTTCTTTGGCTGAGTATTCCTTGGTGATCCTACCGGAGACAGGACATTTTATGAGAGAGTCTGTCCTGGTTGATAATAGCGTGTGTCTTGGTTATTCTAAGTGTTTTCATTGGCCTTATAAATTTATTACTTTAGGTGGCTTTACGAATACATCACTTTTTAGTGTTTTATTGACTTAATTTTTTGCAATTAGAGATTAATTACATATTACGGAAATGTGTTTATGCTTTCCTTTAAATTGTTTACACATTTCTGCTGTGAATGTTGGGGGTGTGGCTTGTACTTTATTTTGAAACATTTTTAAGAGGATGAAGGTAAGAGTAAATGTAATTGCAGTTCTAAGAATGTTTCTCAAATGTATGCTAGGATAGAAGCTTTATGCTGTTGTGTGATATTTGCCAATTGACTTAAATTAACCTTTTTCATTCTTATTTTTATGAAGAAATTATAGCTGTTCCCCTCCCCTTCCCCTTTTTGTTAAAAAGCAACTATATGGTCAGTTTTCCTAGCTGACATCTGAGAATTTGAAAACAAGTGGATAGAAATTCCATGTGGGCAGGTCTTGCAAGTGCTCACTTTGGCCAGCATTATGACAATTTTATAATTTCAAACAAACAGAAAATAAAGTATTGAATATAATTTCTGTGTTTCATGCCCTCTGAGGCATCTTTTTTCTACAATCAAAAATGTTGCTGAGGGACCCCATCCAATATGATCAGGTGTTATCCAGTTATACTATTCTAATTGTGGTATTTGCAGGTTTGACTGTTCTCTAGGAACACCAAAGGGTCATAAGAGTAGTGATTTGTAATTTTGATGACTCCTGGAATGGGCTGTCCAGGACAGAGAGGCATGAATGCAGAATTGAGTCACTTCATTAGTGAGAATAAGCCAGTTGCTGAGAATCTAGTGATTCTGGACCAGTGAGACTGGTTGTTCTCTAGTTTATTTTTCATATGTGCTACAGGGGTAAATTTTTAGTGGTGATGTTTTTAAGAATTCAGGATGTGCCCAGGTGACTGCTTATTAAGGAGGATATTCTTTGTGCATCTGTTTTTAACAAGATGGTGGCACATTGCATACTTGGCCATTAACAAAATTTTTTTGACGCACCTTCTTTTCTGTCTTTTCTCTTTTATTGTGTCTTTGCTCTTTTTGCTTTGAAAGTGTTTGTATGTTTCAAGCATATTGAAGTTTTTTAAGACTCCTGAGTACTACTACTGACATGTGCGGCCAAAGATTGATTCAACATCACTTATAGCCACTCTTCTTTTTTTTTTTAATTTTATTATGTGTATATATTTTTAACATCTTTATTGGAGTATAATTGCTTTACAATGGTGTGTCAGTTTCTGCTTTATAACAAAGTGAATCAGCTATACATATACATATATCCCCATATCTCCTCCCTCTTGCGTCTTCCTCCCTCCCTCCCTGTCCCACCCCTCTAGGTGGTCACAAACCACCGAGCTGATCTCCCTGTGCTATGTGGCTGCTTCCCACTAGCCATCTGTTTTACATTTGGTAGTGTATATATGTCCATGCCACTCTCTCACTTTGTCCCAGCTTACCCTTCCCCCTCCCCGTGTCCTCAAGTCCATTCTCTACGTCTGCATCTCTATTCCTGTCTTGCCCCTAGGTTCATCAGAACCATTTTTTTTTCTTTTTTAGATTCCATATATATGTGTTGGCATACGATATTTGTTTTTCTCTTTCTGACTTACTTCACTCTGTATGACAGACTCTCGGTCCATCCACCTCACTACAAATAACTCAATTTCGTTTCTTTCTATGGCTGAGTAATATTCCATTGTATATATGTGCCACATCTTCTTTATCCATTCCGCTGTCAGTGGACACTTAGGTTGCTTCCATGTCCTGTCTTGTAAATAGAGCTGCAATGAACATTGAGCCACTCTTCTTTTTGATGCTCCAAATTTGATGGTCTGAAATTTGGCCAGTGGGAACTCCTTTATGCTAACTCCTTTGTCCTTTTGATATGACTCATTTTATTTTTGAGTGCTTCCTTGCTTCCTAGCCAAACAATATCTTTTAGGCTCGCTTTGAACTTTGCTTCTCTCCCAGCCCTGGAATCCATTACTCTCCGAAAATCATAAGATAGACTGTTAACTATATGTTTACATGTAATAAATCATTTTTTTTAAAATTAGGATCATACCATGCACAATATTCCTTCACTTCTTTTTTTTATTTTTATTTTAATGTGTTGGAGATCTTTCCAGGTTGGTAGAGATAGGTTCAATATTCCTATACATGGAAGTGGATGCATCACTCTCTTATTAACTATTCTGTTGATTAATGGATACTTAGGTTTATAATTGTTTGCTATTAAGTTCTCCTTATACATTAATATTTTATGTACATGTGAGCAATTTTTATAGGATAGTTGTGAGGTCAAAGTATCCACATTTAAAAATTTGATGGAAACTGCCAAATTGAATCTTAGTAAGATTGTGTACCAATTTATGCACCCAAGTGTATGAAATTGCTTCAACTAACACTAAATATTGCCAATTTTGAAATGTTGAAAATCTTTAAAATATGTGATTAATTTTGCATTTTTCTGGTTATTGAGCTATAGCATCTTTCTAAACACTTGTTGGCTTTATTTTTCAGTGAATTGCTCGTTCATGTTTTATACTGACTTTTCCTTAAGATTATTATCTTTTTTCTAATTGATTTATAGGTACTGCTTATGTTAGGGATCTTGACCTGTGCCTCTCACAATCTGTTGCTTGTCTTTGAGACTTATTTTTGGTTTTGGCTACATGCGTGTTTTCCATTTTGAATGTAGTTGGATCTATAATTTTTCCTTTAAAACTTACAGGTTTAAAACATTTTTAAAGGTTAACTCACATCTCACAGAAATTTGTTTTTGGTTATTATATGTAGAAGAAAGACATGGTCTGATTATGTGCTCTCTCGCATCACCCCTGGACTAATAGATCAGTTGTTGCTAATGGCATTTACTGAATCTATCTCACTGATTTGTGGTGCCATATGTAAAAATTCTTATAGATATCTGTGTGTTTCTGGACTCTATTTTCTATTAACATATTGTATTATTTCTTTGCCAATACTTTTTTGTTTTAACTTCTTAGGTGCATAGTATGTTGGCCCTCAAAGTCAGATTTCTATTATAGGAGTAGGTAGGTAATGTAAAAGTAAAGGGATGGAGTAAATTACTGGTTAGTGAATAACCCGGCCATTCAGCCTCAACTTCAACACTGCTATAAATGAACTTGGGCCCAGTGTTGGCATTTTTTGCCCTTATTCTTAGACAGATTTTATGATCATTTGGCTTGTCTTGCTTGATTTTTGTTTGGGACTTGGTTAAATGCAATGATTAATTTGGAGACTGACAGATTTACAGGATTACAGTTTCCCATATGAAAACATCATTTCTTTTCATTCATTCTGGTCTAGTTTTATGTTCATCAGCCATATGTTTTAATTTTCTTCTCTTGGTCTTATACATTTCTGGTTAAGGCATTTTGTTGTTTTTTGTTTCTGTAGTATATGGAGACTTTTAAAAACTCATCACATACCCTATTTGGTTATTGCAGGTATTCAGTGAAAATATAATGTGTTTAATTATATAGTGTTATTGTTTGAAACTAATATCTCATTTCTCTTAAGTCTGGGAGCCTTGCTGAATTTGGTAGTTCATATAATGATATATTTGAATATAGGCAGTCTTTTAAATGTTAAATTATAAGTAAAATTAAGACTTCTAGTCTCCCCTCCCCCCCATTGATTTGAAGTTTTGGACAAATGCAAATTTTGGACTGAGGTCTAATTACAAGTTAGAGACTACAGTTCTCTAAATAAATTATTTTAAATAGAATTATTTTCAGACAGAGTTCAAGTGGTACCTTTTCTAGAAAGAAGCTTTTACTGTCTTTCAGTCCTGAGTTAGCTACCCTTTAGTACCATATTACTCTGGAAATTAGTCTGTACAGTACTTTATCCTGCTGCTTTCTGATGCCTCCAAAAGACTGTAACCTCCTTTCTGAGAGGAACTGTATGTATCTTAATGTATTTGTGAATTGTTTTGTTGTTAAACTATAGTGCCTATCTAATACCTAGCACATAGACGTGTATAATGAATATTTGTTGAATGGAGGGACATGAAAATTGAAAAGTGGGCTATATGACACCATTACTATAAAAATACAACTGCAATCCAATTTCCTTTTGAGCTTGTTTTCCCTATTAAAGATTACTTTCTAGTAACATGGGGTTGTGAAGGAAAGTCACAATTTTATTGATAAATAGTTTTTATCAAATGATATTAAAAGACCGTATATTGTACAATAATATTAAAGTCCAACATGAGTAGGAGAAGTTATAATTAAAATGAAATGATTTATATTGTTAACATCATTAGTAGTTTCTGACCACAGTAGTGTAGTTTCACTAAAGTTTTTAATTCTGGGACTCATAACTGCTATGAAAGTATGTGAAGTCCAAATTTTATTATCATTGTAATATTCTCTTTCAACATGTTATATTGTTAAACAGATTTTGTAGTGTCTGAGAGGTTTAAAATAATCAATTACCAGGTTAAGATACAGTTTAAAAAATCAGAGGTCTTAATACATTCAAAAAAGTATAAAACCAACTGAGCTTAATTTTCACCTGTAATTCTGATAAGCTAGAGCCTTAAAAAATTTTTTAAAGAATCATTGTCCAATTCAGGAAAAATTAATTCTGAAAAGGAATGAAGCTAAATTTGTTCTTTGTAGTTATTTAACTGGGCCAGATAAATAATAGCATGTGGTTTATTTATTTCTTAAAACAAAATAGCTTTTTGTCTGTCTACCAGAATCAAACCAAATGCTATTATAAAACTAATGAATTTTCCCATAAAGCATGACTAGTTGACTTTCAGTTTTAATTTACAGTTTTATAGTAATTCTATATCTTTTTAAAAAATAGACTATTTTTTAGAACAGTTTTAGATTTACAAAAAAGTTATAATGATATTACAGAGGGTTCCCATATACCCTCCACTCAGTTTCTTCATTATTAACATCTAGCATTATTAGTATGGTACATTTGTTACAATTAATGAACCAATATTGATACATTATTAGTAACTAAAGTCCATACTTTGTTCAGATTTCCTTAGTTTTTATCTAATTCTGTATCATTTTTGCCCCCAAATTTTATATTTTTGCAGTTGAACATAGTATATTATTTTAGCTGGAAAGTAAAGAAACTCGGTTTAGCCTTTGCCATTGTGTGCTATATAAATGCATTTTTATTTCTCAATGAAATAAATTTTTGTGTTTTATTTGTCTGACTCCTTTCTTTTTAGCTTACGAGGAAATATTTCAGTAAAAGCAGTTAAAAAAGAAGTAGAAAAGAAACTACGATGTTTACTTGCTGATTTACCACTGCCCCCTGAGCTACCAGGAGGAGATGATCTCTCAAAGAGTCCAGAGGAAAAGAAAACAGCAACACAGTTACATAGTAAAAGGAGGCCTAAGTATGTGCTTGCTTTCTACCTGCTCTTAAATTGGCCAGAGATGATTCTGGATCATCATAAAATTATAAAGTCCAAAATTAAGATTTAAAATAATAAAAAGTGTATTCTTTCAACTTAAGTATATGAATAACTTTTATTGGAGCTTTGAAAAAAGTTTTTTTTCCTAATTGCCTGAGTACTTATTCAAAATGACTCATAATACCAAATTAAATTTTCCCTCTCAGTTTGTAATGTATTAATTTCTTGGGATATTATATATGTTGAAGAAAATTTCTATAATTAAGATATTTAAAAAACAAATATTGAAATTGGTCAAGGTGGAAATCAGCATTCAGTGAGCCCAGACAAAATTAGTAATGGGCAAGCTGCTATGTTTTCCTTTGCTTTTATTTGCTCCCATAACTAAATGCATTCTTGATTTTGCAAGAGGTGGAGTGGAAGAAGGTTTGAAATCTGTATCCTAAATTAGCTTCAAGTAAGTGCCTAGAGATAACTCTTTCCCTTGAAACCTGTTCATCAGTTAAGGGCAGAGGGAGAATGATGATTCCTTTTTTTATTTCTGCTTAACCAAGGGAAAGTGTAAGTAAGACTTCGAGTTAGATCTGATTTTAGAATTGCTGTTTCAGGTAGTGTCTAGTATAAGAATATGAGGTGATTTTCTAGTGTGGAGTAGAAAGCTAGAAAACTTTAAAAAGAGTCTCTCCTTGAGTATTGTAGCTTTATTCCTTTACTTAAATTCTCTTACCTGCCAGAATATTAAGATACTACAAAATTACATTCTTTTTGAAGAATATCAAATATTTGTTATATATAATACATACTTAAAGTGTAGATTCCTAAGGGTTGATAATATTAATATTTTTATACTCTCTTAGACTGAAAATCTTCCTGGTGCTTCCATTTTTAAGATAATTTTATCTAGCCATAAGTCTAAATTTGTCAATATGCTTTATGGTTAGATTTTTGGTAATGTTCATTATTAAACTTCTGGTTTTTGAAAGCAGATAAATATATACACATTGTCAATGAATGAAAAAATACTCTGGAGGTTGTTTAGAGAACTTTGAATCTTTGAACCGGTGTTGGTTTTGTCCCCTCACTGAAAAATTATATTGTATTTCTGAAAGTCCTTCATACAAACTTCATTACTTCTCTTTCCCACTTTAAGTGTTAGTCTACCGAAGGAGAGTCAGTATGGAGAAATACCTTGACTTTCAAGATAATTTATAATACCACCTCACAGTGTTGCCTGTCTTAGATGATCACAAGTATGCAAGGGTGAGGGGAAATAAATGGTTTAAGATTGGGTATGGAGGGTGGATATTGAGTATTAAACAGTTTATTCACTTTGCTTGATTGTATATAAAAACTTCAGAACTATATTTGATAGAATATGTGGGCCTCGCTATGGTGAAATCAAAGAAAAAGACATTGACTGGGGAAAACGCTGCGTGGATAAATTTGATATCATCGGAATTATTGGAGAAGGTACCTATGGACAAGTTTACAAGGCCAGGGATAAAGACACTGGTAAGAATGCCAAATGCTTTGGATCTTTGGGCCTATGGAATGTGCTTAATTCATGTTTCTCTTCTAATGTATAACTTGAGGAATTTTCAGAAAAAAAAAGTTAAATTTGAATTTATCATGGTATTGTTTCATCTTGTTTTTTGTTTCATTTTATGTATGCACTTATGTAAGATATGAGTACATGTAATGGGGTGTATATACATACATGGATTTTTGTTTTGTTTTTTTTTTTGGCTGCATTGGGATCTTCATTGTGGCATATGGGATCTTTCATTGTGGCGCGTGGGCTCTTTGTTGCGGCATGCAGGCTTGTCTCTGGTTGTGGCGCGCAGGCTCCAGAGCGTGTGAGCTCAGTAGTTGCGGCACACGGGCTCTCTAGTTGTGGTGTGCGGGCTCCAGAGCACACAGGCTCAGTAGTTGGGGCATGCCGGGTCAGTTGCCCCATGGCATGTGGGATCTTAGTTCCCCAATTGGAAGACCGATTCTCCTTCTTTTTTTTTTGTATTTAATAAATTTATTTATTTTATTTATTTATTTTTGGCTGCATTGGGTCTTGGTTGCTGCGCGCGGGCTTTCTCTAGTTGCAACGAGAGGGGCTACTCTTCGTTGTGGTGCGCGGGCTTCTCATTGCGGTGGCTTCTCTTGTTGCGGAGCATGGGCTGTAGGCGCGCGGGCTTCAGGAGTCGTGGCTCGCGGGTCCTAGAGCGCAGGCTCAGTAGTTGTGGTGCATGGACTTAGTTGCTCCGTGGCATGTGGCATCTTCCCAGAGCAGGGCTCGAACCCATGTCCCCTGCATTGGCAGGGGGATTCTTAACCACTGTGCCACCGGGGAAGCCCCGGAAGGCTGATTCTTAACCACTGGGCCACCAGGGAAGTCCCCTGAGAGAAAGTTTTAAAAGGCCTTGGGGCAGAGGAAAAAGTAACTGTGTTAGACGCCATGTATTTTACTAATAAATGGTGCTTAGAGTCAGTGTTTAATCTTTATTTATAATTTCTTGTTGAAGTAAACCAATAGATAAAATAGCATAGGTGTTTGAGGGCACTTAGTATAAGCGAGGCTACCTTATGCATAGAAACTCTGAAGGCAGTTATAGCATGCAGCAGTAAAGTAATATTTATCATGATGATTCTGCATTATCAAAAGAGATTAAATTATAAAACAAGGAATCATACATTTTAGATTTCTATTAAAAAATCAAGTAATTTTTAATGATTAAAAGGAAAAACGTCCTTCCTTTGGAAAATTTGTAAGTACAGAATTCCTTCTTTTTCCCCTACAAAGAAGTGGAATGAACAAACTTCTGTTACAGTGAATTTTTTCTTATAATAGGATTTGTGTGTGTTTCAATATTTAGATTATCTGATACAAAACTCACTCATATGTAAATTATGAGGCCATTTAGTGTTGTAGGAAGAGCACATAGTTTTGAGAGAGCTAAACCAGATTTTGAATCCCAGTTTTACTACTGGGTAACTGGGCATCTTTGGACAGGAACAGATCTGAGCATATTTTCTTATCTGCACAATGTCCAGAGTTTTCTCATCTGTTCAGAGAGATTTTATGCATGTATAAGCATATTAGGTATATTTAGCCTCCCCTCTTCACTTTTTAAAAAATGGCAGTGTAATATATCTACTCTTTGTTATCTAGCTTTTTTCATTTAATATATCTTAGTGTAAAATAACAGTGCATATAGACCTACTTTATCCTTTTTAACAGTTGTATAATATTCCGTAGTTTGATAAATATCCCTTAATTTATTTAACCAGAGACTTTTTGAACCATAAATATTATAATTTGGTATATTAGAAACTAAAATATATTTTGTGGTTTGTAATTTCAAGAGGTAGGAACTGAAATTATGAATTAAAATAAAAATTTAGGGAATTCCCTGCTGGTCCAGTGGTTAGTACTCCACGCTTGTACTGCAGGGGGCATGGATTTGATCCGTGGTCAGGGAACTAAGATTCCCACAAACTACCTGGTGCAGCTGAAAAGAAAAAATAAAAATAATATTAAAAAATAAAATAAAAATTTTAAATGTTACTTAGTTTTGTCAGCTGGTAACCTGATTTTATTTACTTTTCTAATAGGAGAAATGGTAGCCTTAAAAAAAGTACGCCTGGATAATGAAAAGGAAGGCTTTCCCATTACAGCAATTCGAGAAATTAAAATTCTCCGGCAGCTTACCCACCAGAGTATTATCAATATGAAGGAAATAGTGACCGATAAAGAAGATGCTTTGGATTTTAAGAAGGATAAAGGTATGTGTGCATATTTACATAACCAATTCTGTGTATTCATGATTTTGCTAACTTATAGATTTTGATATTGACCATTTGAGGATTTATTAGGTACATTAAAAATATTGCCTTAATATCAAACTATTAAAATTTTTTTTTAATTTATTTTATTAAACTATAGTTGATTTACAATATTGTATTAATTTCTGCTGTACAGCGAAGTGATTCAGTTTTACGTATATATATTCTTTTTCATATTCTTTTCCATTATGGTTTATCACAGGATATTGAATATAGTTTCCTGTGCTATAAAGTAGGACCTTGTTGTTTATCCATTATATTTGTAATAGTTTGCATCTCTAATCCTAAATTCCCAATCCATCCCTCGCTCCGCCTTCCATCCTCCTAGGTAACATCATACTTATTGGTATTACAGATGAAATATTCACTAGCAATAGTTTTTTGGGGGGGGCCTCAATATATAATTTTTAGTCTTTATTTTTTAGTGATTGAGAAGCAGTTTATAGTAGTATTAGAATATATTTACCTTACTTTTTAATGTTATAATGTCTCAGCATACAAGGAAACTTTGTGGTAGGCATATGTATTATTTCTAAAAGTATGGCGGCAAAAATGTTAACCTGAAATTGCTTTTGATAATCTGTAGTGGTATATTGTTGGCTTTTAGCAAAAAAAAGCTGAAAAGAAATTAGTGTGCTTTTTAAAGTAGCTAACATAGGGTATTTGATGGGTGAAAGAAATGCTCTACCTCCAGCAGGTTTTAGATCTTTAGAGTAAGATTTTGGAACTAAGGTTGACTCCCTTATAGTCAGTGGTTTTCAAAGAGCAGAATTCTTTTTGAAACTAAATCTAACATAAAACAGATTAAAAAGTAGGTATGTTCTGATTGAACATGGTACTTAGCCTCCTCCCATCCCCAGCTATACACATCCACCATCTTATTCTTCTGGGGAACACAGTAGAAAAATGATTGTTGTTATGTATGGTAACCATTTTTTATGAAGGAACCTCTGTTTGAAAGTATTCTGTATGCCCTATGGAGATCATCAGAATCATCTTTTTAATTGATATAACTTCCATTAGTTTTTTTCCCACAGTAAAGCCCATATTTCTTAGTCTGACTTTGAACTGGGTTTGTCTTTTTCATGTTATTTTTCACTACTTCTTATTGTGTAGTAGAAAGGTTACCTGTTTGACTTGGGTTAGAATGTCTGGGGTTAGAGACTTAGCTTTTCAGCAAGGCCTTTAGCCCTTCTGAGCCTGTTACTTCTTTACCCATTAAAGGGAAACATTATTTCTCTTACTGTGTAGTGAGAATTAAATTAAGATTTTATGCATGAGGGTGGTGTGCAAATACTGTTTTTCATTAATCTTGTTCTATAGCCAAATTAATATAGTTGCTTTTCCTCCACATACCCTGGACCTCTGTTTTTGTGATCTGTGTGATCATATCCCTGTTTATTTCTCCAACCTCAACCCCAATCTAGTTTTTCTCATTGCTCACCAAACTCCATTCATATCGCTCGTTTGAGTCATCAGATATGCCAGTGCACTTCTCTGCCCTGAAGCCTTTCTTTACACTGGGCATACACCTCTCCAGCCCCAACACACACACACACACACACGCACGCACACACGCACGCGTGCGCACGATTTAAAAGGCAAATTTCTCGTTCTCTAGCTCTCTGCCTGAATGTTGCTTTATTCATTAGTGAGGTCTTACCTGACCAATCTTCCCACTTTCCACCACAGTGGCCTTAAGAAAACATGGTTAAGTGGTTTCACCATGGGTATATTTTTGTGCAGAAACCTATAGATGCTGAAGGAGCTTCCTCTGAAATAATCGAGGGAATGCAGGCGAGACAGACAAACTAATTCTAAATATTTTCCCTAATGTTTTCATCTTCAAGCAGTTGCATTTCTTTTTACTCTCTTTGAGGGAATCTTTGAACTATTTTGTCTGTTTCTCAGTCTTTTTATTGTTAGTGTGAGGTATAAGAAAACATTTCCTATACCTCTAGGTCTTTAGTTTCTGCGTGGGATGCAGTTACTTGTATTAATTTCAGTAGTCTTGTGTTCATACTTCCCTGTTCATAAGGTCTTTGAACTAGACTGTTAATTATTTTGCAACAGAAGCTTTTCTTTGTTATTTTCTTCTTTCCACTGAGGATTATGAATTTACAGAAAAATGATTTCTGAATGAATGTAATAATATTCAATGAAAAATTTTAATGCAGTTTATAATTCTCTGGGTAGAGGACACTTTTTGTTTGGCAGTTATATGCAGTATAAAGTAAAATGTTAGTCATTGATCTCCATATCAAAATGTAAATATTTAGTACTCAGATGAAAAACAAACACTGAAATAATGGTATCACTACAACAAAATAGTATTTTGGTACTTAAAATTAACATAATATCCTGGGTAACGAACACCAGTATTAAAATTACTTTGTACAAATTAAGTTAGCTGTAATGCTCTCAATACTAATGTTTGTTTAATGAGGGAATTTGAGTAATCTTTTAATTTGGAATTTTTCTAAATATCAATAAAACAGTTTTCTATAGTAATGCTTATGGTAGAGTGTCATTATATGGTTGAGGGAAGCAGTCTTAAATGTCACTTTCTCTGTAGTCTCTTGATTCTCACATGGTGCTCCCCTATGCTTGCATTCCATGTTATACACAGTTCTATAACGATATTTTCTATTTCAACTTAGTCATTATGTTTTTATCTCTTATTCCTATTGAAGTGCCTGCCTGAGGACAGAGACTGAGTTTTATTCTACTTTGTGTTCATAGTGTGCAGCACACAGTAGGTTATCATTAAATTTTGAATAAATGAATGAATGAAATACAAAGGTGAGAATGTTCTGTGGAGTAGATAGAAAGTTAAAGATGGGTGCTATTTGGATAAGTAGGGAGGAGGCCATTCTAATTCATACTTGTCATAACGTGTTTTATGAGGCAATGAAAAATTGGCATATCCCCTAAAAAAATAGTCTTGCTTCAAAATTATCTTCCCTGCCTCATTTTCTTAAAAATCTGAATTCATTCCCATAATATAGAACTGCTAATATTTTGTGGGTTTTGTGATGAGAGCATTGTTGATTGATTTGTTCGTTCTTTCCGTACATGTTTATTGTGCCAGTTCTAGACTTGGGCTGGCCAATACAGTAGCCACTAGGCAATATGTTTATTTAAATTTAAATTAATTAAAATTAAATAAAATTAAAAGTTCAATTCCTTAGTTGCATTAGCCACATTTCAGGAGCTCTGTAGTTATACATTACTACTGACTGCATTTTGGATAGTGCAGCTGGAACGTTTTCATCAGATCAGCAAGTTCTAATAAATAGTGCTTGAGATACACAAGGTAAAAAAAAAATCTGGTCCCCGACTCAACCGAGTTTCTGGGAACCAGGTGGATCAGTACTTGCTAGAACTAAACCAGACTAATATATGAATGACAGGCTTTTTTCTGCCCAGAAGTTTTCCCTTATTGTTAACTCTGTTAATCTGTAATTGCCAGGATTTCAGTTGTAGGTGTTGAGTTTCAAAAAAAAGAGAAAAAATTTAATGCAGGCTGTGGGATCTACCAAATAAGCAAGAGAACTTTGTTAAGGAGTCTGTACCTACCAACTGTGTACTGTGTCTTCTTTTTTTTTTTTTCCTACCTTAAAAAAGAAATGAACTTGCAGGTTATTTTATTAAAGATAAAATTTTCCTGTGATGGTGGGGCCTCCAGCAGCATGTTGAGGCAGGATGGAAAGTCACTTGTAAGTTTAAATTTTTTGTATACTGGGGGCTCTCTATATTATGTTATTCATTTTGTCATGTAAAAGATAAAACTTAGTCTCAGTTGTACAATTTATTTGTATCTGATATTTTATGTGAAGTTTCCAGTTAAGGCTCTAGGCCAGGGATGCATAGTTTTAAGATCCTATACCCTCTTTTTGTGCAGTAGTACTATTATTTAGAATTAGTAACTTTTTTTGAGTGGGGCAGGGAAGGAGAAAGAAAAATGTTAGACTTTCTTTTCTTGATTATAAAAGTGATGTTTATTGTTATAAATTTGGAAAATAAAATGACCCAGATATTATCACTATTAAAATTTTCTATATTTTTCCTAATGTGTCTTCTCTCATATTTATGATTATTTATTCCCAAGCTGAGGTTCTGCTTCTTTCATTAATAACATGCTTTTTTATTGGAATAATATGTCACTTGGATGGACCATATTTCATTCCTCCATTGTTGCATTTTTAGGTTCTTTCAGGCATTTCAACTACTGTTTTCTATATTGAAGTGTTATACTGGGAAATTCTAGCAGTGATTTGTAGCTATTCGTATACCTTTAACCAGACAAGGGACTTTATCTGCTAGAAAAAGTCCTAACCAATTCTGAATTATAGGTTTGGTGAGAAATGAAGTAGTGAGTGAAGTAGTGAGTGATAAAGGTCCTGTATAATGAGCATATATAATGCTAGCAGTCAGTGAGTCCATAGACATTGGAACCAGATTTCCTTCCTAGAATATGTCCTTCTGCATAAAACTTTTATTCACATCTGATTATTCCCTTAAATTGATTATAGAAATGGGATTATTAGGTCAAAGGATTTGAACTTTGCAATTTCTTAACACATATTACCAAGTTGTTTTCTAGAAGGGATGCGCCAGTTTACACTCTCAAATGTAGAGCAGGAATAGAACAGTCTAGGAATAGAAGGGAACTGCCTCAACTTGTTAAAGGGCCACTATGAAAAATAAGGATGTCTGCTTTTGCCACTTCTGTTCAACATTGCCAGGGAAATAAGGTAAGAAAATGAAATAAAAGGTAACCAATTGGAAAGAAAGAAGTAAAACTATCTCTAATCAGTTTGTGTGTGTGTCTGTGTGTGTGTACACATACACACAATATAGAAAATTCTATGTAATCCACTAAAAAACTCTTAGAACTAATAAATGAGTTCAGCAAGGTGGCAGGATACAAAATCAATATACATAAATCTGTTGTAGTTCTGTACACTAGCAGTGAACAATCTAAAGTGAAATTAAGAAGACTTTAATTTATAATAGCATTAAAAAGAATAAAATATCTAGGAGTAAATTGACAAAAGAAGTGTAAGGCTTTGTACCTTGAAAGCTACAAAATATCATTGAAAAAAAATTAAAGAAAACCTAAATAAATGGAAAGACATTACAGGTTCATGGATCAGATCTACATATTCAATGCAGTCTCTCACAGAATCCCAGCTAGCTTCTTTTCAGAAACTGACAAGCTGATCTTAAGATTCATATGAAAATTCAAGAGGTAAAATTGTCAAAAATATTTAGAAAAACAAAATTGGAGGACTCACACATAGTGATCTCAAATCTTACTACAAAACTAGAATGATCAAGACTGTGTGGTACTGGCTTTAGGAAAACATTTAGATCAGTGGAATAGAATTGAGGGCTTAGAAACCAACCCTCATATTTATGGTCAGTTTATTTTTGATGAAGATACCAGCACAAGTCAGTGGAAAAGAACAGGCTTTTCAACAATCAATGCTGGGTCAAGTGGATATACACATGCAAAAGAATGAAATTGGATCCCTTTCTCACATACACAGTAATTAACTAAAATGGATCAACGATCTAAATATAAGAGCTAAAATCACAAAACTCTTAGAAGAAAATGTAGGAGTAAATTTTCATGATGTTGGATTAGCCAAAGCCTTCTTTTTTTTTCTTCTTTTTGAAAATATTTATTTATTAATTTTATTATTTATTTGGCTGCGCCGGGTCTTAGTTGTGGCATGTGGGATCTTCTAGTTGCGACATGTGGGCTCTTAGTTGTGGCATGCGGGATCTAGTTCCCGGACCAAGGATTGAACTCAGGCCCCCTATATTGGGAGTGTGGTGTCTTAACCACAGGACCACCAGGGAAGTCCCTCCAAAGCCTTCTTAGTTATGACAAAAAAGCAGAAACTATAGGAAAAAAATAGATATATTGGACTTCATCAAAATTTAAAACTTCTGTGTTTTGGTGGACATCGTTGGGAAAGTGAAAAGACAACTCAGAATGGGAGAAAATATTTATAAATCATGTATCTAAGGGGCTTGTCTCTATAATATATGAAGAACTCTTACAACTATATAATAAAAAAGATAGCCTGTTTAAGAAGTAAGCAAAGGATCTCAAAAGACATTTTTCCAAAGAAGATATACAAATGGCCAATAAGCATATGAAAAGATGTTCAGTATCATAGTCATTAGGGAAATGCAGATCAAAACTGCAATGAGATACCGTCTTATACACACTGTCAGATGGCCATAATAAAAAGGAGAAGTATTAACAAGTGTTGGGGAAGATGTGAAGAGATTGGAAGACTCATACATTACTGGTGAGATTGTAAAAAATGGTACAGCTACTTTGGAAAACAGCCTGACATTTCCTCAAAATGTTATGTGTAGATACCATGCGACCTAGAACTTCTACTCTTAAGGATATATCCAAGAGAAATAGAAACATGTCCACACAAAAACTTGATAACAATGTTCATAGCAGGATAATTCACAGTAGTCCCAAAGTGTAAACAACCCAAATGTCAATCAGTTGATGAATAGATAAACAAAATCTGGTATATTCATACAGTTGAATATTATTCTGCCACTAAAAGGATTGAAGTACTTACACCAACAAATTGGATAACTTAGATGAACTGGACACATTTGTAAAGACACACAACCTACCAAGAATCATGTAGAAATAGAAAATCTGAACAGACCAGTAAAGAGATGACTCTGTAATAAAAAATCTCCAACAAAAAAAAGCCCAGTACCAGATGGTCTTACCAGTGAATTCTACCAAACTTTTAATGAAGAATTAACACCAGTCCTCTCCAGACTATTCCAAAACACTTCAAACTCATTCTGTAAGGCCAGCATTACTCTGGTACCAAACCTAGGCAAAGACTACAAGACAAGAAATCTATAGACCAATAATTTTTCTGATGACTATTCAGCAGACTAAATTCAGCAGTGTATTAAAAGGATTATACATTATGACCAAGTGAGATGTATTCCTGGAATGCAAAGATGATTCAATATATGAAAATCAATCAGTGTAATACACTACTTTATTACAGTGAAGGGGGAAAATCTACATGATGATCTCAGTAGAGCATTTGACAAAGTTTAACACACTTTCATGATAAAAACACTCAACAAACTGGGAATAGAAGGAAACTGCATCAACATATTAAAGGCCATATATGAAAAGTCCACAGCTAATAACATCATACTCAGTGGTGAAAGACTAAAAACTTTTCTAAAGTCAGGTAGAAGACAAGGATATAGTTTTCCCAAGCTATCCGAAAGTAGAGTGTTCTTGTGAAACCCTTTGTAAGCTCAAATGGCATAAAGGGAAGAAGCAATTACCTTAGGACACATCTTGCTAATGGAATCACAAAATAAATTGAAATAGAGCACAGGTGCTCACAGACACAGTTCAAAGTTATGATGGCTTGATGCTGAGTGTAGTTGCCAGGGAGGGGGCTTGGTAGTGCCACTCTCACTGCTTAGGGTACATGCTGCCTCTATAACAGCTCACTGCAAAATCAACACTGAATGCTATTTTTGCTTTTTACCTTTCTTTTGTAAAAGCAAAATTCCTCTGATTTCTTTTGATTAGCGAAAACAGATACTGATGTAGGTCTGTCATAAAAGCAAAGTGGCATAAAGCAGACTTTCCAGAAATGGGGGATACCTGTACCTGCTTTTGTTGCTTCTGTTCACAATAGTGCTGGAAGTCCTACTCAGAGCAAATAAGCAAGACAAAGAATAGATGCCCAGATTAGAAAGGAAGAAATAAAATTACGTCTGTTCATAGACAGAATGGTCTTATGCGTAAAAAACCCTAAAGATTTCACATACACACACACAAAGTTAGAATTAATAAATGAATTCAGCAAAGTAGCAGGAAACAAAATTAACATGCAAAAATCAGTTGCGTTTCTGTACTCTTAACAGTGAAAAATCTGAATAAGAAATGAAGAAAACTTCCATTTACAATAGCATCAAAAATAATAAAATACTTTGGAATAAGTTAATCAAGGAAATGAAAGTATTGTACACTGAAAATTACAAAACAAGAAGTTAAGGATGACACCAATAAATTACAGATATTTGTGTTTATGGATTAGAAGACTTAATAGTGTTAAGATATCACTACTACTCAAAGTGATCTACAGATTCAGTGCAACTCTTATGAAAATTCCAACATTGGTTTTTGCAGAAAAAGGTTTATTTGCTTTATGTAATTTCAAAAGTATGTAAAATATCAAACATATACATAAATTTAAAAATGGTATAATGAAATAACATTCCATGTACCCACTGCCCACCTTTAACAATTATCAACTCATGGCCAATCTTGTTTATATATAATCCCATATCACAGTGATCTAAACTACAATCTTAGGCTTCCCTGGTGGTGCAGTGGTTAAGAATCCGCCTGCCAATGCAGCAGACACGGGTTCGAGACCTGGTCCGGGAAGATCCCACATGCCGCAGAGCAACTAAGCCCGTGTGCCACAACTACTGAGCCTGCGCTCTAGAGCCCGTGAGCCACAACTACTGAAGCCCGCATGCCACAAGTACTGAAACCCGCGTGCCTGGAGCCCATGCTCCACAACAAGAGAAGCCACCACAGTGAGAAGCCTGCGCACTGCAATGAAGAGTAGCCCCTGCTCGCTGCAACTAGACAAAACCCATGTGCAACAACAAAGACCCAGTGCAGCCCCATGCAAAAAAAAAATTTAGGCTATTATCACAAAAGTAAAAATAAAAACAACAGAAAATAAAAACCGAAAATAACAAGTGACAAGATGTGGAGAAGTTGGAACCCTTGTTCTTTGCCAGTGGGAATCTGCAACAGTAAAGCTGCTATGGAAAATGATAACGGTGATTCCTCAAAAAATAGAATTACAATACCATATGATCCAGCATTTCCACCTTTGGGTTTATACTCAAAAGAATTGAAAGCAGCATCTTCAAGAGATTTTGTACCCCATGTTTATAGCAGCATTATTCACAGTACCCGAAAAGGGGAAAGCAACCCAAGTGTCCTTGGATTCATGTATTGATAAGCAAAATATTTATATGTAATAAAGTATTATTCAGTCTTAGGGAGAGGATTCTGACATATGCTACAACACGGATGAAGCTTGAGGACATTATGCTAAGTGAAATAAGCCAGTCACAAAAGGACCAGTATTGTGTGATTTCACTTCTGTGAGGTACCTGAGGTAGTCAGATTCATAGAGACAGAAAGTTGAATGGTGGTTACCAGGGAGGGAGGTGAGAATGGGGAGGTATTTATTGTTTAATGGTTGCAGAATTTCATTTTTGCAAGATGAAAAGAATTCTGGAAATAGATGGTGGTGATGGTTGCACAACAGTGTAAATAAGCTTAATGCCACTAAACTGTACATTTAAACATAGTTAAGATGGTAGATTGTATTTTTATTTTACCACGATTTTAAAAAATGATATACTGATTGATATATGCTGCAACATGGATGAAACTTAAAAATACTATGCCAAGTGAAAGAAGCCAGTTACAAAAGATGATGTATGATTCTGTTTATATAAGATGTCCAGAATTGGCAAATCGAGAGAGATAGAAAGTAGATTGGTGGTTGTAGGAGACTTGGGGAGGAGCTTGGAAATGGAGAGTGACTGCTAATTGGGTATGAAGTTGTTATGAGGTGATGAAAATTTTCAAAATTCATTGTGGTGATGGTTGGATGACTATGAATACATTAAAGATGTTACTTAGGACAAGAAAACCCCAACTAGCTCCCAAGAATTTTGATAAAAATGCTATATAAATTGAGAGGGATAAGTATTGTGGGGAGGGACAGGGTCTTTTATAGAAGACGAGGCTGGAAAGGTAGGTTAGGACCAAAAATGATGTTTGACCTTAAATACTATGCAGAGGAACCAAAATATTAACTTCCACTTTTTTCCAAAAAAAAAAATATTGTGTTTTGACCAATGTTTATAGTGATTTTATTTGATCTTTGGCAATCTGATAAGTAAAAATAGTATTCAGTCTTTTTAGTAATTATTTATATTACTATGCAGGTTGACTGAATAGTTTTCTGTGTAGAAAACTGTTTTCTGTGCCATTTATATTTCTTTATCCATATATTACCTTTTTGTGTAATAAGTAAAAATAGTATTCAGTCTTTTTAGTAATTATTTTTATTACTATGCAGGTTGACTGAACAGTTTTCTGTGTAGAAAACTGTTTTCTGTGCCATTTATATTTCTTTATCCATATATTACCTTTTTGTGTAATAAGTAAAAATAGTATTCAGTCTTTTTAGTAATTATTTTTATTACTATGCAGGTTGACTGAACAGTTTTCTGTGTAGAAAACTGTTTTCTGTGCCATTTATATTTCTTTATCCATATATTACCTTTTTGTGTCCTCTGCCCATTTTTAAATTAGAGTATCAGTGTTTTTCTTAATTGATTTTAAATGTTTTTT
The DNA here is from genome assembly GCF_937001465.1 of Orcinus orca. Taxonomy (NCBI): domain Eukaryota; kingdom Metazoa; phylum Chordata; class Mammalia; order Artiodactyla; family Delphinidae; genus Orcinus; species Orcinus orca. The sequence continues at coordinate 92,588,433 of NC_064567.1, forward strand.
TTTTTACTTAGTACAAATGTTCATCTTTTGAGTGATTTACATAAAAACTATCCTGCCATCTGGTTTTCTTGCTCTCCATGTGTTTCTTAGGTTACTGATCAAAAAGTGTTTGTTGAGTTGAATTGAGGAGAAAAATATTTATGAAACAGATTGTAGTATGTTCCAGAATAACTAAATGAACCTTTCATGATTGTGAATTTTGCATGATCAGTAAAAGTTATAGGAAGGTGCTTTAGTTACATCAATAAAATATAGCAAATAATGCTTTTAAAGGAAAAAAATTAAAATCTTAACTAGTAATGACTTCCTCCTTTGGGTTACAAGGAAATACAGAGTTAGCATCATGTGTTGAAATTTAGAGGTAAAGAACATAGGTCAGAATGTGTAGGTGCCTGTCGGGAGATACGATCTATGGTGAAAGGATTGTCAGGAGTTTAAAAGGAATCTGTAGGGAAGTAGGTAAGGGGTAAGTGGAGATGGAAGCGGGAGGGGGGTTCCTTTTCCCTGCCAATATTTCCTGAATAGCTGAACAAGAAATATGTTATTTTTGGGCAGATGTTATAAGGCAATAGTAATGGGAACTATGTATAATGGTTAAGAGTATAGTTGGAATTCTTGCTTCTTCCACTATTACGTACTCTCTGTTTTCCTCATCTGGAAAATGGAATAACAGTACCTAACTCATAGGTTTGTTGTATCAAATGAGGTAAACTGTGTGAAGCACTTAGGTTAGAATATTGCACATAGTAAGCACACAGTAAAGTTTACTGTTATTATAGCTTGGTGGTAGATTGATTGTGAGGGCAGAAATAGATCAATTATATAATAATTTTTTATAATTAAGCAAAAAGGGTGGATGTTTGGGAGAAATGAATATCTCAGTTTTAGTTCTTTAGTGAAATTTTATTTTGTGGATATCATATATCAGGAATGGTGCTGACCCAGAAGTTAAAAATAAAGAAACATTTTCCTGAAAGCCTAGAAGTAGTCTCTGTTTCTAAAAGTTGTCAAGAAGGGTGAAAAACTTGTCACGTCTGACTAGCTGTGATTGATTGGTTAACCCACCAGAAGTTAAAAAGTGAGTTCATTGGTTGATCAAACCCAGGCAGCGAAAAGGAAGTCAGAAGAGTGAAACTCAATATCAGACAGTAGGACAGATGCCAGTTGCAGAAGCCATAGAGTGCTATGACCATCAATAAGGAGAAAGAATTCTGCTAAATTCTGTGGTGGGGAAAGGCAGGTGGTGAGGGGTGGAAGTGGCAGAGCACCACTTAGGGCATCATTACCATTTCGGGCACTGAAATAAAAGACAGCTGTTATATCGCCCTATGGTTTTTGAGCCGTCTCTGAGGAAGCGAATAACACCTTTTTCTTCAGGGCATAAAGAGGATGGGACACTCAGGCCGGGGGATTGTTTCACTTTTGCCATTTCGTAGGTGTGTGATAATGGGCAAATTATTTAGCGTCTCTATGCCTTGTGTGTTACAAGGAGATAATAATACTTTTCGAGTAATTGTGAAGCTTAAATGAGATAATATGTGAAGTATTTTCACCTCTGTAGTAGTTTACCATTCTTTATGCTTACCATAAAGTCAGCCTAGCACTAGAGTACTAGAGTACTCTAGAGTGCTACGTACTAGCACTCTTAATATGATATGTTATAGAAGAGACTTAATATAATAGTTGATCTATCATGCAGTTACTACGTAAGACTTTCAGATTTCTTATTTCTTTTAGTTTGTGTGTAGAATTTTGTTAAAAATCAGATGTTAGAATTTGGAGGGTATTATGCCATGTGTCATTCCTTTAGAGGTATATCTCATGTTAAAAAGAAATATCTGTGGCACAAATGTCCTTCTTAATACATAGGCACAGTCCTCCTTTATAGCTCAGAAAAGGACATGAACAAGGAACAAAAAACTGATAATTTCCAGTAAATATTAGCAAAAATATTCAGCCTCACTGTAGTTAAAGGAAACATAATTTAAGTACAACATATTTTTTACCTGTCAAAAACTGGGAGTGTTTTTAAAAGAACTTCTCTTACCTGATACTTTTTAGAATTATAAAAATAACGTATCTGGTTGAAATAAAGCCCTGGACATGTAGAAATAAAAAACATAAATGAGTAGATGAGAGACATATGCATAGATGCTCTGACATTTGGCCAACAATGAAGAGACACCAGCGGCTCCCTCTTCTTTAGTTTCTTTTCAGACTTTTTTTTGTGAAAAACAAGTATACACCTTGTTTAATCATTAATTTTTACAGAGTTGAGGACATAATATGCAATGTTCTGTAAAACAGACATTTTGTGTATCATGCAACCATTTAAAAAAAGCAAGATAGTGTTTTTTAGTTTGTTTTTTCAAAATTCTAATGTGAATTTATTTACTTATTTTAAATATTTATTTATTTATGTGGCTGCATCAGGTCTTAGTTGTGGCATGCGGGATCTTTCATTGTGGCGTGTGGGCTCTCCGTTGCGCCTTGTGGGCCTTCTCTCTAGTTGTGGTGCGTGGGCTCTAGAGCGCGTGGGCTTAGTTGCCCAGTGGCATGTGGGGTCATAGTTCCCTGACCAGGGATCGAACCCCTGTCCCCTGCATTGGAAGGCGGATTCTTAATCACTGGACCATCAAGGAAGTCCCTGTAGTTTTGTAATTTGGATATATTTTATTTTACTAGACTTTCCCCATAAATGGGTCTTTAGGTTATTGGTTTTTAGCTTTTATTAACAGTGCTTTATCAAACATCATTAAATGTAAATCTGTGTGTATTTCTTTGAGTCTTTCTGTAGATACATTCTTTTTTTAAAAAATTAATTTATTTGTTTTTATTTTTGGCTTTGTTGGGTCTTCGTTGCTGCACACAGGCTTTCTCTACTTGTGGTGAGCGGGGGCTTACTCTTCGTTGCAGTGTGCGGCCTTCTCATTGTGATGACTTCTCATTGTGGAGCACGGGCTCTAGGCACATGGGTTTCAGTAGTTGTGGCTTGTGGGGTCTAGAGTGCAGGCTCAGTAGTTGTGGCGCACGGTCTTAGTTGCTCCACGGTATGTGGGATCTTCCCAGGCCAGGGATTAAACCTGTGTCCCCTGCATTGGCAGGCAGATTCTTAACCACTGGGCCACCAGGAAAGCCCTGTAGATAACATTCTTAAAAGTGGAGTTGTTAGGTTAAATGATACAATTCTTTTTTATGTTACTAATTATAGCCCAATTAACTTATAAGAAAGCTTATACCAGTTTACATACTATTACAATTTTGTGTGAATGGCTAGTTTACTGAATCAAAGTACATTATTGATTTTACAGTTTTTGTCCAACTCATAAGAGAAATTAATACTTTTTTTTATTATTACTTGTGAGGTTAAATTTTTTTTTCATGTTTTTTCCATTTCTTCTGTGAAGTGCCTCTTCCTTTGGCATTTTCTTACCAACTGGAGAGATTTATTAAAATATGGATATTAATGCTTCATGTGTTTCACATATCATAGATAATTTTTCTCCTTTCTGTTGCTTGCCCTTTTTCTATGTTCTTTGTTAATTTAAATCTTGTATATGGTCATTCTGTCAGTTTTGGGGCTTTTTGAGGGAAAGTGGTTTGTCTGATGCTTAGCCTTTTGGAAAATTACAAGAATGTTTTTCTGTATTTTTTTCAACTTCTCTTCTAGTTCAGAAATTTTAGATATTTAAATTGTTTTTATTTTATTCTCTTATGCTGTCTTTAATCAAGTTCCCATACGTTCTGGGGTCTCCTGTTTTACTGACCCTTTTGCATGTCCTGCTGCCATATCACTTTGTTTCAATTATTGCAACCTTATATTACCTTTTAATTTCTGTAGGTAAGGGTCTCCTCTCCTCTCCCCCCTTAAGAGAAGATCTTGCATATTTTCATGCATTTAGATGGATATGAGCTGTGAAAACTTATCAGTGGAGATTTGACTGGAATTACATTGAGGTTTATTTGGAGAAGGGCAAGGATTTTTTAAAAAACTTGGTCAGTGTATAGACCATAGATGGGTATATTTATGTAGTGCTTGAGAGTGAAAATTGGTATAACTTTCAGAGAGTGTTTAAGGGCATGGTAGGGTATGTGGCACATACTAAATGCTCTGTACATATTTGACATTGATATTATAATTATTATTTCTTAGAAGGTAATGTCTTGTAAATTAGCAATTCTATTTTTAGAAGCATATAAGGAAGTAATCATGACTTTACATTGATGTAGCTATGAGACTTCTTCATAGCATTGCTTATTGCTTATTGCAAAATGTTAGAAACAACTTAACCATCTAACAATAAAGGATTATTAAACAGAATTATGGCATGTTATTACTGTGGAATACCATATAGCTATTAAAATTATGTAAAAGTTAAATGATAATAAGGAAAATTGTTTACCCTCTATATTATGAGCTGAAAAAAGTTTAGAAAGGAATATATAAAGTTTATTCCAATTTTTGTTTTACAGATAGATATATTCTGGGAGTACTAGGAAACCTGTTGGGGTGATAGATGTGTTCAGTATCTTAATTGTAGCCACAGTCTCACAAGTGTATACCTGTGTGAAAACTATTTAAAGTATACCTTCTGAATATGTGCAATTTATTATTGTCAACTAATATATCAAATCTGTAAAAAAAGTTTTGTTCTTTAAAATGTAATAAACTTAAGGAAAACTGTTGAGCTTATTGCTTCAAGACGTAAAACCATTAGGGTATATACATATATACAGAGAGATTGATTTTAAGGAATTGGGTCACATGATTGTAGAGGCTGGCAAGTCTGTCATTTGTAAGGCCTACTGGCAAGCTGGAAATTCTGGCAGGAGTTGATGTTGCAGTCTTGAGTTCAAAGGCAGTCTGGAGCAGAATTCCTTCTTCTGTAAGTGACCTCAGTCCTTTCTCTTAAGACTCCAAATGATTGGATGAAGCCCACCCACATTTGAGCTCTCCTCAAAGTGTACTGATTTAAATGTTAATTAAATCTAAAAATACGTTTACACAACATCCAGACTGGTTTTGACCAATCATCTGGGTACTATAATGTAGCTGAGTTGACACATAAAATTAGCCATGTCACTTGTATTAGAGTGATTTCAGCAGAGTAACAGAAAATCTAATTGGAATGGTTTAAACTGTGTGGAAGTCTCTTAGCTTTCATAGGAAGAGGTCCAGAGATTGGGCAGGCTTTAGGGTAAATTGATTCAATGGCTTAAGGATGTCACCAAAGACCCAAGTTATGCTATCCATACTGTCTGTTTCATTCTCACCGTAGTATGGCTTGGAGAGGCAGTTGTTCGTATCCGGTGAGAGACATCCTGGCTTCCCATGGCTCTTTGAAGATGTACTTATGCCTGCATATCTGTAAACCAGTCACCAGCAGGAGGGTTGCCAAGAACCTACTTAACATAAAATGTACCCAAATTAGAATATCATAAAAAGGAAAGAAACTAAGAAAAGTACCACTTTCAGAACTCAGGAGCTTACTTGGCAAGAAAGAGATAGCTGAGTTATACAGAGGTCGATTCATTGGCTTTACGTGAAATCTGAAGACACTAGAGTGTTATGTAAGAAGATTGAGAAATACCTGCTCTGCTGAGCAAAGTAAAGGTTACACACATTTTTTTTTTTTTCATTTAAGTTAGTCTGTATCTGTAGGACAGGTGGGAATTGGCAGCCAAACATGCTGAGTCATAAAGGTAATGGAATTATTGACCACTTTTAATTTAGGATGTGGAAAGTTGCATTGATATACTCTTTTTTTAATGTTCTGACTTTAGTGTTTTATTTTAGTGAACATAATAGTTATTTACTGACTTGTCTTCCATTATTGGACTTGTTAATAGGGTTTAAGTTCATTTCACTTCTAGGTTTTCAGGTACCGGACTCCCGATTTGGGGATTTGGGGTCATTTTAGTGTATAAAGGGATTTTCTAATAACAACTGTTATACACTCATAAGATTTGTCCATTTTTACAAGTACTTGGGGTAGTAACAGGAATTGAATGATTTTTGTACTTCAGAAAGCTTTTTTGTTATTTGTCTCTGGCTTTACATGAGTTTTCTAAAAAGGAATTGGAATTTTACATTATGTTCTAGATTTAATATAAGTTGAAAAACTCAGCTTCATGAATATAGCTTGATATTGGCCCTACTTTGGGGTAGATATCGTATTGGACATGTTTTGGTGTCTGCTACCACCAATTTACCCTACTTCCTATTTACTTCATATAATAGCCTTGAGCTTTTTGTTTTTGTTTTTGAGGTTCCAGCTTTTTTCTCTTCTTAGTCCATGTAACTGTGGAACTGACTTCACTTCGAGCTCCCGAGATGCATGTCGTTCAGGTCTGGCCAGTAAGAGCCTTACAGTCTTTCTGTCGCAAGGCTGAGACTTTTCTTGAGATCTCACGTATTGAGTGGGGTCCTCTTACTTGTGAGGTGTGAGCCTGAGAGCAAGAAGGGGCTATTGCTGCAGCAGCCACCTTGAGCACCGCAACAAAGAGTAGTCCCCGCTCCCCGCAACTAGAGAAAGCCCAAACGAAGACCCAACACAGCCAAAAAAAAAACCAATTAATTTCCCATTTCTCTTGCTACTTTGCCCAACCCAGCCAGGGTTAACAGTCTGTTATATATCCTTCAAGACCGTTGTCTATGCACAAAAATGGAAATAGAAATAATAAAAATATATATTTAAGTATATAAACTGAGAGAGAGAGAGAGTCAGTCAGGCAGTCAGTCAAGCAGAGATACAGAGTCCAACAAAAACACAGTTTGGGGCTTCCCTGGTGGCGCAGTGGTTGAGAGTCCGCCTGCCGATGCAGGGGACACGGGTTCGTGCCCCGGTCCGGGAAGATCCCACATGCCGCGGAGTGGCTGGGCCCGTGAGCCATGGCTGCTGAGCCTGCGCGTCCGGAGCCTGTGCTCCGCAACGGGAGAGGCCACAACAGTGAGAGGCCCGCGTACCGCAAAAAAAAAAAAAGAAAAAAACCCCCCACAGTTTGATAGACCCACAGACGGGGACACAGAGAAAGAGAGATAAAGACAAGAGGCATATAAAGCCCCACAGAGAATCTGACAGGAACACACCCACACCCACACACACACACACACACACACACTACTTTCACTGTCTTAAAAATCCTGTGTTCTGCCTATTCATTGCCCACTCCCACCCCCAACCGCAGCAAACACTTGATTTTTTAACTGTCTCCATAGTTTTACCTTTTCCAGAATATCATCAAAGTTGGAAACATACAGTATGTAGGCTTTTCATATTTGCTTCTTTCACTTAGTAATATGCATTTAAGTTTGCTCTATGGATTTTCATGGCTTCATACCTAATTTCTTTTTAGTGCTGATCAATACTCCATTGTCTGGATGTACCACAGTGTATTTACCCATTCACCTGCTGAGGGATATCTTGGTTGCTTCCAAGTTTTGACAATTATGAATAAAGCAGCTATAAACATTCATGTGCAAGTTTCAGTGTAAATATAAGTTTTCAGCCTCTTTGGGTAGATGTCAAGGAGTGTGATTGCTGGATTGTATGGTAAGAGTATGTTTGCTTTTGTAAGAAACTTCCAAAGTGTCTTGAAAAGCGGCTGTATGATCTTGCATTCCCACAAGCAATGAATGAGAGTTTGTTGTTCCATATCCTCCCCAGCATTTGGCATTGTCATTGTTATGGATTTTTTCATTCTGATACGTATGTATGGTATCCCATGGTTGTTTTAATTTGCCATTCTCTATTGAAATATGATGTTGATAATCTTTTCATACACTTATTTGCCATCTGTGTCTTCTCTTTGGTGATGTATCTGTTCAGATCTTTTGCTCATTTTTTTAATTGGGCTTTTTGTTTTCTTATTGTTGAGTTTTAGGGTTTCTTTGTATATGTTGTATACCAGTCCTTTATCAGATGTGTTTTATAAGATTTTCTCCAGTCTGGCTTGTCTTTTCGTTCTCTTAATGGTGTCTTTTGCAGAGCTGAAGTTTTTAATTTTAATCAACTCCAGCTTCTTTCACAAGCACACCATTTCTTTTTTCCAGATTGTGATTTTGGTGTCATTGTCAAGCCCAAGATCACCTGGGTTTTCTTCCTTGTTATCTTCCAGGAGTTTTTTAGTTTTGCATTTTGCCCTTAGGTCTATGATCCATTTTGAGTTAATTTTTGTGACGTGTGTAAGGTCTGTATCTAGATTTGAATTTTTTTTTCCCCGGCATGTCTGTGTCCGCTTGTTAAGCAGCATTTGTTGAAGACTTTCCCTTTCGTACAGAAGTGCCTTTGCTCTGTTGTTGAAGATCAGTTGTCTGGTTTTGGTATTAAGAGTAATGCTGGCCTTATAGAATGAGTTAGGAAGTAGTCTTGTCTCTTTGTATTTTCTGGAAGAGATTGTAGAGAACTGGTACAATTTCTTCCTTAAATGTCTGGTGGAATTCACCAGTGAAGCCATCTGGGCCTGGTGCTTTCTGTTTTGGAAGGCTATTATTGATCCTTTTCTTTAATAGATTTGGGCCTATTCAGATTATCTGTTTCTCATTGTGTGAGTTTTGGTAGATTGTGTCTTTCAAATTATTGGTTCATTTCATCTAGAATATAAAATTTGTCGGCATAGAGCTGTTCATATATTCCTTTACTATGCTTTTAATGCTTTGGGGAGCAATAGTGATGTCCCATCTTTCATTTCTGATATTAGTAATTTTTTCCTTAGTTAACCTGGCTAGAGGCTTACCAATTATATTATTCTTCTCAGAGAATCAGTTTTCGGTTTCACTGACTTTTTTTTTTTTCTCTTCATTTCCCATTTTCAATATCTCTGATTTCTGTTACAATTTTTATTATTCTCTTCTGCTTACTTTGCTGTTTTTATGGTTTCCTAAAGTGGACGCATAGGTTATTGATTTTAGGTCTTCTTTTCTAATACGTGTATTCAGTGCTGTAATTTTCCCCTAAGCAATAGTTTTGCTGTATCCCACGTACTTTGGTAAATTGCGTTTTTATTTTTATGTACTTCAAAATATTTAAAAATGTATTTTAGACTTCTTGTGTAACCCACGTGTTATTTAGAAAAAAATTTAAAAAGTATTTTGCAGTTTTCCAGCTATCTTTCTGTTACTGATTTCTAGTTTAATTCCATTAGCATACTTTGTATGATTTCTGTTCTTTTAAATTTGTTAGGTGTGTTTTATGCCTGTGACTGTGGTCTGTCTTGGTGAATGTTTCATGGGAAGTTGAGAAGATGTATTCTGCTGTTGTTGACATATTAATATAGATATGTTAGATCCAGTTGATTGATGGTGCTGTATGTTCTCACTGATTTCGTCTCATTGCATGTGTCAATTAATGTCAGAGGGGTCTTGAAGTCTCCAAGTGTAATAGTGGAGACTCCGTTTTGAGGAGTATACACATTAAAGCTTGTTATGTCTTCTTGGAAAATCGACTCCTTTATCATTATGTAATGCTCCTCTTTATTCCTGCTAACTTCTTTTGCTCTTAAGTCTGCTCTGTCTGAAATTTAATATAGTTACTCCTGCTTTCTTTTGCTTAGTATTACTCTGTCTTTATATTTAAAGTGGATTTCTTGTAGGTATCGTACAATTGGGTCTTTTTTTCTTTTCCTTTTTAATTCATTCTAACATTCTGTGTGTTTTAATTGGTGTATTTTAGACTGTTGGCATTTAAAGTACTTGTCGATATAGTTGGATTATTATCTACTGTATTTGTTATATTTTCTATTAGTTGCCCTTGCTTGTTTTTCTTCTACTCTTTTTCTGCCTTCTTTTGTCTTAGTCTTTTTGTATGACTCTATTTCTTCTCTTTTCTGAGCATATCAACTATTCTTCTTTTAAAATTTTTATTTAGTTGTTGCCCTTGTGTTTGCAATATACATTTACAATTTGTCCAAGTCCTCTTTAAAATAACATTTTACTACTTTTGGGCTTCCCTGGTGGCACAGTGGTTAAGAATCCACCTGCCAGTATAGGGGATGTGGGTTCGAGCCCTGGTCTGGGAAGATCCCACATGTCACAGAGCATCTAAGCCCATGCGCCACAACTACTGAGCCTGCTCTCTAGAGCCCACAAGCCACAACTACTGAGCCCGTGCGCCACAACTAGTGAAGCCTGTGCGCCTAGAGCCCCTGCTCCGCAACAAGAGAAGCCACGGCAATGAGAAGCCTGCGCATCGCAATGAAGAGTAACCCCCGCTCGCCACAACTAGAGAAAGCCCACGCACAACAGTGAAGACCCAGCGCGGCCAGAAATAAAATAAATAAAATAAATTTAAAATAAATAAATAGGGCTTCCCTGGTGGCACAGTGGTTGAGAGTCTGCCTGCCGATGCAGGGGACATGGGTTTGTGCCCCAGTCCGGGAAGATCCCACATGCCACGGAGTGGTTGGGCCCGTGAGCCATGGCCGCTGAGCCTGAGCGTCTAGAGCCTGTGCTCCGCAACGGGAGAGGCCACAACAGTGAGAGGCCCGCGTACCGCAAAAAAATAAAAAATAAAATAATAAAATAAAGTAACATTATACTACTTTAGGTTGTATAGGTACCTCATAACAGAGTATTCCCATTTCCTCCATCCCATCCCTTATAACATTGGTTTTCATTTTACTTATCCACAAGCTATACTCAGTGAATGCATTTTTGCTATTATTATTTTGAACAGACTGTTAACTGTTTGGTCAATCAATAAGAAAAATAAAGATTTTAATTTTACCTTCATTTAAGTTGGTAGGTTTTTTCTTTCAACACTTTAAATATTTCATTTCACTCTCCTCTGGCTTGTATGGTTTCCGAGGAGAAATCTAGTATACATTTTATCTTTGCTATTGTAAAGGTAAGCTGTTTTTTTTCCTTCTGGCTTCTATCAAGATTTTCTTTTTGTCTTTGATTCTCAGTAGTTTGAATGTGATATACTTAGGTGTAGATGTTTTAATATTTATCCTCCCTTATATTCTTTAAGTTTCCTTGATCTGTGGTTTGATATTTATCATTTGGGGAAATTTCAATCATTATTACTTTTAGTATTTTTTCTGTTCTCCCTCCCTCCCTTCCTCCTTCCCTTCCTTCCTTCCTCCCTTCCCCCTTTGATTCTAGTATTCCCATTTACATGTATATTGTAATTGTCCCACATTTTGGATATTCTTTTTTTCTCTTTATTTTCCTTTGCATTTCAGCTTTTCGAAGTTCCTTTTGACATATCTTCAAGCTCACTGATTCTTTGCTCGTGTATGTCTGGTGTATTGATGAGCCCATCAAAGGCATTCTTTATTTCTGTTACAGTGTTTTTGATTTCTGTCATTTCCTTTTGGTTGTTTCTTAGAATTTCCATTTTTGTGCTTACAGTACCCATCTGTTCTTGCATATTGTCTAATTTTTCCGTTAGAACCCTTAGAACATTAATCATAGTTACTTAAAAATTCCTGGTTTGATAATTCCAATTTCTCTTCTATATCTGAATCTCCCTGATGCTTGCTTTTTCTCTTCAGACTATAAAGAGGTATTGGATAAAATAAACAGATAAATCGGCCTTTAGTGTAAGGTTTTATGTTTATCTGGCTAGCAGTTAGGTTGTGTTTATTGTTTGCTGAAGCTGTGTCAGAGGCTAAGATTTCCTCCCCTGTTGTCTTTTGGTTTCTCTGGAGACTTCTTAAATAAGGTCTGAGATATGCAGTTCTTTCAGATGTTGTACCCTGTTATTATATATGATGGTAAGTTATGGGGGGAGGGGAAGTGTTCTGTAGTCCTGTCATTTGGTCTCAGTTTTTTAGTGAGCCTATATCCTTCAGACATGTTTATCAGTTTTCTTGTTTCTTTTCCCTCTGAAGTGAGACAGGAATGCTAAAAGGTGCTGGAGGTCAGTGTTTCTTTCCCCTAAGTCAAAGGCTAGAGTGTTCTGGAGTTGGATATTTCCTCTTTGCCCGGCTGATAAGGCTCTTATTGAACCCCAGTTGGTTAGGCTCTGGTAAAATAGTTTCTCTTGAGGGCAAACCTTGGTAAAGAACAGAATGATTAGGGTGTATTTCATCATGACTGTTTTTCCTCTCCCCTTGCTGGAAGAACAACTTGATTTATCTCTGATCTTCAGTGTGATAAGCTGGTAGGGTTCCTGGTGATAAAACTCACAGAAGGTGGTGGTGGGGGCTTCCCTAAGACTGGAACCCCTGGAGTTTTTAACTCTTAAACTTGTTCACACTGAGCCTCTAGCAATTTTTCAATTATAGTTTAGGCTTTCCTACCAAGGTAGTGGTTCTTGTGGAGGCTTCTGCTTCTGGGCCTCTCCTCTGGTGAACTGGTGATTCTCTGTAACTGCCTGTCTCTCTCACCAATTTTGGGGGCAGTGCTTTGCTCTGTGACCTCAGTCTCTGATGGATCTAAGAAGAACTGTTGATTTTTAGTTTGTTTTGCTGTTTTCTCATTGTGAGGATGGGTGTGGCGACTTCCAGACTCCTTACTGTTGGACGAGAAACCATAAGTCCTCTGTGCTAATTGTGGGTTTTTTTTTTTAATTCTGTATTTTACTTTTCTTATTAAGGAATACAACACATCTCTAGGTGATAAAACTTTCTTTTATCTAGCTGCATAATATGCCGTGGTATGGATATACTGGGCTTATTCAGCCATTCTCCCTTGATGGGCACTCAATTTTCCCCATCTTTTTTCCATTACAAACAATACTGCTAGAAATGTGCTTATACATGTATACTTGCATACTGGTGCTGATATTTCCTTAGGTTACTTCCAAAAGTGGGATATTCAAGTCAAGGGATATTTTCTTTTGTCAGCATACTTTGCCAAAAAATTGTAGCAGTGTATGAGTTTCCTTTCATTTGGACATCACTGGATATTGCCAATCTGACAGGTGAAAATGGTTTCTCATTGTTTCTTTGATTAGTACTTTCCTGATTACTAGTGAGGTCTGAAGCATCTTATATATGTTTACAGTTTTGATTTCCTATGTGCATATTTATTTGTGATATTGCCATTTCTTTCATTTGGGTTATTTGTTTTTTCCTTATAAATTTGTATATTAGGCACAGTTGTTAATATATTTAAAAATTATTATTTGTGCTCCTTGTAGAAAAGTCAGAAGATGGCAGCATAAGAAGAAAGTAAAAATCACCCATCTGCTCACACAGAGATAAACTGCTCTTAGAATTTTGATATTGGACATTTTTCTAAGCATATGTATGCATATAAATTCCTACCAAAGTGAAATTTTATTTGGCATGCTATATAAAAAATATTATTACATATGATTTTATTAATGTTTAAATACAATATAGGAAAAAATATCAAGCAATAGAAAAAACTTTTTGAAATGCAGGTCGTGACCTACTAAACTGATTTCATGACCCACAGTTTGAAAACATTGCTTAAAACTACGTAAATATACAACCTCGATAGAAATAAAAACCAAATTAAAAATATGGGAATAATAAATATATCCCTTAATTCAGCATAATTTAAATGCCTTCTAAAATTTTCATTTATTTAGTTTTGTTTCAGACACTTAAAAAATTCAGTATTACTGAAATGTTCAAACATACTTAAAAGTAGAGAAGATGGTATGATGAATCCCATTGTCCCCATCCCTCACATTTAGCAGTTATCACATTTTGCTAATCTTGTTTATTTCTCTCCCTCAACTTGTTTTTTTTTTTTTTTTTGCCCACGCCGTGTGGCATGTGGGATGTGGGATCTTAGTTCCCTGACCAGGGATCAAACCCGTGTCCCCTGCATTGGGAGCGCGGAGTCTTATCCGCTGGACCACCAGGGAAGTCCTTGACTTGTTTTTATTTTGCTGGGTTATTTTTGAGTGAATCCCATGCATTATATTGTAAACATGAATTCTTGATTATCTGCCTGTAATCTATAATGAAGTTGCTATTATGTTAAAAAAGACAAGAAGGAGGCCTACCTAACAAAATTGGCAATTTTATAATATTATCTAACTGTCCATATTCATGTAGTTGTCTCAAAAATATTTTTAATAGTTGGCTTTCTTTGAATCAGGATGCAAACAAGAAATCTGCACATTGTATGTGGTTAATTATTATCTTAAGTCTGTTGTCATCTACAGTATCCTTCCTTTTGGTGGCGGGTAGCTTGTTCTTCTAACCCTGATATTTCCTATAAATGGAAGTTAGATCTAGATGATTATTTAGATATAAGTTCACTTCTTTGACAATTGTACTTCAGAGGTGATGCTGGAAGCTATTATCTCTTACAGTTTCTCTGGGCAGGAATTTGGGAGCATCTTGGCTGGGCGGTTTTGGCTTGGATTCTTTCATGAGATTGCAGTGAGATGTTGACTGGAGCTGTAGTCACTAGAAGGTGTAACTAGGGTTGGGACAATCTACTACAGGGTGGCTCCCTCACATCGCTAGCAAACTGTCGTTCCACTGTTGAGGGGAGGTCTCAGTTCTTCTTAGCACGGGCCTTTCAAAAGTGTTGCTTGACTATTCTGACAGCTTGGTGGCTGGCTTCTCTCGGGGCAAATGATCCAGGAAAATAAGATGGAAGCTGCAATATCTTTATGACCTAGCCTTGGTGGTCAGTGACATTACCACGTCTTCAATATTCTGTTGGTCACACAGGCCATCCTTGAATGTACGGCATGGATACCAGCAGATGAAAATTACTGGGGTCACCTTAGAGGCTGGCTACTGTAAATGATTTTAATTTAAAATTAAAAGTGCGGGATTTATACATTTTTGATCCTATACTTGTCTTTTTTTTAATACTAAAAACCTTGGTTCCTAAGAAATTAGCATTGTCCTACAATATACATATAATAATTTCAAGATAACAATGTTAATTACTAAGAAGACTACTGAATGCAGTTTAAGATTTCTTATTGGTTCTTTTTGTCCTTAGCATATGCCCCACTAGGGATAATATAGTCAGAATACCATAATCAGTTAATGTTAGTATAGACGGTTTGATACACGTGTAGGTTCATCTGTTTCTAATTTTTCAGGTACTGTTTTTCTAACCTTTTCAGTGTGATGATGTATAGTTAATCATGTGAAACATTTACATGGTTCCAAACTCAAAGCTGTAAAGCAGGGCACATTCAGAGTAGTCTCATTTTCATTCCTTTTTCCAGTTCTCTCCCTTACCCAGGGACGACCTTTTTTTTTAAGTGTTTAGTTCATCCTTACAGTTTTTCTTTGCTACATATTCACCCTCCCCCTTTTATATAAAAGATGTCATATTAATAACTGCTCTACTGTTCCTGGTTCTTTTCATTTAATTATATATACTGAAAATTACTCCATATCAGTAGATAGATATGGCTACACAGTACTCTGCTGTGTGGATGTATCATAGTTTATTCCGTTAGTCTCCCACTGATAGATGCTTGCATTGTTTCCAGTCTTTTGCTATTAGAAATAATGCTGCTTTGAATAGCTGTCTGCCTACACCATCTTGTATTTTTGTCAGTGAATTGTTGGACAGGCCCGTAGAATTGGGCTGGTTAGGTCAAAGAGAAATGGAAATGCTAAATATGATTAAGCTAGCTAGATATTGCCAAATTCCTAGCAGTGTATGAGAGTGTTCCTTACAGCTTTGCCATTAGAATCTGGTGTCATACATTTGAGCTGTTGTTAATTTGTTATTGTGGTGAAGTTTTAGCTTGAGAAATACATTTTTATTATGAGCAAGGCTAAGCGACTTTCCATTGGTTTAAGGGCAGTTGGCTACTGCTTGTGTGTGTGGTCTGGGTTATCTGTCTTTTGCCCACTTTTCTGTGCGGTTATTAATCTTTTTCTTTTCAATTTAGAGAGGCTTTTTTAGTGGGTATAAGTAATTTATCTGGAATAAGTTGCTAATGGTTTTTTGCCAGTTTGCTATATTTTTCAAAATTTGCTTACAGTGTTTTCAGCTGCTCAGTAGATTTTTGTTTTTACATAGTCACATTATCAGTCTTTTCCCCCTTTTCCCCTGTTGCATCTTGGTTTGATTCCTAGTTAGGAAAGTTTTCCCCACTCTGAGGTTATTAAGGAATTCATGTTTAAAAAAAATACTTTCATGGTTTTATTTTTTATATTTAGTACTGGTTCATTTGCTTTTTATGCTGGTATATATGTTGTGAGGAACAGACCAGTTTTAACTATTTCTATCTGGCTATTCACGTTGTCCCAATATTGCTGATTTATAATAAGTTGATCTTTTCTCCCACTGAATTGATATGATGCCATCTTTATCATTTACTAAAGTTCCATATATACCTGGGTATAATTCTGGATTTGTTTTATTTCATGTTCCTTTCGCAGTATCACACTTTTTAATTATAGGAATTCACTATTCTGTCTTAAACTGTCTGGGCTGGTAGAGCCTAGTGCGCACCCCGCCTTTCTCTTTCAGATATTTTCATTGCTATTCTTACTTAGTTATTTTCCTGTGTGGATATAACGTCAGCTTATCTAATTGTAGGAAGAAAACAAGGTATTTTTAAAAATAGAGCTTTGTTTAATTTATAAATTACTTAGGGAAAATCTTTATCATGTTGAGCCTTCCTAAGAATGTATCCATTTTTTTCATTTATAGTTTTTTGCCTTTTAAAAGTGTTTTGTAATTTATCTCTGACGTATTTTGCACATTTCTTAAATTAAAAAAAATTATTTATTATAAATGGGACCTCCGTGTTTTTCTTTTAACTGGTAGCTATGTTAATGACTACTGTATGTTTTATTATTTTATTTTTTAGATCTTTTTTTAAAAATTTATTTTTGGCTGCGTTGGGTCTTCATTGCTGTGCGCGGGCTCTTCTCTAGTTGCGGAGAGCAGGTGCTACTCTTCATTGAGGTGCGCAGGATTCTCATTGTGGCAGCTTCTCTTGTTGCGGAGCACAGGCTCTAGGCACGGGGGTTTCAGTAGTTGTGGCTCGCGGGCTCTAGAGCGCAGGCTCAGTAGTTGTGGCGCACAGACTTAGTTGCTCCATGGCATGTGGGATCTTCCCGGACCAGGGCTCGAACCCATGTCCCCTGCATTGGCAGGCGGTTTCTTAACCACTGCGCCACCAGGGAAGCCCAGTGACTACTGTATGTTTTATTTCTGCTGTTTTTCTAAATTGTGTCACTGTTTTTAACAGTTTTTTAAATTGAATGTATATGTCCTTTCAGAGAACAAACATTCAGGTCATCTGCATGCAGAGATAGTTTTAGCTCTTCTGTTTCAATTCTTACTCTAATTCAGTACTGTCTAATAGAAACAGAATGCAAGACATTATATTTTAATTTAAAATAATCGGTTAGTCTCATTTTTGAAAGCTCTGTTCATTTTAATAATATTTTTATTTAACCCAGTATATCAATAGATTATTCCAGTATGTAATCAATATAACAAATTATCAAGATATTTTATTTTTTTTAGTTGTTGTAGTAAGTTTTTTTGTTTGTTTGTTTTGTTTTTTTGCGATACGCAGGCCTCTCACTGTTGTGGCCTCTACCGTTGCGGAGCACAGGCTCCGGACGCGCAGGCTCAGTGGCCATGGCTCACGGGCCCAGCCGCTTCGCGGCAAGTGGGATCTTCCCGACCGGGGCACGAGCCTGTGTCCCCTGCATCGGCAGGCGGACTTTCAACCACTGCGCCACTAGGGAAGCCCCAAGACTTTGTTTTATATTAAGAAAATTAATCTGTTATGTTGCAAATAGGTTCTTCAGCTTGTCATTTATTTGCCTTTTACCTCTATTTCATATTTATTTCTTACATATGTGTTTCTAAATTTTTATTTAGTGAAATTTGTCAGTTTTTTAATAGGTTTATTTTTGGTATAATTCCCAATCTGCCTTTGGGGTTACTGCCTTTGTCCCCGTACTATTCTGCCTCTTTTTTTCCTTCACTGATTTAAAATGGCTGTTTTCATAGTTAGTAGATACGTATTCGGGATTTTTTTTTCTGGTATATATTATATGCATTTTTCTATCTGTCCCAATAGTACAGTAGGTCATATTAATTTCTGGTAGGGCAAATGTTTATTTTAAGGAACGTTTTGGTTGATACTCTGGTTTTGTTTTCTTCAAGGTGAACTTTAGAGTTAGTTTCTCAAGTGTTCTTTCAGCAAAAGAAACAACAAATCATTGGTCCTTTTACTGAAATTGCATTAAAATACAGAATTTTACAATTTGGTGAATCCTTAATAAATTTGTATAATTGTTAAAGTTTATTCCTAGTTGTTTGTAGTATTTTTTTTCTATTGCAAAGTCATTTAAATTTTACTTTCTAATTGTTTCTAATTTTAATTTCTAATTGTTGCTGGCATATATAAAGTCTTTTATTTTTTGTGTATGATTTTTTTCTAACACAGCTACTTTTTTATTCTTTTGGATCTTTTAGAATCGTCATCTCATCTACCAATAATCATGTTTTTGTCACTTTAAGTTTTTATACTTTGTTTTTAATTTTACTTACTAACTTCTAGAATAGTTAGTAATAATGAACATTCTTGTCTTGTGTACAGCATCTGACATTTTACTATTAAATATGACAATAGTTGTTGGTTTCAGAGAGGTACCATTATAAACTTTTAGGAAAGAATCTTTCTATTGCAAGTTTACTGTGAAATCTTTGCTCTGTTCTTTTTTTTTTGGCCGTGCCCACAGCTTGCAGGATCCCTGGACCAGGGATCAAACCTGGGCCCTGCCGTGAAAGCACCGTGTCCTAACCACTGGACCGTCCGGGAATTCCCTTCTCTGTTTTTAATCACGAACTGATCATGAACTTTCTTCAGATGCCTTTTTTTGGCATATTGATAACTTTTTTACTTTGAAAGATAGATGTATTGAATTTTATTAGCTTTTCCATTCTCGAATTGATAAATTAAACTGCCTGATTGAGATATTTGTAGATACAGCTTTAGATTCAATTTGTGCAAGTTTCATTTAGGAATTTTGAATCTATCATATGTATGTTGTGTATGTGCTATGTGCTGTTTTAGGATTTAGTAGCAGGATTAATAAGCTGGTATTATAAAATAAAGTTGTAATTTGTATGCTTTCAAATGCTCTGGAGCTGTATAAAAGAATTAAATTATATGTTTATTGAAAACTTAATAGAAGTCATCTAAAGCCCGACTGGGCCCAGACTCTTTTTTTTTTATCAAAAGTAATTCTTACAACATCTTTAAATTTTCTTTGATGAACTATACTGATTTTATTCAGCTTCTGCTGAGAGACAATTTGTTCAATATGTAAAACAGCTAAGAATTTATTTTATATCAATCATACCCAGAAACTATGCAGTGTGGAAATTAGCAGTGTTGATTTTATATCATAGCAGTTTTCTTTGGGAGAAGAAGACTGGCTAGATAGTTCCTTGGGATGGTATTGATATTAAATTCAGAGAGAAGGACATGAACATTATTAAATGACAGAAGTAGCAGTTCTTTTCAAGGATTAATTTTCTCCCCAGCATTTTATTTTTTAAAAATTCTGAGCCTATAGGAAAGTTGTAAGAACAAAATCTTTAATGTGTTAATTGTTGTTCTTAGGTGCATTTTATCTGGTGTTTGAATATATGGACCATGATCTGATGGGACTACTGGAATCAGGCTTGGTTCATTTTAATGAAAATCACATAAAGTCATTCATGAGACAGCTTATGGAAGGTCTGGATTATTGTCATAAGAAGAACTTTTTGCATCGAGATATTAAGTGTTCAAATATTCTTCTAAATAATAGGTATGATATGAGTTTGATATATATGTTTAAAATGAGTCTTATATAATGTGTACCTTGATTCTGTTAAAAAGATTTAAAATTTAGGTTTTTATTGCTCAGACTATTTTAACAAAATCAATATTACAGCTTGGGCTACGTCTGAAGTTGTGTTAAATATACTTTAGTTAATTAACTTCCAATAATAGTTTGTAATGTATGTAAAATAATACTTGGTTGACTTGTTGAAGTTTCATCCATCCCCTCAATCCAAGGAATTTAATAGGATTAATTGGATCAAACCTCTGAAGAACTTTACAGTCCCTTTGACCTTATATAAATAGGGGTTTTCGAGTCATAAAGACCTGAGTTTGAATCCACGTAATAGTTTGAATCAATATACTAGTATACATAAACCATATAGTAGTTTACGTGACCTTGGGCAAACTACTTAACCACTCCTTTTCTTTTGTTGTTGTTGGTCAATAACAGCTGTCATACCTCCATGGGGGGGTGGGGGGGAGGGAAGTAATAAAGATTATAGGCACTCCCCCCAACCAAAATACTTAGTTGACCCTCTCATTTGATATTCTTCCAAATAATGTGAATGGTTCTTCTAATAATTAATGATGTGATTTCAGTTTTAGGTTAAGAATAGGTTTTAGCATCTTTTTTAATTTGGAATTTTTTAAAAAAAGTCAGTCATCACAGTTGTAAAGTGAACATTTTTTGACGTGTATATGCACGTACATACATACATACATATTCAAAGCTTATGTTAAATATTTCACTGACAGCATAACCTGAACTCTGATAATTCTCTTGTAATTGGTATTATTTGTTGGTTTAAGTGAGGCATGCCTGGTCCTGATTTTAGTTAGTAGAAAGTGTTCTATAGAGCACCATGTCACTCTAAGAAGTGGAAAATTAAACATAAATTTAAAATGATGTGATTCATTTCTTGTGCATTATTGGCTGGAATTGAACAAATAATTTGTCTTATTACTAAGGTAGTATGAATTACCTCATTTTGTTTTATTTTCATTGAAGTGTACTTTTCTAAATAGGAACTGAATAGTACCGAGAAACTATTAGTACTATTATTACTATATATAATAATATACTATATATATATCATAATAATATAACCACAGTACTAGTGTAATAGTAGCTGAAATTATCCGAAGAAAAGTACTAATTTTTGCCTTATATTGTTGTGAGTTTATCTATTTGCCTTTTCCTGTAGAACCTTGGGTACTGCAGTATAATCGAAGTTTCAGTTATATCAGTGAATTTTTGCTTAGTTCTAGGAATAGAACATGAATGTGTAAGATCAATTCAGAGTAGACTAATATTTTTTCATTTTATCTTACTTCCACCAGAGGGCAGATAAAACTTGCAGATTTTGGACTTGCTCGGTTGTATAGCTCAGAAGAAAGGTAAGAATATTTTCAATTGAATATTATAGACATTAGTGACCAGTTTTAGAAGTTATATTAAGAATACCATATTGATAGTTTATTTTTTAACAAAAAGGAAATTTTCTTTTCATGCTTAAATACATGAAATAATGAAGTTTTATACCATGACCATGTTGGGTTGACTATTTGAATTACAAAATTTTATACATTAAATCAATGTAAAAATAATAGATTTTTTCATACTTAGAGGTTAATATAATTTCTTTTCAAATGTGCCATTTTAAGTGTTTCTTAAATGAACTTAGGAATTTTTAAATAAAATTCATGCTTAAATTTCTAATGCATGTCCAGACGTTAAGATGTTTGTAATTTGGGGGTATAATGAAAAACCTTAGTAAATGCTTTTTATGTTACATGTTTAAACTTGTATATTTTGTTTTAATTATTATTTCGGACTTACTTAAAACTTTTTTTTTAACTATAGTTATATCTATATATAGATGTGTGTTTGTTTTAAACTCCCTAGAACCTTTTATTTAAACAAACTATTGTGAGGAAGTTCAGTGTATAACTTCTTTGTGTGGAGCTTCTGTGGCTAAAGTTAGGGATTCCAAGTATCCCACTTGGCTCATTTTGTGCCTGATGGTAGTGAAATTGATTTGTCTTATTAGGATTATTCTTAGAAGAATAATATGGAATTTCAAAATATTTTTGTGAAGTAGGGAATTTTATATAAACCATGAAATTAACTGGGTTTAATATCTCCAGTTTATTAGCCCATTCCTTTCTTGTCAGACAGCATTATTTCTTTAATATATATACATATATGTATAAATTCCTTATGACAGTTCTATAATTTATTTAGTGTAATCATAATTGGATATAATAAAATATCAGTTAATTGGAATTCTTAGCAATAGTTATTTATGTTCACTGAATCTTTGCCAGTTTCTGGTTAGTTGGAAAAAAAATCCCCGTTTTGAATTTTTTTTAAGAGTGAAAAATTTGTTTTTTAATCTTGCAGCGCCTGTGACATAATTCTGAAAATTATTTTTAGTGTTTAGAGGTTTTTAAATGGTATGTTTTGGATACATTAGAGTTCTGTTAAACTCAGACTGTGGTATGGACAGCTTGTTATGGACAGGGCTCCAGTCCCCTATACCTACTTTAGCCAGAGCTTTTCGGCCTTTATTTAACTTACTACACTTTTAATTAATATTTTATTTTAAGAAAAGGTGTATGTTTTTGCTTGTTTGTTTGTTTGAAGTTGTTCTAGAGCTTAACAGCTCTAACCCTCATTTTGCGTTTGAGAAAACGGAGACCTAGAAAGGGTTGAGTGACTTGAAAGATCCAAAAATATTTGTTAGTATCATCAAGAGTGTATAGCTCAAATTTTCCAACTCCCAATTATTTATTCTTTCCATTGTGTATAATAGTGCCTTTCGATAGAATTTGAAGGAAAAAAATAAATTGGTCCTTAAGTATACTTAACCCAAAACTTCACTTGAAGTATACTTCTTGAATGACTAAATTTCAATGACTATTCTTTAGGGGGAAATTCTTCTTAATTAAGGATTCTACCTGCTTAGCTGGTTAACTGAGATTTCACTGTAGTTTGGTTATCCTTTCTTAATAGAAGTATATGTCTATCATACTTTGACTATAAATCCCTTTCTTCTTGTTTTCGTGTTAGGTTTCAGTGGAGATGGAGAACAGCTAAATTACCATTTTCCATCTCATAGATTCTTTTTATGCAGATATTTGTTCACATTGGAATAGATATGTTCCAGAAGAACTGACTATAGAGCCAAATTTTATACGTAATTTTCCCATTGATTTTTTTTTTCTCTTTTAAAATGGAATGTTGGGTTTCAATGGAGTGTCAGGGGTGTGGCGTGTTCACTGAACCTTGGTCCCCATTGCCTTGCTGAATTGATATAAGAATTTTGAACTTAAGGAAGTAGGAAATTTAAAATCCCATAACTTTGCATCTTCAGGTAATGTATACTGAAATTTTCTGCTTAATCAAATTTGTAAGTTAAAAACTTGGTATATCATTTTGTTTTATAAGCAAATATCCTTTCCTTCAGGGTTATGTACGTCTTTAAAACGACTCTTTTTCAGATTCAAATAATTCCAGTTTCTTTAAAATCAGTTAGAGAAGTAGGCTTAATTTAATGGAATGACTTTAAAATACACATACTATTCTCGTAAATTTTAATAACATACTGAAATTCACTGCCTTTAGCAGATTCACTGTATTATCCCAAGTTTTCTAGATATTTCTTGAAATAAACATACAGCAAATGATTTCCATCCATATTTCTTTGTTATCATAAGCAGAAAGAAACCGTAATACCCCCATCCAAATATTTTTTGAAGTATTTTCTAAGTAATTAGCTATTACAGGTAGAATGAAGTGTTCAAGAAATTGTTGTAGGGTTTCTTGTTTTTTTCAAAATAGAGCAGATTTCAGCTTATCACTGTAGTAGCATCAATTACATCTCTCTCACTTACTTGATTTGGTATATCTTTTTTTTTTAATCAATTAATTTTTATTTTTGGCTACGTTGGGTCTTTGTTGCTGCGCCCGGGCTTTCTCTACTTGCGGTGAGCAGGGGCTGCTCTTGACTGCGGTGCGTAGGCTTCTCATTGTGGTGGCTTCTCTCGTTGCGGAGCACGGGCTCTAGGTGCACGAGCTTCAGTAGTTGTGGCACGTGGGCTCAGTAGTTGTGAAGCGCGGGCTCTAGAACGCAGGCTCAGTAGCTGTGGCGCACAGGCTTAGTTGCTCCACGGCATGTGGGATCTTCCCAGGCCAGGGATCGAACCCGTGTCCCCCGCATTGGCAGGTGGATTCTTCACCACTGCACCACCAGGGAAGTCCCGGTATATCTTTTTTGAATATGAGGAAAACTTGATGGAACTACAGCTAGTATGTAGGAATTGAGTATGGGGTTGTGGGTGACCAGTATGGATCTCCTCTGTCATGTGTGCTACAGTAGAGGAAAGAAACACTGGGCTAAAATTAGGGGGGAAAATGATTCCTTTAAACTTGAAGAATCATTTTCTTGTTTTGAACATCAGTATTCATGCTTTGCTCTATTTGGCCTTGGGAAATATAGAACTTGAGAACAGAGGTATTTGCCTCATTTCTTCATATCTGTTCAGTTTTTTAGTAGCTGTTTTAAGTCCACCTTTCCCCAAGACTTTTAGCCACAATGATAAATCCTCTTCTGAGTTTTTATTTTACCAAGTCTTAGCTACAATGCTTTTCCAAGTAATGGAGTATCTTTTTCACTTTATGTGACCATCTCATATGAAAAAATATGCACTTTACATGTAAGTTGAAATTAATTTCACTTTTTAGAGAAGAAACTATAACTTAACACGTTTACTTTTTTAATGGAAGGAACTCAAAATCCTAAGGCCTAAATCAGGAAACTTTGGCTCTAGTCTTGGCATTTCCATTTTACCAGTTGTGAAATATTGGACAAGTCACTTAATATCTCTGTATGTCATTATTCTCAACTTTAAGATGAAGGATTTCAAATCTCTAAGATATTTATAGTGTATTGGAAAACATTTCTTTCGTGGTTCTGAAAGTTAGTGAACAAAATAGCTTTTTAAACATTTTTGAAGGCAATATCGCCATCTAGTGGCTTTTCATAAAATTGCCATTAAAACCAAAACTAAATTTTCCCAAACCTATGTAGGGTGTGAATGGAAGAATTACCTCTTGCTGCTTGTCCAGGGAGTAGATGAAATTATATTCAGAATTAAAATTGCCTCCTTGGTGCTGGTCTTTTTACTTTTGTTCTTGTCTTTTCACTACAGCTAGAATTGTAGTTATTTTAAAGACAGGGATCATTATCTTGAACTTTTGTGTTTTATATGCCTTAAAGCATAAAACACATTCATAGTGACCGCTTGATTAATTCTCATCCTTCAAATGTTATATTAATTATATTAATATTAATTGTTGGCCCTTCAAATATTATATTTTATTTTTTCCAAATGAAGTATGCTCATTTAGTCTTCCAGCAAGTTGTGTGATATTTCCATTTCTGAATCTCCCTTAAAGCTCCTTATGTATCTAATAAAGTCTATAAATGCGAAATATTTTGATAGCATCAAATATTTAAAATTACCTGAGATTTCATGAAAGTTTTATGATGACTTTACACTTCAATATCTTGTTAACCACATTAAAGTAGAAGGTTTGAAAAATAAAAGAAGTATTGCTGGTGGTGGTGCCACTTCCCTAGTAGACAAAGAAATAGTGTCTGCTTTCTTTTCAAAAATTGTTAATGAGACTTATTTACAGATGAAGATATTCAGTAGAAGTTGAAATTCAGAATATTTAATGTCGAGACCATTATTTCTGGATTTTTACAAAGGTAGTTTCTAGCCGTCCAAGAGGAACAGCTTGTTGGAGTTAGTGTTTTCTTTTTCTAATTTAATGTCAGAGGGATTTTATGTGTGTGTGTTTTACTAGGTTATGGAATTATTGCTTGGGATTTAATTTTAATTGTGGGCATAAATTGGAGTGGTTCTTTTTCTATTTTTAGGGTTTTCTTTTTAAAGTATTAATTTATTCTGTAACACCTAAGAACCTCACTATATGTTTTTCCATCCTGTTTCTTTTTTAGTAGGGATGAATGTTTTTTTGTGAAAAGACTGGGTAGATATCTCAATAATGTAGTTTTTTTTTTTTTAGTCCGTGAAAGAAAAAAAAACTTCGCATGTGTGATATCACATCAGTTTGTGTTTTCTCTTTGTGATGTAAACAAGACCATCTTTAGGATGTTGACAGTGGGTAGCCAAACCTAGTAGCCCAAGTCCTAAATGTTCAATTTTGAGGATTCTGGATTTTATTTATTTGTGTAACTTTGGATGATCTATTTTCATTATTACATCAGTACTTTAGTTTTCTTGGGATTTAAATGTCCTAGTTTCAAAACAGTTTCAGGGCTTCTCTGGTGGCGCAGCGGTTGAGAATCTGCCTGCTAATGCAGGGGACACGGGTTTGAGCCCTGGTCTGGGAGGATCCCACATGCTGCGGAGCAACTAGGCCCGTGAGCCACAACTACTGAGCCTGCGTGTCTGGAGCCTGTGCTCCGCAACAAGAGAGGCTGCGATAGTGAGAGGCCTACGCACCGCGATGAAGAGTGGCCCCCGCTTGCCACAACTAGAGGAAGCCCTTGCACAGAAACGAAGACCCAACACAGCAAAAATAAATAAATAAATAAACTCCTACCCCCAACATCTTCTAAAAAAAAAAAAACAAACAGTTTCAGTGTCTTATACTTCTGTCTTTACATTGGTAAACACAACAACCGAATTATACCATGGAATATTTTCTTCATAATACTATAAACGAATATTGAATTGGGTGGTTTGAGATTGGCTTTATTCTCTGCTAACTCCACCCACCTTGGAATTTTCTTTTATGATTAAAGTTCTTCTGTCTGCATACTTTCTCAGTGTTGGCTTTCTCCTCATTAAGCACTAAGGTAAAAAGTGAGGTATGGCACCTATTTTGTAAAATTTTTGAGTAAATTATCATGAGCTTTTCCTTGACTTTAATAAAACAATCATTTTCATTGTCTTTTGTCAGTGTTAACTTTGAAAAGTACATTAAAAAGTTTATTTAGGGCTTCCCTGGTGGCGCACTGGTTGAGAGTCCGCCTGCCGATGCGGAGGACGCGGGTTCGTGCCCCGATCCGGGAAGATCCCACGTGCCGCGCAGCGGCTGGGCCTGTGAGCCATGGCCGCTGAGCCTGCGCGTCCAGAGCCTGTGCTCCGCAACAGGAGAGGCCGCAACAGTGAGAGGCCCGTGTACCGCAAAAAAAAAAAAAAAAAAAGCTTATTTAAAACGTTCATTTAAAACATTTAAAACATAATTACAGCACCACTATCTTCTTGAAAGTTTTTTTGCCAGCTCTGTTCTCTCCCTGGCTCTATGTCCTAGCTCTGGAAAATGAGCATTTGCTAAGCCTTCTCAGGGAACTGATAGTTCAGTGTAGGCAGAGCAAGAACCAAGTAATAAGTTTGTAAGTCTTGTGTGGATATTCTCCCAGAGGCAGCAGTGTGTATTGAAGGTGTAAACATTGGCATTTTATTTTATACTGTCACTTTGACTGCACTTTGGAAAGTAGATTGACCTTGTAAGTCTGCAAGCAAGGGCAGTCAATTAGACAGGGGTTGCAATAAACCTAGGTAGGATATGGGGGACTTACTTCCCTGGCAGTCCAGCGGTTAAGACTTCGCCTTCTATTGCAGGGGGTGCGGGTTTGATCCTTGGTCGGGGAGCTAAGATCCCACATGCCTTGTGGCCAAAAAACCAAAACATAAAAGAGAAGCAAATTCAATAAAGACTTTAAAAATGGTCCACATCAAAAAAAAAACGTAGTGATTATTAAAAAAAACAAAACAAAACCTAGGTAGGATGATTATGGCTTTAACTAGGCAATGGGCATGGTGTTGGAAAGTTGGAGATGAATTATATCATAAGATATAGAATAGTTAGAACTTGATGGTTGACTATTGTGTTGGTAGACACATCCTGCCTTTACCCCTACAGTAAGATTGCTGCTTAAGGAATTGCATAAATGGTTTATTAATTAGGAGAAGCTAAACTTACAACAAAGAGAACCTCAAAATTCAGTGGCTTAAAGAATAAGAAGTTTATATTTCTCACTCAGTAATCTGGAGCAGTTGTTACTTTACCTTGCTGCACAAATGAGAATATTTCACCATATTGTTTGATCAAATGGTGACTCTGCTTCATACAGTCATTTAAGGATCCAGATTGGAAGATTTGCTGCCTTTCTTCACATGCTTTCCAAGTCTATCACCATGTCTGTCAGCTAGAAGCTAGAAAAGAGGAGGGAGGGGTGTTATGAGCCAGGCCAAGAAATGGCACCTGTGTTCACGTTCCATTGGCGAGAACTTGGTCATGTGGCCACACCTAACTGCAGTGAGGGTGGGAAATGTAGTGTAGGTGGGCAGCTCCCATTGAAGAAAGGAAGAACAGATTTTAGAAGACAGCTTAGCAGCCTCTGCCATAAACTGTGATGCCGTTTGCTGAGACAGGAAACGGGAAGCAGGTTTACGGCAGAAGATAATAAATTTCCTTTTGGATATGTTAAAATACAGGTACTTCTAAGACTTCTAAATTTGCATGTGTAATAAGAATGTGCAAGTGATCCTAAGGTAGTGTCAATTGGAAAAAAATTACTTATGTTTTTCTGTAGCAATGTTATGGTACAGAAATTTAAGTTATTTTTCTGAAAAAAAATCAAAAGGAGGAAAGTAGGGTAAAATTAGAAGGGAATGGGGAAAGGGCATGAGGAAAAAGACTGTGTTTATTGTTATGTAGTTATGGCATAAATCAGTTGATTAAAAATATTGCCAAGTACTTACTGTATACCAGACACTGACCTAGGTATAATACCTGTTGGCTGCGTAGTAGAGATAAGAAAGACAGATCAATCCCTGGTCTCATTACATAGTCATGAAAGAAGGTAGACAACGAGAACCTGTTGGATAGAGGAAAGAATTTAAAGTACCAAGTGCTACAAAGCAAATAAAATAGTGTCTGTAGGGACCCTATGAGCTTGGGGGTGGCTGCTTGGCTAATTTTGGCTAAGGCAGTTAGGATAGAACTCTTTTTTTTTTTTTTGCAGTACGCAGGCCTCTCACTGTTGTGGTCTCTCCCGTTGCGGAGCACAGGCTCCGGACGCGCAGGCTCAGCGGCCGTGGCTCACGGGCCCAGCCGCTCTGCGGCATGTGGGATCTTCCCAGACCAGGGCACGAACCCACGTTCCCTGCATCGGCAGGCGGACTCTCAACCACTGCACTACCAGGGAAGCCCAGGATAGAATTCTTTGAGAAGTAAAATTGAGCTAAGACCTGAGTGATGAGAAGAGGATAACTTAATGAAGACCTAGGCAGATAACATTCCAAGTAGAAGGAACTCAGCAACTGCAAGGCCTGGAAACAGACTTGGAAAGTTTAAGGGGGCCAAGATGTTGCCCAGTGTAAAAATAGGAAGTGAGATACTCCAATGTATAGTCTTATCACCTGAGGTAAAGTATAAATTTTATTTAGTTGCAGTGGGAGATCACTGGACAGTTTAAGCAACTAACTGATATGACTTGGTTTTATGCTTAAAAAACTTAAAAGTGGGGGAGGAAATCTAGAGATCGAGGCCAGGAAACTAGTTAAGAGACTGTTGCAGTAGTACCAGAAAAAAGATAATAGTGGCTCCGACTAAAAGTTGGTAGTGGCTCAGATTTCCTTGAAATCGTGGGAAATGGTTGCATTTAGGACCTATTTGGATGTAGAGTTGACAGAAGTTGCTGATAGATTAGATGTGAGATTTGAAGGAAAAAGGAAACAAGGATGACTCCTGGGTTTTTGACCTTAGAAGTTGGGTTGGTGTTAAAAATAGGTCCCAAATTTCTTTTGTAGTTTTGGTAGGTGTTTACCTAGTGGATTCTGAAGGAGACATGGCATTTGGGCATACGATGAATTTAGCTAGCTGAACTCTTTCCATGTTTTTCTCAAGAATATGTTATGCTCTAAAAGAAATAAGTGTAGACTTTATGTATTGTTGGAAAAGTGAAGCATTTTAAAGCTAATTTAGGTACTTCCTATTATATGATTTTTTTTTTCATTTCTTAGAATGGTTTTTAACAGAGTTATCAACTGTGGTTTGTGAATTTTAATTTGGATTTATCCAGAATCTCCAAATACTTCAAGGGCCTAAAATCTTGCTCCGATCATCTGTTTGCCTTTTACCTATTCAGACCAGACAGGAGGCTGAGCTGCCTGCCAGCCTAGGGATATACCCTTAAGGCAGTGCTCGCTTTGTTAGGAATACAGCACTGCTTGTGGTGTGTAGGGTAGGGAAGACCGTAACCATGTCACACCTCCCCTGAAGGGCAAAGTGTTGGAATCTATTACTGAGCAGATAATCTTTGATCTTTATTCTGTTGATATTTCATTGATTGTAAAGAGAAATGTTGGGATGGTACTTTGTTTTACAAAAAATATATATCAGTTTGAATATTTATTTACTTCATAAATGAAAGAGTTTCCACAATTTAGAGATTATGTTAGTGTTTTAAAATTGAGCTTTCTATGTCAAATTTTACTGTTGAATGTTTCAAGTCTTTACGTAGTTCTTACTTTTCTTCTGACAGAAACTGAGCATTTGGATATATTTGGAAAAGCTATTAATTGGTATACATTAAGTACTTTTGCTGTACACTTAGAAGTATAGTTCATCTAGTTCTGTGTTTAATCATTTTTGAAAATGTACTAAATATTTTCACTTCTGAATTTGATGAGAGTTAATGAAAACGTGAACTAGTCTAATTTTAACTGCTAAAGATGACTGTGTTCTAAATGTTGCCTAGAAATTGATATATAATACGGTTAAAAACCAAAATTCAACTGAGTAAATTTGAAGATCTAATTGTTTTTATTAAACACTTCCTGAATCAGGCCACATCCCATCTAGTAAGTAGAAGGGATCTCTGAGGAGCTATACAAAATGGAAGGTTTTTAAAGGCAGAAGCGGGCAGGGACAAGAAAGTTATACTAGCAGAAAGCAGATTGGCAAGGTCACTTTCCTTTAAGGGATGGGAGGGGTCTGTATGGCAGGTGACCTCGCTAGTGCTGACCAGGAAATTCCAGACCAATTGGTAAGATGCCTTTCCTGGGAGGGGCTGAATCTGCAGTTAGGTTAGGTAGTAAGTCTTGGTTTGCTGGTGTGGGAGTTAACACAAGTAACTCCATTTTGGATCTGTTGTTTCTTTTTAACACACATATAAAATAATCTTTTATTTAAATATAAAATTTACTAACCTTAATTTGTGTAATTTCTCCACATAATACAGCAGACTTTTATTTTTAAAAAATATATTTAAAAATATTTCTAAACATAAAAAGATAAAAAATTAACTATTTACTGACAGATTTACATTAATTTAAACATTTTTCTTGAGACTGTAGATACCTAGTTGTACCTTAGTAGCAAGACCATACGTTTCACATGCTCATAGACCTTTGAAATGTTTTAGAAAACTACTTATCATAATTTTCTCCGACTTTGTTCCCCCACCCAGCTAATTCATGTATGTCACCTAAAGTTGCAGGGCCATATACAGTAAAAGGTCTGCCCTATGCCCAGCATTGTTCTGGGCTTAGTGTGTGGGTATAAGAACACTTATACAGCTTACTAGATAATATCTTCTATGACAGAGTGGTAGTAGTATATGTATATATATGTCCTCATTGTTAGAAGGTGACAAAGGAATCATCTGATAAAGTATCTTACCTATCACTAGTGGTTCCTGGCAGAGTAGGCCCAAACTACTACAGTCTACATTTCTATACTTTCTATTCACATACCAAAGTGGGTTAAAATCAATGAAATATTGCCAAGGAAAGATATGCCCAGTTGAAAACTTTTGTTAGGTAGTGGTTACAGTTTGAACTGTATCTTGCCATACATTAGTGATTTGCCAGATTTGGTCAAAATCATCAATGCCAACAGTTGATATAAAGATCTTTCTTTGACCGTATTACAGTTAAAACAAGCCAACAACTTTTAATTTTTATATATTAAGGGTATTTTTCAGGTAATCACATTGCTTTCAGATGTATTTTATGATCATGTATTAGATGTCATAGCATGTCTGTAGGCAGATGAAAGTAGTTTTAGTTAGGATTGTAGGATTGCTTTGATTAGCCAAAATAATATTTCTTAAAAGAATTTCTCTTATTCTAACACATGCTAACTCTAAAGAGTGCTTTCTGTGTTTTTTAGTCGTCCATATACTAACAAGGTCATCACTTTATGGTACCGTCCACCTGAACTGCTGTTGGGAGAAGAAAGATACACACCAGCTATTGATGTATGGAGCTGTGGGTAAGATAGGCTTATTGACTGGTTAATTTACTTGAAACTTGGTAGTGAAGTAAAATCATACCATTTGGTAATGGTGGATATTTTTCCCATTAGATGTATCCTTGGTGAACTCTTCACTAAAAAACCTATATTTCAAGCAAATCAGGAGCTTGCACAACTAGAATTAATAAGGTAAGCTTGTGATTTTAATATTTGTAATATCTGTAGGAAATTAAAATTTTTTCACGCTTGTGTTTCTAGGAGAACATCATGTTTCTGTTGAAGGCTGATGATTGCTGAATGGAGGAGAAACTAGAATGCAGGCACTTTGATAATTGTTCTAGTAAAACTAAGGATCTTAAAGTCCCTAGATATTTTGTGATTAGATTAATGTGTTTGAGTTCCTAAAGATAAGACTGGGAAGGAGGAGTAAATATGAGGGGGGAGAGAATGAATGGCAGATTCTGTTTTTTCCGGAGTGTGGCAGTATGGAAGAATTAATGTTTGGGGATATTTTAAAGAAATACTCTTTTACATATGTATATGCACATGTGTTTATATGTATATGTGTATGCAGACACACCAAAATACATCCATGTACTCACTAGCATAGGTCTTCATTATTTGGAGCCTATTATAGGGCCCAGGTCATAGGACTTACGTGTTAATCATCTTTCTCTTTATCTAATATTTTAAGTTTCTTTTTTATAAAAGAGCTTTGGTTTTCATATATAATAATATTAAATTGCAACTTGTAAGATTTGCGTGAGTGTTTCAAAATATGGATGAGAATTTTTAGGGAAGATATTGGTATAAGGCACATACATACCCATGTACTGT
Organism: Orcinus orca; assembly: GCF_937001465.1. Taxonomy (NCBI): domain Eukaryota; kingdom Metazoa; phylum Chordata; class Mammalia; order Artiodactyla; family Delphinidae; genus Orcinus; species Orcinus orca. Next base: position 92,621,286 of record NC_064567.1, read on the forward strand.
GAACCTTCCCTTCAGCAGACTTATTGGACTAATTGTTGCTCTACATTCAATCAGTAAATAATACTAGCTTGATAACATAGCAAGCTGAATATTTGCAGCTAGTAGATTACCACTCTATAGTAAGACTACGTTTTTATTCCACCAGTTGAAGAGTATGACGACCAAGAGGTAGTTGTTTCCCATTTTGTATACAAACATTTTATTATTGTACATATGTTGTTTAATTAACTATAGACAGATGCAGTGCTTTGCAAAGACTTAACAGAGTTGGCTAATGTAGAATTCCATTCAGTGAGTCCTCTGATGAAAGAGAAGGCCATGGCCCTATGTCAGAAAGTTGGGAAATAAATGCACATTTATACATTTTTAGTTAAAATAAAATGTTTAAATCATGTATCTGTGTATCTTTCTTTTTCTTTTTTTTTTTTTTTGGTAATGATTTTCTCTAACCCATTTTTTCAGTTAGCCAACTATTGTTCCTAATTGTATTTAATACTAGGGTTTCTATTAATGATGTTAGTATTTATTTAGTTTATACATGATACAAGCATTGTTCTAGGAATTTCACCTGAATTACTTCAGTTAAGTTGTGTGTTGTTTTTATAGTTAAGGAAACTGAACCTTACAGAGGTGAAGAATTTGTTCAGAGTCATACAATTAGCAAGCGGCAAAATTGAGATTTGAATCTAGATAGTTTTACCTTACTATCTAAACTTATAACCAATTCTCTATACTATGTAGTAAATAAAATTTCCTGGAACTTTTAGTTGGTATGACACAAACACCAAGAATTAACAAAGACAGCATGAAAAATTTCTGCAGAATATTAATACAAAATTTCTAAAAGGAGTGATTAGCCAGTAGTATGTAATGTTTTATTAAAAATTAACTTGCAGAGTCAAGTAGGGTCATCCTAAGAATACAAGAATGTTTTAGTTTTAGGAATTCCATTATTATAATTCATCATTTTAATAGATGTAAAATAATATGTCTATCTTGATAGTGTTGAATAGGCATTTGCTGAAATTATAAACTGCTAATTAAGTGTAGAGGCATATTTCTTTAACACAATAAAATATGTATCACAAATGGACTAGATAATATTTAGTGGTGAAATACTGGAAGTAAAGGCAAGAATAAGAAAAAATTGACTAGCAGTATCATTATTTTAAGAGTGTTTTAGAAGCACTAACTAGTTAACTAGTAGTGTTAGAAAAGTGAACCCAATAAGAGGTATACTATCATAATTTGTATCTGATAGCATTGCATACATGCGGCGTGCAAGGAAATGACCTGAAATTCCTTGAATAAAAAATTTGGTAAAATGGCAAGTGTTAAGAATCTGTGTGTATATACACACATATGTGTGTGTGTGTGTGTGTGTGTGTGTGTGTGAGAGAGAGAGAGAGAGAGAGTATGTATGTATATACACACAGCATACTAATATATATTATATACTAATACATATATTCTAAAGCAAGAGCTTTTAAAGACTATGTACCAATAATAACCAGTTAGAAACATAGGGAATGGAGAGCATGTTTAACAAAACCACCACCATATATATTCTAGGAATACTGAAAACTATAATGTTTCACCTAAAATTGTAAAGAAGATTTGAGTAAGTGTTGGAGTGGCTAGGAAGCCTTTTTTTTAAACATCTTTATTGGAGTATAATTGCTTTACAATTGTGTGTTAGTTCCTGCTTTATAACAAAGTGAATCAGCTGTGCATATACATATATCCCCATATCTCCTCCCTCTTGCGTCTCCCTCCCACCCTCCCTATCCTACCCCTCTAGGTGGTCACAAAGCACCGAGCTGATCTCCCTGTGCTATGCGGCTGCTTCCCACTAGCTATCTATTTTGGTACTATATATAAGTCCATGCCACTCTCTCACTTCGTCCAGCATACCTTTCCCCCTCCCTGTGCCCTCAAGTCCATTCTCTACATCTGCGTCTTTGTTCCTGTCCTGACCCTTCGTTCTTCATAACCGTTTTTTTCCTGTAGATTCCATATATATGTGTTAGTATACGGTATTTGTTTTTCTCTTTCTGACTTACTTCATTCTGTATGACAGACTCTAGGTCCATCCACCTCATTACAAATAGCTCAATTTCGTTTCCTTTTATGGCTGAGTAATATTCCATTGTATATATGTGCCACATCTTCTTTATCCATTCATCTGTCGATGGACACTTAGGTTGCTTCCATGTCCTGGCTATTGTAAATAGAGCTGCAATGAACATTTTGGTACATGACTCTTTTTGAATTATGGTTTTCTCAGGGTATATGCCCAGTAGTGGGATTGCTGGGTCATATGGTATTTCTCTTTGTAGTTTTTTAAGGAACCTCCATATTGTTCTCCATAGTGGCTGTATCAATTTACATTCCCACCAACAGTGCAAGAGGGTTCCTTTTTCTCCACACCCTCTCCAGCATTCATTGTTTGTAGATTTTTTGATGATGGCCATTCTGACTGTGTGAGGTGATACCTCATTGTAGTTTTGATTTGCATTTCTCTAATGATTAGTGATGTTGAGCATTCTTTCATGTGTTTGTTGGCAATCTGTATCTTCTTTGGAGAAATGTCTGTTTAGGTCTTCTGCCCATTTTTGGATTGGGTTGTTCGTTTTTTTTATATTGAGCTGCATGAGCTGCTTGTAAATTTTGGAGATTAGTCCTTCGTCAGATGCTTCATTTGCAAATATTTTCTCCCATTCTGAGGGTTGTCTTTTGGTCTTGTTTATGGTTTCCTTTGCTGTGCAAAAGCTTTTTAAGTTTCATTAGGTCCCGTTTGTTTATTTTTGTTTTTATTTCCCTTTCTCTAGGAGGTGGGTCAAAAAGGATCTTGCTGTGATGTATGTCATAGAGTGTTCTGCCTATGTTTTCCTCTAAGGGTTTGATAGTTTCTGGCCTTACATTTAGGTCTTTAACCCATTTTAAGCGTATTTTTGTGTATGGTGTTAGGGAGTGTTCTAATTTCATTCTTTTACATGTAGCTGTCCAGTGTTCCCAGCACCACTTATTGAAGAGACTGTCTTTTCTCCATTGTATATTCTTGCCTCCTTTGTCAAAAATAAGGTGACCTTATGTGTGTGGGTTTATCTCTGGGCTTTCTATCCTGTTCTGTTGATCTATATTTCTGTTTTTGTGCCAGTACCATACTGTCTTGATTACTGTAGCTTTGTAGTATAGTCTGAAGTCAGGGAGCCTGATTCCTCCAGCTCCGTTTTTCTTTCTCAAGATTGCTTTGGGTAGTCGGGGTTTTTTGTGTTTCCATACAAATGGTGAAATTTTTTGTTCTAGTTCTGTGAAAAATGCCGTTGGTAGTTTGATAGGGATTGCATTGAACCTGTAGATTGCTTTGGGTAGTATAGTCATTTTCACAATGTTGATTCTTCCAATCCAAGAACACGGTATATCTCTCCATCTGTTTATGTCATCTTTAATTTCTTTCATCAGTGTCTTATAGTTTTCTGCATACAGGTCTTTTGTCTCCTTAGGTCAGTTTATTCCTAGGTATTTTATTCTTTTTGTTGCAGTGGTAAATGAGAGTGTTTCCTTAATTTCTCTTTCAGGTTTTTCATCATCAGTGTATAGGAATGCAAGAGATTTCTTTGCATTAGTTTTGTATCCTACAACTTTACCAACTTCATTGATTGGCTCTAGTAGTTTTCTGGTAGCATCTTTAGGATTCTCTATGTATAGTATCATGTCATCTGCAAACAGTGACGGTTTTACTTCTTTTCTGATTTGGATACCTTTTATTTCTTTTTCTTTTCTGATTGCTGTGGCTAAAACTTCCAAAACTATGTTGAATAATAGTGGTGAGAGTGGGCAACCTTGTCTTATTCCTGATCTTAGTGGAAATGGTTTCAGTTTTTCACCATTGAGAACGATGTTGGCTGTGGGTTTGTCATATATGGCCTTTATTATGTTGAGGAAAGTTCCCTCTATGCCTACTTTCTGGAGGGTTTTTATCATAAATGGGTGTTGAATTTTATCAAAAGCTTTTACTCCATCTTCTGAGATGATCATATGGTTTTTAATCCTTCAATTTGTTAATGCGGTGTATTACACTGATTGATTTGCGTATATTGAAGAATCCTTGCATTCCTGGGATAAACCCCACTTGATCATGGTGTATGATCCTTTTAATGTGCTGTTGGATTCTGCTTGCTAGTATTTTGTTGAGGATTTTTGCATCTATGTTCATCAGTGATATTGGCCTATAGTTTTCTTTCTTTGTGACATCTTTGTCTGGTTGTGGTATCAGGGTGATGGTGGCCTCGTAGAATGAGTTGGGGAGTGTTCCTCCCTCTGCTGTATTTTGGAAGCGTTTGAGAAGGATAGGTGTTAGCTCTTCTTTAAATGTTTGATAGAATTCACCTGTGAAGCCATCTGGTCCTGGGCTTTTGTTTGTTGGAAGGTTTGAAATCACAGTTTCAATTTCAGTGCTTGTGATTGGTCTGTTCTTATTTTCTGTTTCTCCTGGTTCATTTCAAAAGGTTGTGCTTTTCTGAAAATGTATCCATTTCTACCAGGTTGTCCATTTTATTGGCATATAGTTGCTCTTAGTAATCTCTCATGATCCTTTTTATTTCTGCAGTGTCAGTTGTTACTTCTCCTTTTTCATTTCTAATTCTATTGATTTGAGTCTTCTCCCTTTTTTTTCTTGATGAGTCTGGCTAATGGTTTATCAATTTTGTTTATGTTCTCAAAGAACCAGCTTTTAATTTTATTGACTTTACTATTGTTTCCTTCATTTCTTTTTCCTTTATTTCTGATCTGATCTTTATGATTTCTTTCCTTCTGCTAACTTTGGGGTTTTTTGTTCTTCTTTCTCTAATTGCTTTAGGTGTAAGGTTAGGTTGTTTTTTTGAGATGTTTCTTGAGGTAGGATTGTATTGCTATAAATTTCCCTCTTAGAACTGCTTTTGCTGAATCCCATAGGTTTTGGGTCATCATGTTTTCATTGTCATTTGTTTCTAGGTATTTTTTGATTTCCTCTTTGATTCCTTCAGTGACCTCTTGGTTATTAAGTAGTGTATTGTTTAGCCTCCATGTGTTTGTATTTTCTACAGATTTTTTTCCTGTAATTGATATCTAGTCTCATAGCGTTGTGGTTGGGAAAGATACTTGATATGATTTCAGTTTTCTTAAATTTACCAAGGCTTGATTTGTGACCCAAGATATGATCTATCCTGGAGAATGTTCCATGAGCACTTGAGAAGAAAGTGTATTCTGTTGTTTTTGGATGGAATGTCCTATAAATATCCATTAAGTCCATCTTGTTTAATGTATCATTTAAAGCTTGTGTTTCCTTATTTATTTTCATTTCGGATGATGTGTCCATTGGTGAAAGTGGGGTGTTACACTCCCCTACTGTGATTGTGTTACTGTCAATTTCCCCTTTTATGGCTGTTAGCATCTGCCTTATGTATTGAGGTGCTCCTATGTTGGGTGCATAAATATTTACAATTGTTATATCTTCTTCTTGGATTGATCCCTTGATCATTATGTAGTGTTCTTTTTTGTCTCTTGTAATAGTCTTTATTTTAAAGTCTGTTTTGTCTGATATGAGAATTGCTACTCCAGCTTTCTTTTGATTTCCATTTGCATGCAATATCTTTTTCCATCCCCTCACTTTCAGTCTCTTTGTGTCCCTAGGTCTGAAGTGGGTCTCTTGTAGATAGTATATATATATGGGTCTTGTTTTTGCATCCATTCAGCCAGTCTGTGTCTTTTGGTGGGAGCATTTCATCCATTTACATTTAAGGTAATTATCGATATGTATCATCCTGTTACCATTTTTTAAATTGTTTTGGGTTTGTTATTGTAGGTCTTTTCCTTCTCTTGTGTTTCCTCCCTAGAGAAGTTCCTTTAGCATTTGTTGTACAGCTGGTTTGGTGGTGCTGAATTCTCTTAGCTTTTGCTTGTCTGTAAAGGTATTAATTTCTCTGTCGAATCTGAATGAGATCCTTGCTGGGTAGAATAATCTTGGTTGTAGGTTTTTCCCTTCCATTACTTTAAATATGTCCTGCCACTCCCTTCTGGCTTGCAGTTTCTGCTGAAAGATCAGCTGTTAACCTTCTGGGGATTCCCTTGTATGTTTTTTGTTGTTTTTCCCATGCTGCTTTTAATATCCTTTCTTTGTATTTAATTATTGACAGTTTGATTAATATGTGTCTTGGTGTGTTTCTCCTTAGATTTATCCTGTATGGGACTCTCTGTGCTTCCTGGGCTTGATTAACTATTTCCTTTCCCATATTAGGGAAGTTTTCAACTATAATCTCTTTAAATATTTTCTCAGTCCCTTTCTTTTTCTCTTCTTCTCCTGGGACCCCTCTAATTTGAATGTTGGTGTGTTTAATGTCTCAGAGGTCTCTGAGACTGTCTTCAATTCTTATCATTCTTTTTTCTTTATTCTGCTCGGCGGTAGTTATTGCCACTATTTTATCTTCCAGGTCACTTATCCGTTCTTCTTCCTCAGTTATTCTGCTACTGATGCCTTCTAGAGAATTTTTAATTTCATTTATTTGTTGTTCATCATTGTTTGTTTGCTCTTTAGTTCTTCTAGGTCCTTGTTAAACGTTTCTTGTATTTTCTCCATTCTACTTCCAAGATTTTGGATCATCTTTACTATCATTATTCTGAATTCTTTTTCAGGTAGACTGCCTATTTCCTCTTCATTTGTTAGGTCTGGTGGATTTTTACCTTGCTCCTTCATCTGCTGTGTGTTTCTCTGTCCTCTCATTTTGCTTATCTTACTGTGTTTGGGGTCTCCTTTTCGCCGGCTGCACGTTCGCAGTTCCTGTTGTTTCTGGTGGCTGTCCCCAGTGGCTAAGGTTGGTTCAGTGGGTTGTGTAGTCTTCCTGGTGGAGGGGACTAGTATCTGTGTTCTGGTGGATGAGGCTGGATCTTGTCTTTCTCGTGGGCAGGACCACATCCGGTGGTGTGTTTTGGGGTGTCTGTGACCTTATTATGATTTTAGGCAGCGTCTCTGCTAATGGGTGGGGATGTGTTCCTATCCTGCTAGTTGTTTGGCATAGGGTGTCCAGCACCTGTAGCTTGCTGGTTGTTGAGTGGAGCTGGGTCTTAACGTTGAGATGGAGATCTCTGGGAGAGCTTTTGCCATTTGATGTTACGTGGAGCCAGGAGGTCTCTGGTGGACCAGTGTCCTGAACTCGGCTCTCCCACCTCAGAGGCACAGGCCTGACACCCGGCTGAAGCACCAAGACCCTATCAGCCACACGGCTCTCTCTGGGCTTCTATTTCGGCAGCAGCAATGTGACTCTGGACGGTGTGAGCCACTTTTTTCGCCAGTTGGCCAAGGAGAAGTGTGATGGCGCTCAGTGTCTCTTGAAAATGCAAAACCAGTGCTGTGGCATGCCCTCCTCCAGGATGCGTGGAAGCCTTCTCAAGATGAGTGGGGTGAAACCCAGGACGCTGTGGAAGCCGCCATTCTTAGGGAGAAGAACCTGAACCAGACACTATTGGATCTGCGTGCCCTGGGTTCTGCCTGCGCCCCCTTTTTTTTTAAGATGGCAGTTCATCGTATGTTAGTCATTATAGTCCTATTGAGAATTTCAAAAGACTTTTTTAAAACAACAGTTGATTTTAATGTTTATCTGGAGGCCTGAACCTGAAAATAGCTAGGAAAATTCTTAAAAAAGAAGGACAATTTGGCATATCATATGTTAAATCAAAATTTTAGTAACTAAAGCCATTTTGTACTGGCACAAGATACACAGATGAATTAGCGCAATTATATGGGAAATTCAGAAGTAAAGAAAGTTCGTATGGACCTTAGAATATAATACAGTAGACATTTCAAATTAGGGAGTTAATTGAATAGTATTTATTGATTGCTGGTTGTGTACCTGTTACCAGTCCTGAGGATACAGTGGAGGTTGGGAATTGTATCCCCAGTGCCTAGTAACTGGCACACAACTTTTTCTGCTTTCTTGTTGGGGGGAGACAGAGAAAACAAACAAATTAATAAAATACATCAGGTGGTGATGAGCACAGGGGATAGAAGATGATAGCAGGAAGCGCTGTGTATGGAGCCAGGGAAAGTCTCTCCCATAGGTACCATCTGAGCAGAGAGCTGAGTGAACAGCAGAGTCATGATCCTGAGGCATGAGTGCGTTTGGATTATTTTATGGACATGTTAAGTCAGTTAGGGAACCGTATGGGAAACAAAGAGAAAGCTCAAGCCATCCAGTTAGTGGCATACTGTACAGTTACTAAAAAGGAAATGGTAGATCTGGACATGTTGATATGCAAAAGCAACACTGTCACGTGAAAAGAGCAGTTTTACAGAAGGCTGTGTCTGGTTTGATCCCACATGGGTGAGACAAATTAAACACGTCAAAAGAGTCTGGAATTGTTAATCTGAACATGGACTTGTGAGAGGGTTAGGGAAGGGACTGTTTTACTTTCTGCTTTATATGTTTCAAAACGTCTTTGGGTTTTGGTAAGATATCAAATATTTATAATAATACAAAAAAGATGCTTCAATTTTGATTTTATAGCATTAATTATTTTTAAAACATGAAGAAAAAAAGGACGTTTCTGGTAAAAGAGACACGTCTCCTTGGTTTGAAGGAGGTGGCAGAGTATATTGAAAGGGGCAGGCTTTGGGATCTTACAGGCCTGGGTTCTAATGCCAGCTCAGCTACTTCCTGCTCTTGTGACTTAGGGTAAGTTCCATAATGCTATAAGTTTCTTTCTTCACAAGTAAAACAGGACAAATAATGTGCTTAGGATTGTAAAAATTAATGTGTTTCCTAGTACATATTTACTTCTTCCCCTCATCTTATTTGCGGTAATGCTGGAATGTTTCCCCAGTCTAAAGCCTCAGGAATGATGAGTTCTAGGGTCTACATTGTACAAGTACATATAAATGGATCAAGGATGGTAATCCTAATGAGAATCTGTCTTAAAGAGCTTTACACTACAGTGGTCAAGTTATTTGTACTTTACCTGGTTCCAGAAAATACGTTAGGCAGATTACAAAAATTTTGTGATAAGAAGTAGCATGAATTAAAAGTAATGGCAAAGAGAGAGAAAAACATAGGTGGGGACAAAAAAAGGGATGAATGAGAGCAAAAATGTTTTTATATGAGAGTAACACTTTTAACTCTTAAGTGTTCTGGCAGCCAGTGAAAGAACCTTTATATCACACAATGTATATTGCTTATGGAATAAAAAACAATCATGGAAGAAATTAAAAGTAGATTTGGAATGAGAAGAATTCCCCGCACACATACACAAAGCCTCAGGTTACACAGGTAAAATTTTTACAACTTTAAAGGCATAGGCTTTGGTTGTTCCAGAATATAGGAAAAGAAGGAAAGTTCCCATATTTTATTTTATTTATTTATTTATTTTTAATTTTTAAAAATTTATTTATTTTGTTTTGCAATACACGGGCCTCTCACTGTTGTGGCCTCTCCCGTTGCGGAGCACAGGCTCTGAACGCGCAGGCTCAGCGGCCATGGCTCACGGGCCCAGCCGCTCCGCGGCATGTGGGATCTTCCCGGACTGGGGCACGAACCTGTGTCCTCTGCATCGGCAGACGGACTCTCAACCACTGCACCACCAGGGAAGCCCAGTTCCCATATTTTCAAAAGTGAAGCATGTATACCTTCATAAATCATTAGCATAAAAATTTCTTTAGACTTGTACTTCTTAATCTTTTCAGTCTCTTCTTTATACTCTTAAACATTGTGAAAGATCCCAGGAGCTTGTTTATGTTGATTGTATGTATTGAAATTTAAAACTGAGAAGTAAAAGTATTTATTAATTCATTTTAAAACAATATGTTAACATAAAATTTTAATTGTAAAAAGTTTATATTTCCCAAACTAAAATAAGTGTTGGTGAAATGAATAGCATTATTTCACATTTTTATAAATCATTTAATGTCTGGCTTAAACATCTGGATAAACATCTGTGATATGCTGTTTTCAATAGTCTTTTCAGATAATTGTGCGTATTCTTCCTTGAAACTTCAGTAAGTGGCAGTTCTTTTTACAGGTTAGTTGTAATGTGCAATCTGTAACCACAGATTTTGTACTCTAATATATTGAAATCCATTGGTTTATCTTACATTCTGAATAGATCTTTTACCTGTGATGATTTTATAACATTATGTATTGGTCATTTGATAATATTGGATCACTGAATTGAGCAAATCTTCTAAAGTGTAGCATTTCATTATATAGTATTTGTTATGACCACTAATCTCATCAGAAAAGCCTTTAGGTATTTATTTTGAAACTGTCAAGTTCATGGTGTAGATATAAGTCTTCTAGTATTCTGATTTTCTCCTGAAAGCTTGAATTTTATAATTGACAGTAAATGCTGCAGTTGTCTTCCTTGAAGTAATAAGCTGACTTTGTTCCTGGTTAAGAAAATGCCTGGCAAATACCCAAGTATGAATGACCATAGTTTTTTAGTTGTTTTTGCAGGTAAAAATCGTGGTTCATGAAAAAAGCACCTACTTCAGCTTGCAACTCAAATAATTGCACAAGTGCTTCTCAAGATAACTATCACTTTGTTGTGCAACTGAAGTGCTTTATGAGTATTTTCTATTTCATTACTAAGAATATTGAAAAGATACGTACTCAAGTATAAGGGTTTAATAATAATTTTTACTGCTTCAACAAGTGCCTTCTTAAGTGAAACTCTCCCCCTCTCTCCCCACCAAGGTTATGTGGTAGTGAAGAGTATTTACTGCTAATAGGTCTGGTGCCACTGCCTCAAGTCATGCTAAGGTGCCAGTAGTTTTACCCACTACTGGCTTAATACCATCAGTGCAAAGTCAACACATTGAAAAGTATAAATAATGTCTTAATAATACCTTTGACCTTCCAGACTCCTGAAGGGTCTAGGGGACACCGAGTGGTCTTTGGACCCCATTTTTGCAAACTGCTGATGTATACCAACTAAAAAGTAGAATACAGCATTACACTAAAATAACAGTACTTTGATTAGGCTCAAGTGGTATTCCTCTTTTGAACGTATGGATGACTAAATATTCTAAAATCTCTTAATTCGAAAATCTCTTACTAACGTCATAAATATAATTCATGACATTAGTAACTCAGGGAAGAAAATGCAGGTGATGATTGTAATAGAGTTTCTAAAAATCAAACTGATAGAACTAAAGAAGTATCCTTTTAAAATTTAAAAGCCACAAAAATAAAACCCATAGTCAAAAGGAATAAATCAATGCTTTCTAAGCAGGAGGTATATGTGAATTTGTATGTGTCTGTGAATATCTTTACTGTGTGTTGTGTTTCTCAAGCTAAAAGTTATCATCTTTCCCAGTGGTAAACAATGAAAGTACTCCCATTAAAATCAGAAACCAAACAAAATTACCTAATATTGTGTGGCATGATTAGCATTTTAACATTGTTTGGAAATTGCCACATAATGTAGCATACCATGATGATAAAAAGGAATACATGTTTGAAAAAATATAGATGAATTGTGATTATAGGTGATGATAATAAACCTGGAAAGCCTCAAAGAAACAACTGTTAAAAGAAAACTATGTTAGGAACCATAGGCTCTCAGATGGCGATCTAAATTTTTTATGTCAAATTTCAACCATTTCCTATAACAAAACTCTTCTAGTTATTGCTTAGGAAATATAATAGGGATAGGAACACATTCAAAAAGCAAAAACTAAAACCCATAAAAGGAAATATACAAGATCTAATTGAAGAAATTTATAAGTATACCTTGGAAATATTGCAGGTTTCGTTGTAGACTACCACAATAAAGCAAATATCAAAATAAAGTGAGTGACACACATTTTTTGGTTTCCCAGTGCATATAAAGTTATGTTTACACTATACTGTAGTCTATTAGGTGTGCAATAGCATTATGTGTGTATACCCTAATTTTAAAATACTGTATTGCTAAAAATACTAACCATCATTTGAGTCTTTGGCAAGTTGTAGTCTTTTGACTGATGGAGGGTTTGAAATACTGTGAGAATTACCAGAAAGTGACACAGAGACACAAAGTGAGTAAATGCTGTTGGCAGAATGGCGCCAATAGACTTTCTGACACACGGTTACCACAAACCTGAAGTTTGAAAAAAAAAAAAATCTACAAAGCACAATAAAATGAGGTATGCCTGTATAAAACCAAAGGAAGTATAAAAATGGAAATATTAAGCTTTGTAAAGATAGCAATCCGTTCTAAATTGATAAATTCAGAGCAGCAGTGGAATCCCAACAGGATTCTCTTACTTTTGGAGTGTGACAGTATTGATTCTACAATTCATCTGTAAGGAAACACTGAAAAGAATAATTAGAGGAATGAGTAGATAGAGGGGTTTGTCCTGTAAGTCTTATGAAAAATGTAAAGGTATCATATGATATTGACACCAGAGTAGATAAATCAGTAAGTCAAAATAGATTCTCAAAACAGACCTCAGATATTTAGGGATTTAGCATATGATGCATTTCAAAATGTCTTCAGTAAATGATTTGGGGATAGCTAATTGACCATCAGGCACTGATTTTGCCAATATGCAGTTATCAACTGCTGTCATGTCTGCTTCCCTAATTTCTAAAACGTTTCCCTGTCTTAGAATGTCTATTTCGTCCTGTATGCTGCTACCAGTTAGATAACTTTCCCACTCAACTATCTTCCCAGAACACATAAAATAATTAAAACTGTTTAGCTAAGAGGTAATGAAACTGATTTTTATTATAAGGCTATTAATGAGCCAGGTGCTAGCTCATTTAATTTCACAGGTCCAAAGTAAAATTAATCCCCATTTTACAAAAGAGCAACAGATTCTAAGCAATGCAATTTCACCAACATCACAGACAGGATTCAGTTCTAAAGTTCGTTTTCAAACTCTGTCTTCATTATAGTTAGGCAGACTGCCTCTTGAAACTGTATTGTATGGCCCCTGTCTAATGCTTCCAACTAAACCTCCCTTAGCCCTAAATTCCACCTATACTGATTTCCTTAGTCTTCCTTCCTCCCACAAATGTTTAGACTTTGCTACTTCCATGACTTGGCCTATGCACTAATCTTTGCCAGTAACAGTTCTCTTATTCCCTTTCCCACCTGTCTATTGTTTACTTATCCTTTGAGTTGTAGGCAAAATTCTGCACCTCTTCTCTAACTTGAGTACGTTTTCTTGTATTTCTGTAGTTGAAAGTATCCTTCATTTTCTTTATTCCATTATATTTTATACTTCTGTCATGGTGCATATAAATCTGCCAGGGATTGATTATATTCATCTAGTTACTTGGGTATATTATGTAGTATACAAAAGTGAGAGAGTGGTTTTGACATAGTTTTCTTAAGCTCCGCTAAAGGATGTCTGGCAACTTTAGTTGTCACTTGCTTATGTACATTGGTGCATGTATTTATATTTATGTATATATGGAATATTTTTACTTTTAGTCAGTGATGCATGGACATTTTCTTTTCCTATATGAAGACTAGCTGATAATTTTATATAAAATGGGGCTTCCCTGGTGGCGCAGTGGTTGAGAATCTGCCTGCTAATGCAGGGGACACGGGTTCGAGCCCCGGTCTGGGAGGATCCCACATGCCACGGAGCAACTAGGCCCGTGAGCCACAACTACTGAGCCTGCGCGTCTGGAGCCTGTGCTCTGCAACAAGAGAGGCCGCGATAGTGAGAGGCCCGCACACCGCAATGAAGAGTGGCTCCCGCTTGCCACAACTAGAGAAAGCCCTCGCACAGAAACGAAAACCCAACACAGCAAAAATAAATAAATTAATTAATAAACTCCTACCCCCAACATCTTCTTAAAAAAAATGTACATTTATTCTTGAGATTCAGTATACTCAAGCATATTTAACCAATTTTTCATCTACATATTATCAAAACCTTAGTTTTAAATGTTTACCAGCTAGAGCTATTTGTTATAGCATTTCTTCAGTTTACCATAACAAAGACTTACTAATTAATATAAAAATAATGAGGGATTTCAAGATATAGATAGAGAGTAAAGCAGTTAAAATTTCTAAATACCTTGAAATCAGAGGCACTACTGAAATTGAAGAACTATGTTTCAGGAATGTGACTTTTAGGGTCCTCCTGTTGATCGAATTCAGCAGCAGTCTACAGTTCAGTTAGCTTCTTCAGTGTAGGAAATCTTTTCTGCTATTATTGCAAACTTCATTATATTCATAAGAGGTGATGATTAGGTACCTATAAAACCAGAGAAAGACATATACTAAACTCTAGTTCCTCAGTTTATTAGCATAAAAATTTTAAATTTTGGTTCAAAATATGCTCAACATATTTTGAATGTTGCCTGTGTTTTTAAGATTTGATTTTGCAGATATGAAGGTTTTCTTTCTAGGAATTGGAATGTTTGGAGCATTCACTGAAAATAAATTGAATTCTTAAAATAAGTAATTGATTTGGGATGACTAAAATATTTTTTTTTAATTTTTATTTATTTATTTATTTATTTATTTATCTTTTTTAAACATCTTTATTGGAGTATAATTGCTTTACAATGGTATGTTAGTTTCAGCTTCACAACAAAATGAATCAGTTATATATATACATATGTTCCCATATCTCTTCCCGCTTGCGGGGATGACTAAAATATTTAATGAAACTAGTATACATTGTATCAGGACTTCAACATTTGTATATTTAAAAATTAGTTGATGTTTTGTATAGCAGTTGTATGTATGATTTTTTTCTGTGTAGTTTATATTGATGTACTTCTTTTTGTGTGTTGTTCAGCCGTATATGTGGAAGTCCATGTCCTGCAGTGTGGCCTGATGTAATCAAACTACCATATTTCAACACCATGAAACCAAAGAAGCAATATCGTCGAAAGTTAAGAGAAGAATTTGTTTTGTAAGAAGGGGATGCTTAAACATCCATATTGCGTTGATTTTTTTTTTTAAGTTATTTCTTGAGAATTCTAAATGTCACTGTAGCCTCTGTTGACCTAAGGTCGACCTATCACAATTCTTCTATGTCATTTAATTTTGAGTTCCCTTTGCTACATGCAAATTACCATTTTACCATCATTATGAAATCAGTGCTTTGGAGTTACGTGTTTGATTTAGTGTTTACCTGAAAGAAGTTTAATAATACCATTTAAAATTTTAAAGAAACCGCTTACAAGATACTTGAACTGAGTTTTTTACTTTGTTGTAGGAAACTATTCTGTTAAGTTTTTAATTTATGTTAAAACAGCAAATTGCCCATAGAGCAGTAAAATATACTATTGTTTGCCAAATTTCAAATTATTTAGAATAATAATTATAAAATTATGTAAAAATAAATATTTCTTTAAAGGAATATTTGGAACTTACTGGAATAAAGTATCACAAACATGTTATAAAATGCTAATATTTAAAATAAGCTCCTAAAGCAACATTAAGCTTGAGTCTAAGAACATGCATGACTTTTATAATCCTCTCGTGCCAGTATTCCTGCAGCTGCACTAGACTTATTTGATTACATGCTCGCCTTGGATCCTAGTAAGCGCTGCACTGCAGAGCAGGCTCTTCAGTGTGAGTTCCTACGGGATGTGGAACCCTCAAAAATGCCTCCACCAGAGTAAGTGACTTTTTACTATATGCAGAATCTGGACAATATTAATAACATCATTATGTAGCTATCAAAAGCTATTCCATGATTAGTTAAGTCAAAAGAAAGAATAAATCAAAAGGAATAGAATAGCAATAGTGTACATAATTTGCACATCTAGAATGCAGAGCCTTGCTTTATGGTCAGCTAACCATAGGACTAGCAGAAGCAGCCTTCCTCTAGTTAATTTTATTAACATATTTCTACCCTAAAAAAAAAATGTTCTTGCTGCTGCTATTGTAGTACTGTTTCTGCCAGCACTAGTTGCTTAGCTAAAATTTTGAGTGCTATGCTAAGCATTTCTCATGTATTACATTAATCTTTATAATCTTAACAGGTGAGTATTATTATCACCATTTTACAGAGAAGGAAGCAGGCTCAGAGAGGTTAAGAAACTTGCCCAAGAATACAAATCTAGTAAAGGGTGAAGCCAGCTCTGAAATTCAAGTTAGTTCTCTAACAAAAAGAGGTTCTGAAATATTCCTTAGCAGACTCTACAGTAGAAAATTCTTATCATTGAATAAAAATATTAGTGTCAAAAGCCTGTATGGAATGCGTCTACTGTCTGATGGTGGGAGGTGGGTGTCGGGAGGCAGGGAATGCACAGAGTCTGGGTGTCAGAATGGCTGGGTTCTTGAACCTTCACTCCCTTGTGGCTCCTGTAATTTCTCTAGGATTGATTTCGGGAAGGGGACAGAGCAGTCCATTTGGTTCTCCTTGATAGGATCTAGAAAGTTTGTAGAGATTTTCTTAGTAATTTTAAAAATGATGATGAGTGTCACAAAAACAAACCTGTCCCTATAACAATAAAATGTGTCCATGTAATAACAATTAGCATATTGTGAAGGAACAGACATGGGATTTGGAGTTCAAATCCTGGCTCTTCCACTTAATTAATTAGATTGGTCTTATTATAGTTCTGTGAGACCATCATATTTGGCTTTAGTTTTTACTGAATTGTATGTGAATAGCCTTTGTGGGATGATTTGGAAGGCAAAAAGGATCTATCATCTGACACGTTGAGGGACCTGAATCATTCACTGTTGAATTGTTTCATGGATTTTTTTGCTTATCAGTATATATCAGCAGTCTTGAAACTTTGGCTTTAGTACCTCTTTAAAGAATTTTTTTAAACTTTCGGTTTGGAAAAATTTCGACTCTATACAGAAAAATAGGAAGAATATTACAATGAACAGTCATATGCTCTTCATCTAGGTTCAAACACTTAACTAAAATTTGGACACATTTGATTTATCACTCCATATCTTTTTTTCCTGAACTATTTGCATATTATATTGTGGGAATGACATTTCACTTATAAATAATTCACCATGTTCTCTATAAGAACTGGGACTTTATTCTGTATAACTACAATATCATTATAAAGCATAAGAAATTTAACATTGTATTAGCTAATAGTTTATATTCAGATTTCTCTAGTTGGCACAATAGTTTCCTTTGTAGTCTGTTTTTCTGTTTGTTTTGGTTTTGGTTTTTTTGGATAAAGAATTTATTCCAAGCTCACACATTTCATTTAGTTGTTATGTCTCTTCAGTCTCTGAGGAAGACTTCTTACAACATTGACATTTTTGAAGAGCTAGCTGTTTTGTAAAGCATTCTACAGTTTGACTTTAACTACTACCTCATGATTAGTAATTAGTGTTTCTTTTTTTTTTTTGGCAAGAATGCTACCTAGGGTAGTGATAGGTGCTTCCTGCTGTATCACATCAAGAGGAATATAATGTCATTTTTCTCCCGTTATTGGTAGTACTAAATTGATATCTTGGTTTAAGTGGTCCACATGAAAGAATTCTGGTAAAACTGTATTGAACACATTTTAAATAGACATCTAAATTTTAAAAATCAAGGGTTCAAATAGTTGCAAAAGGTATAATTTTCAGTGTCTAAGTGTAGACACTTTAAAATAGAGCAGTTACATCATCTTGTAAATGTATTTAGTGGAATCAAAATACCTTAGCATTTGATATTCATCAGCATTCACTCAGAAAATGTATGAACAAACTCTTCATCAATTGGACACTGTTGGGTGTGTGTGTGTGTGTGTGTGTGTGTGAACTTACATTGCTTCTGCACGTTTTTAATGTAGCATATATTTATGCTTGAAAGTATTTTATTGATTACCCTATAGTACTTCTTTAAAACAAGTATATGTATAAAAATGGAAATTTAATTTAAAAATTTCCTCTGACTACGAAGCTCTTTTTTTCTTGATTAAATTATTGCATGTATTAGTAGTACATATTTCAGTTTAAAAAAAAGAAAAAAATTAGTAAATTTTGTTGGAGATGCAACCTTAATGAAATAGTGCTGAGATTTTTTTCCCCAAGCAATTTGCATATCCATTAATTAATATTACTTATTCTAGAGTGAGGATATAGTTCCACATTAATTGTGATTTAAAACTTTTTGTAAGTACTCTTTTAAATAAGCATTTGAGACTGGATGGAGTTTTGTCATAGTTAAATCACTGAGTTCTTTGAACTTCTTCCACATTATGTCCCCAAAATCACAGTGCTCTGTCATCAAAAATTATTTTAGTGACCTTTCAGATGTCAACTTAAGATTCTTTCTCTAATTTTCGTGACAGTAAAGAATTGGAAACCACATGACTTGCCAAAGATTTCTTATCCAGTCATTAATGTTTTTTTTTCAAATTTTAAGAAAATAAACCAAAGAAGCTTTACCAATATTTATTACATGACTTCTTCTTATACTTGTTGCTTTTCCTTTTATTCGCACTTTCTTAATCCAGTATACTTAGAAAAGGTTAGGAAGTCAACATGTAATTTCAGTACTACTTAACCAATCCATTTGCTAAATTGTGTTTCTTATTACATTTTTAAAATATATGCTTTTGTCAAAATCTTGGAACTGTAGATGTATCCCATTCAATTTGTGGAAAATGTTTGCCACATAATAGGAAATTCTGTTCATATTGTCAAGCACATCACCTAAATTCACTTAACTTTTATGAGAACACACCCGACTGCACTTTTGCATTAAAAATAAATATGTTAGTACACATTTTGGTAAACATTCTGTAAACCAGCAATAAATTATGGTACATCTTTGTTAAGTATATCACTAAAGCAATCAGGTTGAAATTATAGTGATATTGATGTGATATTTAAATAAAAAATTATATAAACAATATAACATCTAGTTACTTTGTCATATGTAATGGGGTAGTTAAAATTATAAAATTTAACTAAGGACTCTGAAGAAAGGCATTGGAATTCCTTTGGGAAATAGCCATGTGTATTAAATTTATCCGTTTTTTTAGGAATAAGCAAATGAGTGGGGTAATAAAAAAAAAATCCATTAATTTTATTAGATGTCCTGTCACACTTTTTTAATGTACTTAATGAAAAGAGTATGTATTGCTAAGAAGTGAATTAGGCCAGCAGCTTGTCTATAATTTTATTTTTTCTTAAAAGCATTAAACAATTCATAAGATAAATACGATCAACTATAATTGGAATAAATATTTCATGATATGATATGATAAAAAAATACTTTTAAACTACCTTGCTGAATGACGAAACATGAATATAATTCTTACTATGTGAGAGGCACTGTCCAAGCGCTTACATATGTTAACATATATTACCTGAACTCCACAAGGTAGATTGTCTTGTTAACCCCATTTTTAAAGATAAGCAAACTGAGGCACCGAGGTCAAGTTACTTGCCTATGAGACACAATAAGTAAGTGGCTGAGCCGGTATTTGAACCTTTAGAAAAGCACACATTAAAAATTTGGTTGTCCTGGAAACATTCCTGGTACGTCTAATAGTCAGCATCACTAACCTCTCTATCCTGTTTAGCTATTTGTTGGGTAATGTTTATCTTTCCTACTGTTGAGATCATCCATAAAGAATCTCTTAACGTTTTAACTGTGGGAGGGAACAGAAGCCCTTTTTAGTGGATTTCTTTGCTTTATTCTCATGGGACTCTCCAACAAGAGCAATGCATTCCTTGAACATCAAGATGCGAAAAAAATGAAATCACTTCAGTCCCCCCACTCTGCAGTACTGCAGTATGTCTGAATTCAGAATAACCCCAACAGAAGCTAAGGTTACACACACACACACACACACACACACACACACACACACACACACACACACACACACACACACACACACACACACACACACACACGAAAGTCTTTGGCAGGTTTTTGATGCCTTAAAGCTTCCCAGTATCAATATTTCAAATTGTCCCTTTGTTTGTTACTCCAGGAGGTTTTTACACGCTGAGGCAATGCACCATAGTAAGATGGCTGAGAGGTATGCCTTTGTTTTGTTTTTGGACCTCAGGTGCATAGACTTGGTTTAATCATAATCCTTGTGTCACTCATCATTAGTCCATGCATGGCTCCCTTTTTTTCTTTTAGTTACTTAATTTAATTAGTTATTTTAAATGATGTTAATAAGCAGCCATGAACTTACCAAATAAAAGCTAGAATCTTGACAATAACCTACTTTACTCATATCATACCCTCTCCGCCCACAACCTGTCCCCCTTGCCTTCCTCCACCTGAGGTAACCATCATCCCTGTTTTCTTTTGTATATACTTTTTGTTGCCATCTATATGTACTCATAAAAAGTTATATTTTACAATTTTAGTTGCTTTTAATTTTATGAAAGAGTGTCATGCTGTTTGTAATCTGTTGGGAATGACTTTTTTTTTCACTTAATATTATATTATATTGCTAAGATTTGACCATATTGTTGCATATGCCTTTATTTTATAACATGAGGTAAAACTAATTGTTAAAGAAGACGTGTGAAAGAACTTTCTGAACATGCAGGCCCTTCTCAAATATCAATTTTAGGAAAGAGGACATATGGATATGGAATTTCTTTTAGAATAATTCCAGGTATACTCCCTCAGAAAGTTTTCATGTATCCCTAGAGGTAAACATATCCAGGTTGAAGACCAGGTTGGGGCTGCTTAAGGGAATTTATAGATATTCTGGGCAAGTTTATTAACCTTTCCAAGCTTCAATTTTCTTATCTTTAAAATAGATATCATAGTAACTTCCCACTGGATTTTTTTATTAGGGTAAGAAGAAAATATTTATAAATCAAATATTTGTCTTTCTTTAAACAAAAGTTATTCTGCAGTGTTTCAATTTTGTGAAATTATACGAGGTAGAATTGTTTCAGAATTATGGATAACTTTGATAGTTGCTAGTTATTCAGAACTCTCAATGATGATTGATGAACCTGGATTACAATCTATTTTTGAAACTCCTCTGTAGCAATCAGTTTAATTCTAGAGCATTTGACTATAGAAGCAAATAAGAGGGTCTCAAAAAGTAAAAAGCTTGTACTAGAAGGTTTTTCGCAAATTTATGTCCTAGCCTTTGCTACTTTTTAATTCCGTGTCTAGTTTCTGCAAGTGGCGTATTTTTCACTTTTTTTTTCCATGTCCTATTCAATGTATGTTGTACTATGATAAAAATTGGCTTTAAAAGATTGCACCAAGGCTAATAGTAACCTATTTTTGTGAACGTATATTCTTCATTCATAGTTTTAATAAGTTATTATTCATTGAATATCCAGAAGCCACAGAAAAATAGTTTGTCTGTATAGGTGAAGCCCTGAAGGAGGGGGGCATTAAGGGTGATTTGTGTTGGAGGAGTTTACAAAGCCTGTGTGTGAAATCTTCAAGAATAACTTGTGGGGGAGCGGGGGTGGCAGCTTTGGGGCTATGTAGTAAATATATTATCATTTTGTTGTTGTTGTTGTTAAGAAATGCCATGGATAAACAGTTTAATACTTTTTTTTCCAGCCTTCCTTTATGGCAAGATTGTCATGAGTTATGGAGTAAAAAGCGAAGACGACAGAAGCAGATGGGCATGACTGATGATGTTTCCACAATTAAAGCCCCCAGAAAGGACTTGTCTCTGGGCATGGATGACAGCAGAACTAACACGCCTCAGGGTGTGCTGCCGTCTTCACAACTGAAATCTCAGGGCAACTCGAATGTAGCACCTGGTCAGTAATGCTTCCATGGGTTGATCTTCTTCACATTGTTTTGTGGCTGGCGTTAATTATATTGCTGTAGTGTTAAAGCACTTGTGGCTAAAAGTTGAACACTGAATTCAACATTTCCTTGTTATTCGATTGTGCCAGTACAGATGTTTCACTGCTACCGGCACCACAATATTAAGCAATCTCAAGGTGAGATTAATTTATAAAGAAGGCATCAAATTACATATGATTAGTGATGGGTCAGCTTTCTCTGCCTTCTTTTTTCCCCTAGTGCAAGAGTCAGTAGGTCTTTTACTGACACTATTCTGTGAGGCACAGCATTCAATGTCTGTGGATGCTTTTCAGGAGTAAGAAGAAAGATAAAGGAAAACAGCCCGGAATCAGAGTAGAAGCTCTTTCATACTGTTTGTAATGTTCTCAGGTTACTTTTAATATATTTCCCAGTATATTATAGAATCTCAGACTGGAATCTGAAATTGTGCCAGAAGTGACTTGAAGTATGATAAAGAAGGGTATTTTGGGGAAAGTTAAATTTCTTCGTCTGACTCAATCTGTTGTAAGAGTAAGCTTCTTCACGAGGAACCAACCTCTTCAGTGTTGTCAGAAGTACAGTTAAATTCATTCTCTCATTTAGTTAACGACTTTAAAAAAAATGGAATCCACTCCTTCATTTTGCCTCATGAATCCAGAAAGCATTCAGCTTTAATGTTTTTATGAAGACAGAGATGATAAGAAATAAATACATGTATGTGTGGAGGTGGTGTTTTATTAAACATGAAAAATAGCCCAGCACTTATTAAGAGATGAGTAAGTATTGACTGCTCAGTTGGTTAAAACAGATCTGTGGATCAGATTGAACTTTTGGTGGTTAAATATAAATATAGAGTAGATTAGCTGAGAAAGCTTGAGAAAGATTACCTTAATGCTTTCCCATGTAGTCTACAAGCTTAGAGTTGACCTTGGTCAGACTACATTAAAGTGCTAATACATGTTACTTTAAAAACCAAAATTAATTGTTATTTGTTGTTCAAAAGTATTCAGAGTTTCTTGAAATAGTGAATTCCCCTTGTACATGAAAATATTTTATGTATATGTAGCTTAGGAGAAAAAAATATTTATTTGTTGTACAAAGTGAGGGCTGTCTATATCAAGTTCAGTATTATTTCTCTTCATGGTAAAACTATGTAAAATTTGGAGAAGGACAGAAGCAACAAGAAGGTTTCTTGGTTTGTGTTTATATCACCTGTTTTATATACCATCCACTACTGAAAAAGGATTTGAGATGGTTGTAACAGGAAATTTGGATGGTGGTCACTTGTCCCAGGCAACAGTTGTCATATTCCTTAATAAGACTACCAGGTGTTTATTTCTGCTTCTCTTCACGGAACTGATGTCCTTATTCCACTAGGAAGCCTAGTGGAATAGAGGGTAGTTATTTCACTCTATTTTAGCTGATAAAAAAATTCTGGGCTCATTTTGTTATTGTTTCTTAGCTTTGCATATTTACAACTCTGTTAATTTTAGAATTTCATTTTATCCCTCCCTCCCTCCTTCCCTTCTCTTTTCAAACTGTCAATATTAAGAAGTGAGGCTTCTAGTTTTTTGAAATAGGAATGAATCCTCTTTGCTCCATTTTCTACATCAATAAGTGCCATGAAATAAAAATGCCCCTTCTGTGTAGATGAGACACCACAGTTAAAGTGTACTTCTCTGAGCTCACATGGAGACTACCTCTGTTAATAGAGACATGAAAGGGAAAGTGAGGAAAACTGGCACTTGGGGTGTAGCAAACAAGCATGGTTCCTTATTAATACCTGCGGATCACAAGGAGAACTTGCAAGAGTTTGTTTTGAATTATTCTAAAAATACTAAGAAGTAATAAAAAGTATATCAAAATATATAAAGAGAGAATATATTTAAAAAAGCATTAATCATCACTTTTTCATCTTGGAGTACTATTAGTCTGTCATCTGTGGTTATGGAAATTGCTTATCAGTATCTGTATTATCACTTAGCATATATAGTATTATGTACATTTGAGCCTTGTTGTTACGTATGACTCAGATAAACTTGCACAAGAACCTACGTAAACCATCACAAGTCTAAACTGAAAATTAGAAAAACAACTGTTTTCGTGGTCATGAATTAATGCCACCTTATATGTACATGATAAGCATGCTTCTGTAGGAGTTCCTAATTTACCAAGAGTGCTTAACTTTAAAAAAAAGAAGTTTGAATAAAAGACATTATATCAGACAGTCTACAAAATCCCAGTTTGAATTTACTGCAAAGATAAGGTTAGGTTTTTAGAAAATACGTGTTATTTTATATAAGCAGTACAGGGAGTGGTTAAGAGTTCAGACTCTGGGGACTTCCCTGGTGGCGCATTGGTTAAGAATCCGCCTGCCAATGCAGGGGACACGGGTTCGAGCCCTGGTCCGGGAAGATCCCACGTGCCACAGAGCAACTAAGCCCGTGTGCCACAACTACTGAGCCTGCGCTCTAGAGCCCGCGAGCCACAGCTACTGTAGTCTGCGCACCTAGAGCCCGTGCTCCACAACAGGAGAAGCCACCGCAATGAGAAGCCTGCGCACCGCAACTAGAGAAAGCCCACACGCAGCAGTGAAGACCCCAAACAGCCAAAAATAAATAAATAAAATAAATTTATTTAAAAAAAAAAGAGTTCAGACTCTGGAATCAGAATACCTGGGTTCAAATCTCAACTCTGCCACTTACAGAGTTTGTGACCTTGAGCAAGTTATTTAGTCACTCTGGATGTCAGTTTCTTCTTCAGTAAAAAAAAAAAAAATGGGGCCAATAATAAAGCATGTCTTATAAGGTTGTTGTGAGGAATAAAGGATATAAAATGCTCAGAAAGGAACCTAAAATTATAGTTGTCATCATCATCATGATCATCATCCAGTGCCCATTCTCAGGTGCTATTTCCTGGTCATGTCTATAGTATGGGGTTCTAATGGTGGTCTTGGTTTTCCTTTCGAAGTATTTACCCTTAAAGATAATTTATTCAAAAGGGACTGCAGTTCTTTTTCTTTTTTGTTTTATGTGCCGTTACATCTTAAATGTACATGAAATTGAACTAGAAAGAGATTTCCTTTTCACAGTATTTCTCAAACACTGTCCCACGAATGTACATTTTAATAGGGTAATACAGAGCCATTCTGTGGGGTGGGGAGAGCTGTGAATCATGTCAATTCTAATTAATACACGTTTTGTCTTTAGTAAAAACAGGCCCTGGACAGCAGTTAAACCACAGTGAATTGGCAATCCTACTAAACCTACTACAAACTAAAACAAGTGTTAGTGTGACTGATTTTGTCCAAGTGTTGAACATTAAGGTAAACTCTGAGACTCAGCAGCAGCTAAATAAAATAAACCTTCCTGCTGGAATTTTGGCAACAGGTGAAAAACAGACAGATCCATCAACACCACAACAGGAGTCTTTGAAACCGCTGGGAGGAATTCAGCCTTCTTCTCAGAACGTCCAGCCTAAAGTGGAGACTGATGCTGCCCAGGCGGCTGTGCAGAGCGCATTTGCAGTTCTGTTGACTCAGTTAATAAAGGCTCAGCAGTCAAAGCAGAAAGATGTGCTACTGGAAGAGAGGGAAAATGGATCGGGACTTGAAGCGTCATTACAACTCAGGCCACCTCCAGAACCTAGCACTCCGGTGTCGGGTGAGTGTACAGATAGCAGACCACTAACACGGCTGCATTCACACTGTTTTCTTGCTGTTGATGATTAGCTATAATGTGTAGTGTTTTGTAGCTTTGCTAGGAGAGGTCCTGAAAATTCTCAGGTCACTGGTTATAGGTTGGTTTCTTAGTCCGTGTACTCCTAGGAGTTGATTCCTTAACGAATTATCTGTGGGTGATAGAACTCATGAATGCTATCAACGTTTCTCATGTGAACCTACGGTTAAGAAATAATCTTTCACTCCAGTTGCAGCAGGATGATTGACCAAGGCAGAAACTTTATGTATACAGTAGCTTTTGTTCTTCAGGCAGTAAATAGGTACATGTGAGATGCCAAATACAACAAAATTTTTCTGTCACCATAGACTCAAATGGTAGCAGGCGATATTTTAATACTTACATATACCTTTTTCTTTTTCATTTGACTTTTGGGTTGTTTTTGTTTGGTTGGTTGCGTTTTTTTGTTTGTTTGTTTTGTGTGTGTGTGTGTGTGTGTGTGTGTGTGTGTGTGTGTGTGTTTTGCCAGAGATACAACTTCTAATGCTCTTTAGAAAACATTAACTATTTTGAAATTTTTGTTTTCTATGGTAACTTTCGACTCTCTTGTTTTGCCTTGTTTCACTTAGGGCAAGATGACCTCATCCAGCACCAAGACATGAGGATATTGGAGCTCACGCCAGAACCAGATCGGCCTCGTATTCTGCCTCCTGATCAGCGACCTCCTGAGCCACCTGAACCACCGCCAGTCACTGAAGAAGATCTAGATTATCGGACAGAAAACCAGCATGTACCCACCACTAGTTCTTCGTTAACTGACCCTCATGCTGGAGTGAAAGCAGCCCTGTTACAGCTGCTTGCTCAGCATCAGCCCCAGGATGATCCCAAAAGAGAAAGTGGTATTGACTACCAAGCAGGAGACACTTATATGCCCCCTTCAGACTACAAGGACAATTTTGGATCCTCTTCTTTCTCTTCTGCTCCTTATGTGAGCAGTGATGGTCTAGGAGGCGCCTCTGCTCCACCATTGGAACGACGTAGCTTCATTGGAAACTCAGATATTCAGTCCTTGGATAACTACAGTACTACTTCATCTCATTCTGGTGGTCCACCTCAGCCTTCTGCCTTTTCCGAGTCATTTCCCAGTTCAGTAGCTGGATATGGAGACATTTACCTCAATACAGGTCCCATGTTGTTTAGTGGAGACAAGGACCATAGATTTGAATATAGCCATGGCCCCATTGCAGTCCTGGCAAACAGCAGTGACCCTTCCACAGGGCCAGAGAGTACTCATCCTTTGCCAGCAAAGATGCACAACTATAACTATGGTGGTAACTTACAGGAAAACCCAGGTGGCCCTGGCCTCATGCATGGACAGACCTGGACTTCTCCTGCCCAAGGACCTGGGTATTCACAAGGATACAGGGGACACATTAGCACATCAGCTGGCAGAGGTCGAGGCAGAGGGTTACCATACTGAGTATCTGTTTTTCCTCAGGCACATCATTTTTATCTGGAAAGACTTTTCTAGCTGCAGTTTAAGGCAGCGATCCAAGAGACTTGAATAATATTAATTCAACAACAGCTTTATTTTTATGTGGAAAAGGGTCTTGCATACAATAGTTTAAAAAAAAAAAGACAAAAAAAACCTTTGCTTAAATTCATGCTGTTCTAAAAAACTAGATCTGTTGATTGTACATCTTCACAAATTCTAGTTAACAATTTTATTTTGTATTCTTGCAGTTTTAAGTGGATGCTAATCTTAGGGACATAAAAGTCTTTTATGGCCCTCTTGCAGATCTTCTGAACTATGCACATTTGTGCTTTTTTGTAAGTTTGGACCAACTTTTATGTAACAAACAACCAACCCCTCCCCGCCTCCAGTTTTACAACAATCAGAAAGGGCACTGATTTATTTGGTATTTTTCTTTTTACAAAGCTACCTTTAGTCAAAGGTCACTGTCAGTCTTTGCACCTGCTTTCAGTGTTATTGTGAAAGGTGTAATTTGTGCTCATTTCAGAAAATAAAACACAACCTTTCTCTTGATGCAACAGTTTTATAAAAAAAAATGGTCAACGTTATTTTTGTTTTATTTTGCAGATTATCATAGCCTAGCAAAATGCATTCAAATGAAATAGCGGGTTTTATATGAAAAATATGGGTGGGGTGGGGAGGGTAAGTAAGTGCCTTAACAGGTAAGCCTAAGGTCTGAGAAAGTAGTTAACCTTTACACCCATTTGTCTTCTAAAGGGAATCAATGCATTGCATTGAAGAGGCAGGGAGCTCTCAAGTGTCTAGGGGCTGCCTGCTGGGTTCCTCTTAGGTTCATTCCCTCTGCCTATCACACTTTCTCCTTTTCTTTGGGTTGTGTTACCTTCCACTACCACCTTCTCTTGATAGGGGAGTGAGAGCAAAGAAAGGGAGTCCAACTCCCAACAGCACCTTTTGTTACTTCTGAGAACAAGTTCTGAAAAGTTGTGTCATTTAAATGGTTGAAAATAATAGCTAAATGAGAATTTCAGAGTACCACTTTCTTTCAGGCTGCCACATTGTCCCTGTTTCCTTTTGCCATGCATAATTGGAGGGCAGTAGCATAGAAACAAGGCTTAATAACAGAATTGGCATAATTCTGTTAAAGTTCATGGGGGGAGGGATGGCGAACACCTTATTTTAAGTTATACAGTTGCCATTTTAAGACAAAGTTAACTGTTCATTTTACTCGTTAACTAGAAACATTGCTTAGGTTGAATTTACTGAAGTAAAAAGAAAAAGTAGTGCAAAAAAACCCTCTTATTCTCTCTCCTCTCACTTCCTACGAGGTTTACTACAACTTCTTCTGCCACACCTAGAGTAACTTTATTTTAGTTCATTTTAGAGTGATGGATAACCCTTATTTCAACTGTAATGGTGTCAAGTTTAACTAACTTGGTGTGTGCACTCAAACACACATACCATTATAATAATCCTAGAAAGGAACCAAAGGTAAATAAGCAGTGTTGCCATTAGCATGAAATGGCAAAACAGACTCTGGAAAGGAGAGCTGTGCCAACTCACCGTTTGTTTTAACTGTTCTCCCGGTAACTTATTTTTAATTGGAATCTTAAATTGGAACAACTGTTATCAAATGGAAATGGCTCCAGTTCTAAAGTCAGTCTTTTAATCCTGTGCCCACTATCTGACTTGTGAACCTTCATTTCAAAACAGTACATGGGAAGCATTATAGTTTGGTAACAGAATAGTTTCAAGTTAATAATTCACCATTTTACTGCTATAAAATGAGTTGATGTCTTTTGATGGAATTTTTTTTGTTGTTGGGGAGAAAGAAATGAATGGAAGAAAAATTATTTTTCTTTTATTTGAATATTGAATACTAACAACTTATAATAAAACTACATTGCAGGAAGTGAAGAAATATTTTGAAATTTAGCAAAATAGCTACAGTATTCAAGTATCTGGAATTTTAATATGGTGAGTCTTAGAGCTTTAGACTTTCCTATAAGTGACAGTATCTAAGTTATTCTTAATAGTCACACTTGATAATTCTGCTGACCGTAGCAGCTAACCTAAAATTGAAGATATTTATGTGACATGAATAGCCTGTGTTTTAAAAATTAAATATTTTATATAAAATTGAACTGTGTTTGGATAGTTTTTCCTAACATTTAAGTTATGTATTTATGTTGGGAGAGTGGCTGGGAGGACAAGGAAATTGTTGCTTGAAATTGAAGATTTGAACTATAGCTCCTAATATTACCCTAAGACAGCATTGATTGTGAGACAACAGTATTTTATGCACTAGTTAGGAAAAGTGTTGCCAGTTAAACCACAACTCAAGGCTAAGATACATCAATTGTAATATACTTCCCAAGTTCAGAGATGTTATTATATGAAAGAATGTTTCTTAAAATTGATGAAATATGGTAGTAAAACTCTTAATGCATCCTTTCATATCATTTAATACTTAAGTAAATTTGGATTAATGAAAAGAACAGGGTTGGGAAATCACTAATTCTGTATGTTATAATAACTGCAGTAATCACTGAGTATTCTTGGGTGAAATTTAAGGAACATAAAATGTTACTTAAGTTTTTTTTGAAAGAAACAGGTAAGTCAGGTTGCAAATGAGAAGATGAAAATAGAAAAAGATTGGACCTACCAAAAGAAGAATATATTTATTATCTCCCATGTGAAATTCCCTTATGTATTTCTTGATACAGCAGCTTTTTCTGCATGCAACTCATGTTTCCCAAGTCTTCAATCCATTATTTGTTGGAGAGTTGCTGTCACCCATGAAATTTTAAGACTCATTTTAAGGGTTTATTGATTAAAATAGTTTGTGGAATGTGAGTTAAGATAGTGCTTTAGGGCTTCCCTGGTGGCGCAGTGGTTGAGAGTCCGCCTGCCGATGCAGGGGACACAGGTTCGTGCCCCAGTCCGGGAAGATCCCACATGCCGCGGAGCGGCTGGGCCCGTGAGCCATGGCCGCTGAGCCTGCGCGTCCGGAGCCTGTGCTCCGCAACGGGAAAGGCCACAACAGTGAGAGGCCCGCGTACCGCAAAAAAAAAAAAAAAAAAAAAAGGCTTCAGAAAAAAACAGGGAAATAAAATTTTAGAAAACTTAATTAGGAGCCTGTAGAGGCTGTTTGTTTCATATATGGATAGTCTTTAAAAAGGAGGTGACTCATTTTCTTTTTTAAAACAATGGTTACCTAAATATCTAACAATTAGATAATAAGACTGAATCTTTCACTTAAACATTTTTTCTGTTTGTAGGAGGAAGGTCCGTATCAGCAGGCCTGCAAACAAACACTGCTTTTAAATTCTTTCAAGTTCTTATAGTTTTAAGCGGTTTTATAAGGGGAGCAATGGTTTGTCATTTACCAAAGGCCTCTCCAGATAATTTCTTAAACTGTTTCTAGTTTAATTAAAAATAAAAGCTATTAAGATAAAAGCTATCAAGGGATCCAGTTGAAGGTGGGGAAAACAAAATTTTGATCATATGGGAAAAGAACTTGCTCTTTGAATTGTGTAGACTAACACTTTGTGGGTCTTATTCCTTTCACCATATCAAATGTCCCATTAAAAAAAAATTTTCTTACTGAAAATACCACATTGAAAATGAGGCTCTGTAGTGAATCACACTTTAATTTTTTTCACAATTAAGTTAATTTGTTGTAAAGGTGTGCTTTTTTGCAAGAATTTTTAGTAAAGTCTCATAACTCCTAAATCTAATGTGTTTAATATAAGCCATTTGTTTAACAAAAGAAAAAAGACTGTATTTGATAGTCTGTAAATAAACTGCCCTAAAAATCCAGGCTATTTTTATCCTTGTTTTCTTCTTGCTCATATACAGAACAGACTCTTAGAAATAATCTTATCTGATGAGGATGAGCACTTGTTACAACCGCTGTGTCATGCTTTATAGACAATGCTTTAAACCTGGAACCCTTCTTTTTTACTTTTTGTACATATTCAAAAATGTAGGAACACATCCAGAGATAACCACCATTAATATTTTGCATGTGTTGGATGTCTTTTCTTACAACAGTGGGATTATACTGCCCATAGCTTTGTAATTAGAGTTTTTCATTTAATAATATTTTGTGAACATCCTTCTATGTCAGTAATTAAATTCCATCCTCTTTTAGTGATTGTAAATTACTCCTTTATAGAAGAACCAAAACTTAACAATTCCTCGTTGCTGGACACAAAATATTTCTAACTTTTCTGTTATAATGTGAGGAAAATCTGCGTAAGTACAAACACACAAATGTACATAATTTCCTTGGAGTTGCTGACCTAAAGAATGCCCATCTAAACTTTTGCTATATCCATATTGCCCTCAGGAAAGGTTTGCAAGTTTTACATTCCTATTACTTTCCCTTTTCATTTAGTTATGCTGGGTATTTAAGCATTTTAAATCTTTGCCATTTTGACAGGTGAGAAGTCATCTTGTTTTATATTTCTCTGATTACTAGTGAAATTTATATACATGCTAGCTGGGTGTCTTTTGTGTATTAACTATTCATATGTTTAGTTATTAGGTATTTCCTCTCTGTTGCTTTGAAGAGCTTTTTATAGAAGGTAGGTAGCCCTTTGTGAACTATAATCTTAAAAATACTGTGTGGTGTGTTTTGATAAAGGAAAATTTAATAGTTACATGTAGTCGAATCTATTCATCTTTTCCTTCTGGTTTCTCCTTAGAAAAGTTTTCCGTAGCCCAAGGTTATTTTACTTTTTACACAATTTTGTTTTACTTCTCTGGCTTTCTGCTTTTACACTTAATTCTAAACTGTTCTAGAATTTATTTTGCTAAATGTTGTGAGGTAAGGATCCAACTTTATACTTTTTCTGAATGGCTATACTAACTATGCCAACAGTATTTGTTAAATAGTTCATCCTATCCATAGTTTTAAAATGTCATCTGTCTTATTTGGGTCTGTTTCTGGGCTTTTCAGTTATGTTCCACCCTGATCTTTCTCTTCTGGTTAGAAGTACATTTGTATTATATTTTCATAAACTACGTGTAGCACATATCAGGCTGCAGTATTTGTTTTAAGATGGCACGTAATTTAATTGTCCATTGTTTCAAAGCTTGTCTATTTCTGCCTGTTTTTCCTTGGGACTTCCTGAATCACTTTGATCACTTTCACCAAGTATCCTTTTAGGATTTTAACTAGAAACATATTGTTTAAATTAGTGTGGGGTTTTTTTGTTGTTTTTGTTTGGGTTGGTGGTTTTTTGCATGTTCCTCATTAAAAGTTCTGAAAGTTTCCTTACTGTAGTTCTGGTATGTTGGTTTTTTTAAGAGTTTCCAAAAATTTGTTGTTGTTGCTTCTAGAAATGGGCTCTTCATATTGTTATAAATAATATAATATTTTAAACTAGTCTGCTTATATAGGAAAGCTGTCATTTTTAAAAAACTGGCCACATTACTTCTATTATTTCTAATAGTTTTCAGTTGATTGAATATGGTAATGGGCATTCTTGTTTCTGATTTTACGAACGTCTTAATTTTTTAGTATTTCACTCATGTATAATTTAAGCTATAGATTAGAAATAGAATAGTTTATTATGTTAAGAATATTCATGAAGCCTATTTATCAGGATTAGATGTTAAATTTTTTTAAATGCTTTTTCATTGTAAAGCATTTCTCCTTTGATCTATTGATGATAGGCACCAGTTATATTAGTAGAATCTAATACTGAGCCATTCATTAGAAATACTGCTGTATTCTATTGACTAACCCTGTATTTAGTATTTTGTAGTTATGTTTATTTATGAGAGGTAAGTCTGGTTTTAATTAACAGGTTTTGATAGTGTTACAGAAGAAACTGGAAAACTTGCGTTTTATTTGATTTAGAATGGCTTATGTGTCCTGAGAATGATTTTTTTTTTGAAGTTGATGCTGTTTTATTTATATCCAAATACACCTGACTTTTTTCTTGAAGGTGATTCTTTCACTGTTTCTCCATTTCCTCATGTGTCCTTGATCTTTTCAGGGTTCTCTTTCTTGAGTAAATGTTGGTAATTTTATTTTTTCTGAAATTCATCAAATAGTCCATCTTATATTTAAAATGTTTTTAGCATACAGTTGTACTTAATAATCTCAGTGTTTTAAAAACATTTTCATCTATTGTTACATATCCTTTGTGTGTTTTTTCTCTTTTCCCTGATTAGACTAGTTAGGATTTGCCCCATTCTACCTCTGTCCTCTCACCACCAGGGAATAAAAATCTATCATTTACTTCTCATTTATTTTAAGAATTGGATTTTGATTCTTTTCTTCTACTTCCCTTATTTATCCCTACCTCTTGAGTTGAATAATTGGTCCATTTGTTTATCTTCCTTCCAATTCTAAAAGAAACTATTTTAATGCTATGAATTCTCTGATTATTTCTTTGCTTCCATCCAGTAGGTTAAGAATGTTGTGTTTTCAGAATATTTAGTGGCTGCAAATTTGATTGCTTGTTTATCCAAGGATTATTTAGAATAGTGTGTTTCAATTTCCAGGTCGTTGGATATATTTTATTTTTTATTTTTTTGTTAATAACAGATTTTCTATTACATATAGTCAGTGTATGTAGTCTGCTTTGGGGAATTTATTAAGGATTTCTTTTTAGCCTGCCAAGCAAATAAAATTTGTAAATATTTCTTTAGGATAAGTATGTCATTTGATACAATTTGTCACATAAGCATTAAATCAATATTATTAAACACTGGTAAGATTCTCTATATCTTTACTTATTTCTCAAGGAGTGAGAAATGTAAAATAAACTCTTATACTGCTATTATGTATTTTTCCTTATATGTCTAATTCTTTTTGCTTTATATATTCAGTGCTATATTCACCACATACAGGTTCATAACTACTTAATCTCTGTTCCATTTATTCAAGCTTTTAAAACTTTAAATTCTACTAGGTCCAGTTTTAATATTACTACAATTGGTCTTTCTGTGAGTTTATTTCACACTCTCTCTGCTTGCCCACCTCACCCCCCCCCTTTTTTTTTAATGCTACCTTGCTGGCTTTGTTTTTAATCTTTTGCTAAAACTGGTTTTCTTTTTCTCTTTTTTAGAAATTTGTATTTTGAGGCTTTCTGTTGATTTGTAATGTGTATACAGACTTTTCTACTCAGCTTTAAATATTTCAAAGACATACACCTATTTCTTGAATGAATAACTTCAGAAGTTATATAAGGGTTGCTATAGACTGTCTCCTCTAAAAAGGTTGCCAAATCAGTCACCAAAAAGAGGAATGGGATTACCATGACTGACTTAGACCAGGGTCGAAGGAATGTTGGAGAGTCACTTGTAATTATTATTAGGCATTCATCTAAAAAAAAAGGCTGACAAAGTAAGGATCAGTGTTCTTGGATGTTAAAAACATGATTGTAAACAAACAAAAAAGTGGATGGGCTGTAAAATAGAATATCCACAGCTGAAGATCAAATTAGTGAGCCTGAATATCAAGCTGAGTGATGCTGGGAATGATCCCCCCTAAAATTCACTACTAAAAAATTAAAAGTTTAAAGGGAAAATTGAGAAATGGAGGCTAGATCTAGATATCCCAATATTCATCTGATAGGAGTTGCAAAAAGAGAGAACAGGTAGAATGGAGATAAACAAAGAAATACTAGAAGAAAACTTTCCAGAGTTGAAAAAGACATGAATCTTGTATTGAAGAGGTCCATGGAATGCAAAGCAAGGTATATGATGAGAGTCACACTTGATATACGTCAAAATAATATCTCAGAATTTAAAATTTTATTGGAACTTTACATTTATTTATTGTATACTGAGAAAATAAAAACAGATTGTCTGCAAAAGACAGAGAACCATACTGGCACCACACCCCCTCACCATTAACACTGGATGCTATAAGTTTCTGCAAAGTCTAAGGGAAACAACTTTGACCTTAGAATTCCATCCTCAGTGTGTTAGGGAATAGTGGTGTTCCCTCGGCCTTCTTGCTTTGACTGAAATCTAGCTCTTCCCTGAGGGGACTGACTGCCCTGCGGCCTTCTCAAGTGATGGCTGTTTTTCTTCCTTGGACCACTGGGCCTGGAATCTAGTTAAGTGTCCTTTTTGATGCTCATTTTCACTTTCAGACTCTTCTTGTTGATGCCTTAAAACTATAGAGATTTGCCCCTTGTGTCATCAGACTGCTTCACTCATGCCTCCCTGCTGCAGTTATTTACTGACCTCTGACTTGTCCTTCCCCTTTCACCCTCCCCGCCATTCTTTGAAGATTTTAATTCCTGGGTCACTATCACTGTGTCCTGTTTCTATCTTGATTTCAGCATCTGTGTGGATGATCCTTAAAATCTTGGCTTCTCTGTTTCTCTGCCGCTCCTCCAATGGTCTTATCCTCCACCTCATCTCAGCTACTCATGTCCCTGTCATACCTTCAACTTTATGGCCACGAGTTCCATGACCCCTGCAAATCTCAATTCAAGCACACTACTTACCCTACGCTGGAATGCCCTCCCCCCACCCAAGTTTGCAGCCCACTCTAATACTCGGACTCCAACCACCTTTCTCATTCCCTTATACACATCTGCAACTGCCTTGTCACGCTCTTGCTTTCCTGTATTCGTGTGAAAATTCCAAAACTGTTCAGACCCAACATCCCCAATGTTTAAATCCACTCTGTCTGCATCCGTGCAGCTGAACATTGCTGGAAAAACACTCAACCATGCCCACTAGTTTCACTTTACTTCATGATCACTAATCTCACGTGGGCCCTTAAGGCTACCCAACAGTTATACTACCATGGTTCATCAGTTCTAAAGCATAGATGTTCACACTTAATATCTCTGAAATGAGGATGTGTCTTATATATGCCACTATGGTATGTCATACTTTAATTGGTAGAGTTTTCCCCTTTTTAGTGTTACCTAAAAAATAGTGTGTCTTACAATCAATGGCATCTTTGATAAAGCATAATTACCTCATACTTTTCATTCTCTCGTTTTCCCACATGATCATTTAATACTTTTTTCTTCTCTACTCAAATCTCCAGTATTTCCTTCCTGTATTAGTTTGCTAGAGCTGCCAAGGCAGCATTCTTGCTGTGTCCTCACATAGTCTTTCCTCCGTGTGAGTGCATGTCTCATGTCTGTGTATCCAAATTTCCTCTTCTTATAAGGAAATCAGTCATTGGATTAGGGCCCACATCAAGGGCCTCATTTTAACTTAATAACCTTTTAAACGACCTTATCTCCAAATATAGTTACATTCTGAGGTACCGAGGGTTAGGATTTAAACATGTAAATTTTGAGGGGACACAATTCAGCCCATAATACTCCCCCATTCTCACGTTCAGTTGGTGACTTTGTTCCCTATTTTCACAGATATAGAAATAAATGAGAGAAATGCCAAAGTCCCTACTGTATCACCCCCACCTTTCACTAACTGTCTTCATATCATTAACTTCTTTCCTGTCACTATGGACAAACTATCCATATTCCTAGAAAAATCTCTTCTTGCCAAACAAAGAAGTTCCTTCCAGCTCAACTTTCTCTATGGCATTAACAATTTTCTTCCATATAAGTTCTAAGGGGGCCAGAGTTTTGTTGTTCTGTTCTTCTCTACTCCTAGCACCTAGAAAAAGCTCAATATTTAATGAACAAGTACAGATATGTAATAAATATATCCCTTTATATGCAAGATAAAGGAATGCACTTAGAAGGGAAACCCTTCACTGGAAGCAGAATTATAAGAGTATATCAAGTAAGAGAATAAAATGGAACAAAGTTAAGTCAATCAGTTCTAGAAAGGCAGAACACTTCATAAGAACAAGAAGTAGGCTGCTAAAGAGAGGCAGTCACTTGAAGGAAAAAGACTCCTCAGTGAGCATCTAAGATATGGGCATATAACAAGGACAGAGGGGATTCAAAGAGGAGAACCACAGCTGATCAAAAACCTCACTTCACTGCCAAGACAGGGAGCCTTTGCTATTCTTCTCAATTAGGATATGTTACATGTATATGGTGACCACTGTATGTTTTCATTTGTCTCCCATCCTAATGGAAGTTTCTTTTTTCTTTTCTTTGCCTTCTTTCTTTTCTCTTCCTTCCCTCCTTCCTTTTTTCTTCTCTTCCTTCCTTCATTTTTCTCTCTTCCCTCCCTCTCCCTCCCGTCCTTCTCCTCCTCCTTTCAACTGCAATTACCCTGTTTTCTTTCTACCACTGCATATTAATATGGTGGAACAGATTGAGTGTATAATTTAGCCATAGTTTGCCATGAGTTGTGCTATATCTAGAATGGAAAAGAGAAATACAAATCATCCAGAGTTCTGAACTCCAATATGAATGAATAATGAGACTGAGTTTTCTTTATAAGGAGATGTTTTGTTATACATATACATTAGATAGTTACATTTTATGAGGTGTGACTATTTTTAAGAAGTGTATCTATGCTAAATGCAATGTGGAATCCTGGGTTGGATTCTGGAACAGGAAAGAGATCATTGTTGGAAAGATGATGAAATCTAAATAAAGTCTGCATTTTAGTTTTAGTTTAGTATTCTCAGTTTTAACAAATGTACTATGGTTATCCAAGATGTTAATACCAGGCAAAGTTGTGTGAAGGCTATATGGGAACTCTCTGTACTATCTTCACAACTTATCTGTAAATCTAACATTCAAAATATAAAGTAAAAACAAAACAAAACCAAAAAAATACAAAAAAATGTGTATAGAAGGAAGCCTATATATGGAACTTGGGCTGTTGGGAGGTGGAATGTCTTTTATTACTTAGCATTCATTCCCCCTTTGTCAATAATATTCTGCTTTCTATTAGGAAACTATGCGTCCTTCTACTTTCACTCTCTGTGGTTCAGAGGGGACTACTAACTTTACCTCTGTGTAAAAATGTCCAGATTTCTGCCAGTTGTTTAAAAAATGGGAAAATCTGGCAACACTGCACTTCTGTATTGGGCATTAAGTTAGTACAAATGTAAAAAGTGACTAATTTCTCAGCTTCTTTCACATGTAATGAGAGCTAGGAAAAAGATGGCAAGACAAGTGTTTCCTCTTGCCCCTTCAGTCCTCTCTGGTAGCTGAATGTTGAAGATGCTTCAGGAACATTAGGGATTCTGACTTTCAAAGGATTAATAACAATTTTAAAGACCAAAGGGAAAGGTAATATGCAGTATTTATTCCAATGTTGCTTTTGCATCATCAAATTACAGATATGTTTAAGAGTCATTTGATAAAATCGAAACAAAACCAAAGAAAGGCATGCTGATATTTTCTTATGATGAAAGCTTATAAAGTAAAAAAAAAAGTAAATTATAAAGTAAAAAAAAAATTATAAAGTAAAAAAAATTATAAAGTAAAAAAAAATTATAAAGTAAAAAAAAAATTATATAATTATAAAGTAAAAAAAAAAAAGGAAATGAAATTTGAGTGCTAGAGTCATAAAACCCAACCAAATACATTTATCCCAGATAGTGTGCTCACCTAAAGAAAAATAAAACTCTGGCAGTCTCCTTTGAACTCCTATTATCATCTAGCCTCATAAGCATTGGGTTTGATGTCATTTCTTTCATTACTTTATTATTTATTTAATTATTCTTTATTTTTATTTCTTAACTATCAGAAAGTTAGTGACCCATCAAGATTTGGGTATTCATATAGAGAGAGAGGAATGCTCTCTGAAAATACAGAAAGTAGTCCACTAGAGAGGCTACTGCATCTAAGGCCGGGCTGAAACTGGAAGACCCCACCACCAGCAACAGGATCCAGACAACAGGAAGACAAATGAAGCTGCATCGAGGAACTAGAGAATTAGATCAAGAAGCTGGAGACACCTAGGAAGCTGGCAAACGAACACTGGAATCTCTGGAATCTCAGGAAAACTGCAACCTTCCTAACCACTGGTAACAGCCAGAAGCCAAGTGAAGACAGCCTCCGACTCACTTTTGTTCTCCAAATCTTAAGCAAGTGCCTCTAATTGGAAAGCCTGAATTTATATTCAGAACTCTGTGAGTGCAAGGGAGTCAGGGCATTCAAAAAACAATTTTTTTTTCTATTTTTTTTCGATTATAGTGACAGTTCAATCTGTGGCATTGGCATATACAAATATTTAACACAGATGATACATAAGGACTGAGAGAAAAACAAAGAAGGAATTATACTTCCTCTCACACAGAGACAAACGACAGGATTAATACCTTCAACCTTCTTATGCCTGGAACCGTCCATTTCCAGCTCTACTGTCATTACCTTAATGTAATGCACAACCATCTCTGACCCTGACTATTTCAGTAGTTTACTGAATGGTCTTTGGGAATCTACTCTGTCAATCTTCTATTCTGTTTTCCACAGAGAAGCTGGAGCAAAACAAATTTTTAAAAATCAGTAGACTTTATTTTTCTGAGCAGTTCGTGTTTACAGAAAAATGAGCAGGAAATACAGAGAGCTCCCCCATACCCTCTCATTCTCCTCCCACTTCCAGTTTCCTCTGTTATAGACACCTTGCATTAGTTGTACATTTGGTACAATTGATGAACCATTATTGACACATGATTAACTAAAATCACAGAGTAGACTCTGTGTGTGTTGTACATTCTATGGGTTTGGGCAAATGTGTAATGACATGTATCCACCATTACAGTACCATCAGAGAATAGTTTCACTGCCCTAAAAATCCTGTGTTCTACCTGTTCATCCCTCCCTCCACTTCTCTACCCCTCGCAACTCCTGGCAATCTGATCTTTTTACTGTCTTCGTAGTTTTGTGTTTTCCGACTGTCAAATGTTGGAATTATATAGTACGTAGCCTTTTCAGTTTGGCTTCTTGCACTTAGTGTTAAGCTTTTAAGGGCCTTCCGTGACTTTTTGTGACTTGATAACTTTTTTTTTTATTGCTGAATAACATTCCATTGTATGGATCTACCAGTTTGTTTATCCATTTACCTACTGAAGGACTTGACTTGTTGGCTGCTTCCAAGTTTTGCAATTATGAATAAAGCTGTTATCAACATTTGTGTGCTGGTTTTTGTGTGGACAAACATTTTCGACTCATCTGGGTAAATAACAAGGAATGAGATTGCTAGGTTGTTTGGTAAGAAAGAGTATGTTTAGTTTTCTAAGAAACTGCCAAACTGTCTTCCAAATTGGCTACACCATCTTGCATTCCCACCAGCAATGAAAGTTCATGTTGCTCCATATCCTGCCATCATTTGGTGTTGTCCGTGTTTTGGATTTTTGCCTTTGGACTTAACTATTGTAACAATGGTATCTCATTGTTTTGCAAATATTTTCTCGCCACCTGTGGCTTATCTTTTCATTTTCCTAACAGCATCTTTTGCATAACAGAAATTTTCAGTTTTAATGAAGTCCAACTTATTTTTTCTTTTATGGATCATGCTTTTAGTGATGTATCTAAAAAAGTCATCACTAAACTGAAGGTTACCTAAATTTTCTATGTATCTTCTTTATAGGTTTGTGTTTTACATTTAGGTCTCTGATTCAAGTTTATTTTGTGAAAGGTGTAAGGTCTATGTCCAGATTCACATTTTTTGCATGTGGATTTCCAGTTGTTCCAGCACCATTTGTTGAAAAGACTATCCTTTCTTCATTGAATTGCCTTGATCCTTTGTCAAAGATCAGTTGACTACATTTTTGTGGGTCTATTTATGGTCTCTGTATTCTGTTCCATTGACCTAGTTGTCTGTTCTTTCACTAATACCACGTGGTCCTGGTTACTGTAGCTTTATAGTAAGTTGACATCTGGTAGTGTCAGTCATGCAACTATGTTCTTCTCAATGTTGTGTTGCCTATTTTGGGTCTTCTGCCTTTACAATTAAACTTTAGAATAAATTTGTCAATATCCATAAAATAACTTCCTGCAGTTTTGATTGAAATTGTGTTCAATCTATAAAGCAAGTAGGGAAGAATATCTTGACAGTATTGAGTCTTCCTATCCATGTACATGGGATATCTCCATTTTCTTAAAAAACCATTTCTTTCACCAGTTTTGTAGTTGTCCTTATATAGATCTTACACATATTTTGTTAAGATTTATACCTAAGGTTGGTTTGTTTTTCTTTTGCTAATGTAAGTGGTACTGGGTTTTAAGTTTCAAATTCAAATTGTTCATTGCTAGTACATAAGAAAATGATTGCCTTTTGTATATTAACTTTGTATACTGAAACCTTGCTGTAACTATAACTGCTTAATCCTGCTTCCAGGGTTTTTTTTTTCTTTTTTTCTTTCTTTTTTTGTGATTTTCTACACAGACAATCACGTCATCTGTAAATAATGTTTTATTTCTTCCTTCTCATTCTATATCTTTTACTTCCTTTTTTTGGTCTTATTGCATTAGCATGATATTGCATCATATTGCAGTATTATGTTGAAAAGCAGTGGTAAGAGGGGACATCCATGCCCTGTTCCTGATCTTGGTGGAAAAGCATTTAGTTTCTCACTATTTAGTATGATATTAGCTGTAGGTTTTTTGTAGATGTTTTTTATCAAGTTAAGAAAGGTCCCTTCTATTCCAAGTTTGCTGAGAGTTTTAATCATGAATGGGTGCTGGATTTGGTCAAGTGCTTTTTCTGCATGTATTGATAAGATCATATGATTTTTCTTCTTTAGTCTGTTGATGTGATGGATTACAGCAGTTGAATTTTGAATGTTGACCCAGCCTTGCACACCTGAAATCCCACTTGTGTATGGTGTATAATTCTTTTAATACAGTTAAGTATAAAAACGAGGTCATGGTCAGCAGGTTATTATACAAAGTTCATGAACAAATTCAACCTACTATAACAACTCTAAGTAAACATAAGTTTTATGCACAAATATTTTTTAGTTTCCTTTTCTATAATCTCATGTTGACAGGTTACAATACTTATAGGAATAGTCTTTGTCCTTCTGAGTAAACACACACTTAAGTACATTTAACCTAGATTTTATGGTAACTGCTATGTAAATATTCTCTGACCTTTAAAAAAAACCTCTAAACATATTTGCATTCCCCAAAGTACTTCTGACAGTCTTAGAAAGCTTTCTCATTACATCCTATTCTGTACAATTTTAGACAAGTCTCAACTGCATTAATTGGGGTTTATAAGTTTTTTCATAATCACAAAAAACTGACCTATTACCACTTATTATCTGTCCTTTCCTCACTCATTTGTAGTGCTATATTAACCAAATATCAAGTTTTTATATATATGTGAATTTGTTTCTGAGTTCTCTATTTTTGTTTCTTTAGTCTGTTTACTCTTACACCAATCAGTCATTAGATTTACAAGTTTCTTTATCTGGTAGAGCAAGCCTGCTTACATTTTTCTTCTTCAACATTTTTATGACTAATCTTGACACTTTTCCATATAAATATTGGAATCATTTTGCAAGGTCCACAAAACTTATTTTGAGATTCGACTGAATTTATAGATTAATTTAGGGAGAATGGACAGATGTACAATATTGTATCTTTCCATCCATGAATAATATCTCCCTATTTAGTTGTGCTTTTTAAGAAGTTCTTCAAAAATCCTTCGTAATTTTCTCTGTTGTCTCCCCCAACCCCCTTCCCACCAAGATTTATTGCAGATTGCTATTTGGAGGCTGAGGCATTTTATTGCATTTTTTTGACTGATGTGTAGGAATGCTGTAATTGTATATTTTTCTTGGATCCAGAATTTTCAAAAAATTTTGCCTCCCTTGGAGTTGTACAGACAGTAATATTATCTGTACATAAGATCAGTTTCATCTCTTCCTTTGTAACTTTCACACTTCAGATATCTTCCTTTCCCACTTCTGGAAGACTTCTGTGTATTTAATTTTAAGCAATGCTTTTTCTTCATCTACCGAGTTATTAGTATAGATCTTTTCCTTTAACCAATAAGATGTATTACAGAAATAAATTTCTAGATGCTGAGCCATCACTGCAATCCTGAGATAAACCCTATCAGTTCTTTCTTGGTTTGTGAGCAACTGCTGAATTGTCATATCTTGTTTAGGATTTTCAGCAACTATGTACATAAGTGAAATGATCTATAATTTCCATTTATACTGTACTTGGCCTGGTTTGAGATCAGTTAATACCACAGGTGTAAGATGTCTTGGATACTTTTTAACTAAAAGTTTTTATAATACAGGAATTAAGTATTCCATGAAGGCTTAGTAAGTCTGGATCATCTGTGGGGAGAACTCATGATTATCAACTCAGTCTCTCTCATG
Source organism: Orcinus orca (assembly GCF_937001465.1). Lineage (NCBI taxonomy): Eukaryota > Metazoa > Chordata > Mammalia > Artiodactyla > Delphinidae > Orcinus > Orcinus orca. The sequence goes on from NC_064567.1 coordinate 92,664,353, forward strand.
GTTATTGGTTTATTCTGACTTTCTATTCCTTTTTGAGTCAATACTGATAATGTATCAATATTTTTCTAAAATATAACACATTTCATCTATGCTTTCAAATACTATGGTGTAAAGTTGGTCATCCTGTGTTTGCGTGACTTTCAAAGCCTTTATTGGTACTAATATGACTTCTTCATTTAATCATCAGTATACCAGAAAAAATTAGTCATCATTTGTCATCTGGGTCCAATGGGCCCTTTTAATTTTTAAAAACATTTAAAGTTATTTAGCAAAATGTAGAGAATAAAGAGATAGAAAGAAGTTTGTTAGACATCTTAATAAGAATGTAAACATAGGAAACCCAAATTTTTATTCAGTATTTTCATGGTTTTGAAAGTATTTAATACATAAGATGGGTAGCATCTCGAACATAAATAGGTATTCATCTACTGTCACAAACTTAGAATACATTCATCTTATGAACCTTGACTCCAGAGTTTAAATGTATCTCTAATGGGCTTTAGTTTATTATTACTTCTTGTTCTTTTTACACTTGCATCTTCAAAATGCAATACATTTAAGAACTTTGATGTCATATTTTTGTTAAGGAAAGGATGGTCATTTCTTTTTGCTTCATAATTGCAAAACACTTTCACTTTCAGATTTATAAACACCAATCAGAACGGTAAATCCAACTGATTTTTCACTTTTACATCATCTATTTCCTTTTAATCAATTCTGAATACACACCTGCCTTTAGTATTTGTCTACTTACAATTCTGATTAACAAACATAAAAGATGTTCTTGTCACAAAGTTCTGTGATGAAGTCTTTCCTTTTGGATAACTGAGTAAATAAGAATATCATAATTCGTTCGTCCTTAGAAATATATTGTTCACTCATTGATTCTTGAATTTGAGAAAAATCTTTCTAGGATATTGTCATCTGAAAATTTATACTCTGAGAGTTTGCTTATAAGAGACCAGAGTGCTGATTAGTTTAATAATCATGAATTACCTAATAATTTTCTTTTCTTTGCCATTATGGGTTAAAAATGAAAAATGCCAAATTCTTAATTGTGCTCAAATAAAAGCTGAAAAAAACATTTACAGAGATTGTGTCTCTAGACTTCTTTTATCCCTTCTTTAAAGATGAAGCAGGATTTAGGGCAATGCAAAGAAAACAGAAGGATGATGCAAGTGATGATTATCCTTGCATTATCCTTCTAGGTGATTCCATCACTTTGTTTTCTTACTGTAGTTCTTTTTTTAAGCATAGTTCCTGATGTTACACCAAAGGTTAACATTGTTTATATTTTTCCTTTTGTGCTTTTTTTCATCAATCTTTTTTTTTTCTTTCTTTTTTTTGGCTCCACAGTGCGACTTGAGGGATCTCAGTTCCCTGACCAGGGATTGAGCCCGGGCCACAGCAGGGAAAGCCTGGAATCCTAACCACTAGGCCACCAGGGAACTCCCTTTTCATCAATCGTTATCGACTTTAGTTAATCCATAGAATAGGCTTTTTTGTTGACAATCTCTATAGCTTTGCCTTGTTTCATTGATTTTTTTTGAGGGTACTTTTTGTTTTTAAATTTATTGAACATTTTGGTCAGAAAACATGATCTGCCTATCAATCAAATCTTTGAAATCTGCAGAGTCTTTGTGATTTAGAAAACTTATAAAAAATTTATTATATGGGCTTCCCTGGTAGCGCAGTGGTTGAGAGTCTGCCTGCCGATGCAGGGGACACAGGTTCGTGCCCCAGTCCGGGAAGATCCCACATGCCACAGAGTGGCTAGGCCCATGAGCCATGGCCGCTGAGCCTGCGCATCCGGAGCTTGTGCCCCGCAACGGAAGAGGCCACAACAGTGAGAGGCCCACATACCGCAAAAAAAAAAAAAAAAAAAAAAAAATTATTATATACTTGTGTACTTGAAAAAATGTGTACATATTGTATATAAATATATAATTTCTATTTTATATACCAGTTCTTTATATCCCTACAAATTCTACATCTGCTTGTTATATCCATGTCTAGTAGAGATGTGCTAAAATCCCCACTGTGATTATGAATTTCAATCTTTTTATAGCTTTTTATTTTAGATGTTATCTTTTCTAAACCAACAAATAGATTGATTCCATCTATCTAATCCAATCTGAAAATCTGCCTTTTAAAAGATTTTACTTTTTTAAGATTCATTGTTATTACTGGAATATTTGGACTTACTGCTGTCATTTACTTCTTTTCCTGACTTCTCTTGGATTTATGGTTTACTATATTCCTCTTTCTCCCTCCTCTGATGATTTGAGAGCTTTAAAAATTTTAGTCATATATTCCCTAAAGTAATTTTGAAAAGTGATGTACCCTTTTATACTTTTCAAGTCAACATAAATACACTTTTATCGTAAGTTTCAAAAATTGCTAAGGAAGTCATTTCGGTAACATTGATGTTTTAAGCTAAATCCATTACATTATTAAAGTATCCAACTGAATCTAATTATCACAGTAATTTGCTATCTAAAAACACTCCTTAACACAGTAGGAAATTGTACACTATTTTATTCCCAACTCATATTTCCATTTTACTTTCCCACGTAATTTTTATCTCATTATAATAGTGTAATGCTTGAAAGTCCTTTACTGATAGCTTGTCATACATCTGTTTCTCAAAAATGTATGAAAAATATATTTATTGAAATTAAAAAATATTTTTGGAAATTAAAAAAACATTTCCAATGGCTATAAACTTCAAAGTGTTCAAGTTATCTATTATCTGGATTATCATTACTATTCAAACAATAAAAACACCATAAAACTGCTAATTGCTAGAATGAGACATTAATTTTATTACTATTTTTAAACTATAGATATAAATGCTGAGAAAACTCATTTACGCATACAAATAAGAAGGGATAGACTTTTGTTATAGTGATGTCACTTAATTCTTGTACACCTTTTAAGTTATATGCCAAAAATAATAAACTGATCATCAAATTATTTTTAATGATCTTTAACTAACAATCTGATTAAGTTTTCTTCAATTTTGTTGAAAACAAAGAATTGAAAAATCACCCTCACTGAAGACCTTGTTGTTCAGGCCATTTTCTTTCTTATATCCTTGGAAAGTTACAGAATATAAATACCTGAGAAGGAAGAATTAATCCTAAGTAAAGCTGGTTTTCCAAAGTTAAATGCACTGTCCTCGACTATGTTTTGTGGACATTTACACCCAAACCTATACGTAAATACATGTTCTGCTTTTAAAAGTATTGTTTATAGTATTTTATCAAACTAAGATGTACATTTTAACATCTCTGAAATTGGGATGCATCTTATAATTGACAGCATATTATAGTTTAGTTGGCAGTGTTTTTACTAAGTGGTATATAATGGATTATATATAATTATAAATAATAGTTTCTTAGGTTAGATGAAAAATTAGACTGTGGAAATTAAGAGCAAAAAAGAAAAGATGTTGGGTCATTACTAAGTTCTGGGTTTATACAATGTATACTTACGACTATCATGTGTTTTATTTACAGTAAAATCCACAATATATTTCTGTTAATTTAAACTAAACACATAGTAGGAATGAAAAATAAAACAGAGAAATGGCTCAGAGACAATAAGCAGGAAACTTGGGCCAGGTAAAAAATTAATATGGATTTATAGAATCTAATAATGAACTGGCAAAGGATAATAAAAATGTTTCTCCTAAGAGTCTGAAAAATGCTCTAGAAAATATAAAAATCATGAACTTACCTCTGAAATATGATCTTTTAAGATGTAAAGTTAATATGTCAGAAAGAAACATGGAAATTTTAACTTCTTCCTCCTTGAAATCATGCAAATTATGCTATTAAGACAGGTTTGAAACATATTCATCAGGTTCTTTATCATTATTGAAAATGGGGAAAAGACAGTTGGCTTGACAGCAGATTCACCAAAACCCATCATGCCTGTATACCAATCTTAAATATTCTAAGATAAATGAGGCAAGCAACTTTTTCATTGTTTCCTAAAAATAAAGTGCCTTTCCCTTCACATTATGTTCATGCTCTCTTTGCTTTCACATGATTCACCCACAGGAAAAATGATTTTTTGAATAGTCAGGAGACAAAAAAGGCAAGGCCTATAAACAAAAACTGTCATCACTCTATCTCCCTAATTGACAACACATGTGAGTTCTGAGTATCTCCACATGGGCCAACATAACTCATTTCTAAGACCACACTTCACCTGTGATGAAAACATATTAACTTCCACCGTACTTCCTTGGGCAGTCAGAAAGGTCTGCTTGAGTTCAAAGGGCAGGGACATAACTCTCTATCTTGATGAGGTAGAGGCAAGGTTCTGGAAGAGTCTGAGGGACCTGAAATATTGTTGGCATCATTTTTGAAAAACACAACCTGCCATAGGTTTCTTCTGTCAAGGGGGAGAAGGGTAATTATGAAAAGGCAGAAGGGAAAAAAAGAGAACTGGCATAATCCACTGATCATGGAAATGTTCTTTAAGCACATCATTTTAACTAAAGAGTGCATCTGGGATTTGAGGATCTGGATCAAAATCCCCTTAAAGCTATCTTTGCCTTTACAGTTAAATACTCCCAGAAGTACAAACACCCGTGTTTGAAAACCCAGCTATAGATTATACTTCCATTCTTTAATTATATGAATATTTAAGATGCATACTTAACTATAAATTTCCCTAACACAGTTATTTAGCATCTCTGCGGAGGTAAAAACGTGTATTCTGGAACAATTTAAAAAATCATTTTTCATTTAAAAGAATGATCAATTCCTTTCACTCAGCTAAACAAAAATAGGCTAGTAATATAAACAAACCAATATCAATGTCGAAAGACCTTTGATAACCATATACACTACCAACCAGAGCAGTAAAGCAATGTATCTTTCCTGAGGACAAAAATGTTTCTCTTAAAATCAGAAAGGTCAGACCTCTGGAAGATGTTGGTAACTTGGCAGAAGAGAAATTCTACATTTAGTTAACATTACACTTATAAAGTAGTAAAATAAAATGCACATAAGCCATTAGAACAATTATAATTTGAATGTTTTCCAAATATGATACGAATACATTAGCATAAAACCTTTCTTGACTTCCTTTATTTTTGCCAATAATCCAGTGATCTCCAAGCAATGGCTTAATGATTATTTCTAAATGTCACTTCCTAGAGATAATATTTCTTACCTATTAAGGTCAATAAAAGGTATGCAAAAGTATTGCTCTAATTTTCATCATACATCATGACCTCAAAACATCTAGAAAGACGTTAGAAAATAAGGACATTCCCTTTAGAACACTGGGGGAAAAATTACTATTCTCTTTATATATAGGAGATAAAGGCAGAGCAATATAGTAGTTATAATCAGAATGTCTGCATCCACTCACCAAATATTTATTAAGCACCTACTATTTTCCAGGCATCATTCTAAGAGCTGAGGATATAGGGGTAAGTGAGAAAGTAACAGCTACCATTTAGAGGGCTTACTATGTGCCAGGCTCTGGCCTAAGAGTTTTCACACATGTAAACCCATTTAATCCTCAAACACAACACCTCTATGACATGGGTAAAGTTTTTCATTTTACATATAAGAAAATTGAGGCACAGAGAAGTTAAATAATTCACCAAGCTAGTAACTGGTAGTAGTAGTCCTGGGTGTCATGGAGCTTTTATTAATCTAAAATCCTTCCCTTCTCATTTTGTTTTGCCTCTGTGAAAAGACCTAACATACAAATAGAAGTGGTTATGGCTCAAATAGGTGGTGTAACCTTTTCACTTTTAAAGCTTTCTTTCTGGGAATGTTTAAATAAAATTTTAGCTATACTTTCATCATATATTGTGACCCTAAAATATCTAAAAAGCCTGAATGTTATAAGACTTGATTTTGTTTAAATAGTTGGGGAAAATGAAAATCCCCAACATTTTCATTTTTCTCCCCATTACTGTAGGTATAGGTACGTAGCATTCCTTCCTTTGGAAAGCCTTTCTTTAGTCCAGGGAGGCCTGGTGGGGCTGAAGACCATGGGACCCTGCCTCATTGTAGGGGTGAATCCATGTCCAAGCTAATCATGCCACACTGCCTTGATCATAGTTATTGGCTTAAGACTCTAAAATTTGACCTAAGCATGGCCAATCTGTCTTCACTGAGATTGACAGAGCTGGGAAATGTTCTCTTCACAATGGAAGTGACTTAAGACTGCTGGTAGCCATCTTCCTGGACCTCAAGAGAAAATGACTCCACAATACTGAGAGATGTGGAGTAGAGAAATTCAGATGCAGAATTCTTTAATATAGCTATGCAAGAAGTAGGTCTATCCTTGTCCTCTGCAGTTAAATAAGTATAAAGGGTATGAATATTTTTTTTAATTTAAGCTTAAGCGGGTTTCTGTAACTTTCAATCAAGTTTCAATGCATTTTTACAAAAGCATTACATAAAATATGCATGCAGAACAATGGTTATAATATGAATAGAAATCTCCTTTATTCTTTTCCTTTACCCCCTTTCCCTATGAACAAATAAAGAACTGTCTACAGGACAAAGGACAGTCTATTTCATTTTCAAAAGTAGTATGCAAAATATATACTTACGAATTCTAACTATGTGATTACAAAGCATTATTTTAATAATTCTTTGGCATATGACAAAGCACAATATAGCTAGAAAGACAAAACGTTTTATTTTGAAACATTGGAAAAACATTAAAAGACAAATGTCCATTATATAACCAAGAATGTTAAGTATTTGGAAACTGTCAATCTTCTAAAATTGGTAGGCACTTCCAGAGAGCTAAATATTGCAAATTATCCTACCATATGTCTTCTCTAACACCAAAAATACTTGATATGATGAAGGAAGACACAACTAATTATTCAAAGTCACCACGTTAGGGTTCAACTTAATTACAAGCAAAAGTTTTGTCCAAGATGTTCCTGACAAATGAAGCTTCCAGTTGAATTTCAGAAATGTTAACAAAAGTATCTTCCTTTTTTGCCTGTGAATGTTTGAGTATTGCTGTATTGTTGGCTTATATCCACTACAGATACTGGTTCTAGGCCAGCCCAAGGGTCTTCAAGCATTGAAGGCTTGAAATAACTTTCCAACTCATTAGACATTCTCTTTTCTCTACCACGCCCTGATCCAAATGGTGTAGATGTCCTTGGAGAACCCTTTAGAAAAAAAATCATCAGTTAAAAAGACATTTAGTAGAGGTAACTGGTACTTTTTCTTTAGAGGCTAGAGGGGATCACACTGCTAGTTAAAAGTTGTGTCTTGAACCCAAATATGTTCACTTGCAAAGTCCGTGCTTCCTTTAATCTAGTGTTTTAAAAAAGTATTTAAACCTATTTGATATACTAATTTATTGATAGTTTTATGCCCACTGTCACTTCAAATCCTTTTGGGTTTCTAATGTAATAACTTTCCCAAACTATAAACTGGTGATGAAGTAAGAAATTACTTGTACTGTAGTCTTCCCTCAGTATTTCCCTATTGCTTCTGGAAGCAAATTAAACTTTTTTTTTTTTTTTTTAACCCTACAGCTTCAAAATTTCTAGAACCCTCCCATCTCATTAGCTCCACACTCAAAGGGATGGGTTTGGTTTAGCATAAGTTGGAAAACTACCAAGCATATTTAAGATGTAAACCACAGAATCCTAGATATACCAGAAAGAAGCCTTAGAGCAGAAGCCAATGTAGTTGAAAAACGAAGGCCAAAAGGAGAAAAAAAAAAAAAAAAAGAAGAAGAGAAAAAAAGGGAAAAGGTGCCATCAGTAGGAAGATGGCACTAGCCTGTAACCCTAGAGCTGAGCCCTATACTGGGGATTCATTCGCTTTTTTTCCTCCTTGAAGACCGGGGACTCAGAATAATTTACTGCAACGAACTGGCTAGGCCCCTGACGAAGGAGAGGGAATTAGGGATATCTGTGTTTGAGCGGCAGTGTACTGGCTAAAAGTAGGAGGACTATAGAAACAAAGTACAGCTCTGCAACTTTTTACAGCATTCTAAAGAAAGTTTTACTTAACTTCTCTGAGCCTCAGTTTATTCATCTGCGACATGGGGCTAACGATAGTATCTCACTTCATAGAGGATTCAAAATAATCCACGCAAAGGGATTATCAGTACCATGCCTGCCATACAGTAAGAGCTCGGCAAACGCTGGCTATTATTACCTGGGGGTGGGTCTGCTGCTGCCCTGGGGAGTAGCCGAATTGCTGCTGGGACCCCGCGGGGGACTTGGAGTAGTTGCCAGGGTAGCCGCCAGGGGACGGAGACCCGAACCGGCCCCCAGGGAAGCTGCCGCCGTGTCGCGGAGAGTGGCTGCTCCCGTAGGGCCTAGACCTGGGCCCGTACGGCGGCGTGTGGTGTGGACTCCCGTACCCGTCCCGCGGGGATGGCGGCCGCGCTCCGCCTCCGCCCGGGGTACCCCGGAAGCTGCTCCCGCTTCCCCAACCTCCTACACCCGGGCTGGGGCAAGGAGGAGTCGGGGGTCGGAAATTCTGTCGGTGCATCTCAGAAGACGAAAACGAGGACTTCAACGGCGCGTTCTCCCGCCGGAACTGTCGAGACCAACCGTTCACAGACACTTCGTGGTCCTTCACCAAAACAGTCCTCCGCCCGCCAGCACCATAGACCACATTGGTTCCGGCCTCACAAAGGTTCCTCTGGGGCGGCGGGATAAGTAGGTTATCGAATTGGGTACAGATTCAGCTGATTTAAGTGAAGGAAAGAGGAAGAAGAAGGATAAAGGAAAGGCCTAATCCCGGGCCCCAGCAATGGCCTTCGCACTCTGGCGGGCTTTGGTTGCCACTGACTGACGTACTAGACGCCTGCCGAACGGATGGAGGGGTGCCCGGAGAGCTCGGCAGGGCCGGGCCCCTCCCACCTGGTGGGGGGCGGGGACCGAGGTGTCCGCGGGCGCCCCCAGTGGCTGCGGGTCGCGCGCGCACTTCGTTCTCCACTCACGCAGAGAAGGAGGATTTCAGAGGGGTTCGCGATGCTGGCGACGCTGGCGACGCTGGCGAGGGTCGCGGCTCTGCGGAGAACCGGCCTTCTCTCCCGCCGGAGTGGCGGGAGGGGGCTGTGGACCGGCCACCCGCAGTCAGGTATCCTCCGAGACTCGGTCCGGGCGGCGAAAGGGACCCCAGCCCCAGCCTCCCCACTCCAGCGGCATCCTGAGGAGAGCGCCGCGCTTTCCAGAAGTATCCGCTGCCCCCGGCGCCCGCCCTTTGGCCTTTCGCGTCTCCCCTTGCCCTGGCTCCGCGGTCGCCCCGTGGTCACCCTACCCGGCGTCCAGGCCTGGGTCCGGCCCCTGCGTGGTCCTACTGGGCGGACTCGCCTCTCTCCCTTACTCCTCCCCCCTCGTCCCCCAAGTTTAAATACCTTGAAAAATGCACCCCCAGCCACATTTCAGGAAGGGTTTCAGACTGCACTTTATTTATTATTATTATTATGTTTTACATCTTTATTGGAGTATGATTGCTTTGCAATGGTGTGTTAGTCTCTGCTTTATAACAAAGTGAATCAGCTATACATATACATATGTTCCCATATATCTTCCCTCATGCGTCTCCCCCCCTCCCCCCTCCCTATCCCACCCCTCCAGGCGGTCACAAAGCACCGAGCTGATCTCCCTATGCTATGCGGCTGCACTTTAAATAACTCGGGGGCGAGGCTGTGCTCGCAGAGGCCGGACTTTACTCCCTTCCTTGTTCTTGTTAAATGCAAGCGGATAAGCGAGTTGGTTAGGAAGCAGAGAGCCTGATTTTCAAAATTAGCAACATTTGGCTAAAGCTGTTAAAATAATGATCGTTTCACAGACTTTTGGTTAAAAAGAAAAGTGTGGTCATTCAAGAATGACCCCTAATGTATAAACCCACCTTTGTACCAAATACCTGTCTCAGAATTTTATTTGGAAGATGAAATTTAGATTTACTGCAGTTTTCTAGAACTTTCTTTACACCCTCCGAATCTGGGAATGATAGTCCACTGTGAGTCTTGAAATCATCTTGTAGGAAACAGAATCTTAAAGAATTTTCGGACTCATTTAATCATAGCCTAATGGGTAGCCTGGACCTGTGCTTTTCAGCCTGTGAACCTTCTTGCAGGTGCCACTCCTCACTGTCCATTTGACACGTTCTGTGACGTGGCAAAGCCGAAGAATAGGATGTTTTCTCAGCTTCTGTCCTTGATGAATGGAGATACACACAGACTTTCCTGTGGTGGTTTGTTCTGAGGGAATTCAGTTCATCAAGCTTTTCCTTTAGATACAAGTTGTAGAATCTAATCAAGGCAGGATAATGCCATCAAGGCTTTGTGATGCAGTTAAGGCCCGGGGATCCCAGATTATTCACTTTATTATATACTTTTGTCCTGGCCAAAGCTAAGCACCTTTCTGGACATTGTCTTTGGTGCTTAGCTTAATGCCTGGTAATTGAGCTGTCAGATATTTATTGAATGAATGAGTGGGTCACATCATATTGGTCAGTGATTCTCACCTATAATACCCCCTTTAATATCATCAACTAATCTACATTTTGGGGGGAGGGAGCAGAAAAATGAGGGTGGCAGGGATCAAAATTACCTTTGTTAATTTTTAAATAACTGGCAAAGGTTTTGCAGAATTGAGTGAAGTACTGTAAGTTGTCATTTTACTTGCCTTACACTTCTGGAATGCTCTTTCCTATAGTGATACACTGCTATCTTCTACACATATGAACTTGCATTAGAAACGGGGGAGGTATATTTTGACAGGTAGATTGCACATGACAGTGTGCCTGTCATCATGTTTTCAGGTATATATGAGGATTGAGGGAGAGTACATTCTTAATTATATGAAAACTCCAGATTCCACTTGGATCACTTCTGAGAATAGGCAACTTGCCTTTTCACAGATGAGAAATTGTCCAAGGAAAGTGAAGTGACTTGCTTGAATTCACATAGCAAATGGATGTGGGACCAGAACTCAGGCTTCTTGAATCCCAGGCAGTTGTCTTTTTTCCTAGGTAAAGAAATATGAATTGACACTCAGTCCGTCCTTTGAAAAATGCAATAGATAAATAAGCATGTAAAATTCTGATAGTGGTACTGCGTAGCATATTATTTTAGATATTTAGAGATTAGTAGATACAACCTTAGTATTGAACTTTTGTGAATGTAGCTAGAATCTTCCGGAGTATTAACCTGGGAATTGCAGTCTGGCTGCCTGAACTGGTGGGTCTGAGGTTCCCAGATACATACTTGTGTTGGTTATTTATATGGTGGTGAGTTCAGGGGAAGAGAGATGAAGGAAGTTTTATGTTGCATTACCTGGAAATAGAAAAGTGAATTGGGATGATGTATATGAGAGTTTGGTGGCTGCCCCATGAACTAAGTCTGAGTCCTGTGGAGAGATAAGAGCACTTTTGTGAGTAACACAGGTATTGTTCCCACAAAAAGAGAATTGCAGCACTCTTTAGGGAGGACCAGCATTAGAAAACAGGATCCTCAGTAGGATAGTGCTTTTATTGAAGACACTGTTAGTGGCTAGATGCTGTCTTCAAGTGGCATTGTACACAGAGGACATCAACAGGCAAAACGTCAAGGAACTTTCTCAGGACCCATGAGTTATATGGGGAGCCCCCAGATTAATTGGTTAACTTTGTGGTGGTGCATGTTTTATAAGTTTTACTTGTATAAGAGTACCACTAAGGAAATTTAAGTGTAAGTGAAAATGGGGCCTTGTCTATTTCTATAAGACTGAGGATCTTTATTTGGGTTACCTAAGATTTTTTGGTGTGTCTTTTTTCAGTAGATTAAACAAATTTTTTTTTTTTTTTGGTAGAGCCTTTATGAGAGCAGATGGCTTTGTGTTTGAAGCAGGAATTGGGGTCTTGTAGCAGCTGCTCCCTCTGTCCCCTACTTTAACTACCTCCCTGAAAAGACACTTCTGGGGCACTGCTAAGGAATTCCTAGGGCTCTCCAGAAAGGGTTTGAAAGCCAATATTTTAGGTAGCTGTCAGGTATTAATGAGTGCTGCAAAAGTAAATACTTTGGTTAGTTTTACTGCTTATTACCAAGGAGTAAATATTTTCATGTTTCTGCATGGTCAGGGCTTTCTAAGCCAAGGAAACTAGAGCCTGGGTTAAAGGGCAAGCCTTGGAAGTTAAAGGATGACTGAAATGATTGTTAGAGAACTCTCAGGAAGTTTATGTTTATATTTCAAAGGGGTATAAAACTCAGAGCCTTGGAGACATTCCCAAGATTGAGATTGTAAACCCAGGGAAGTTTATCTTTCCCCCTGGAGACATTTATTTATATTCCAAAGGGTTAGAACCCAGGGATCATCCCCTTTTCTTTCGAAGGAGAATTTGCTTACATTAGGGAGATAAGCTTTCTCTGCTTTTCTTGGGGGAAGGTGGCTGCTGGGCAGCTATCCCATACAAACTAATAGATTTATAATTTTGGGGACCTGTCCTGTGGTTCAATCCTTATATGTGCACGCCTAGTCCACCAGCTCTCATTATGATGCCTGTGGCATATTAGGTGTGGGAAAAATGGTGCATTTCTTGATGTAAGTAATAATAACTCTGATCTCTGCTTCAAAAACCTCATGTTTTTGAATACATATAGATATTAAAAAGTTTATATATATATATATATATATATATATATATTTTTTTTTTTTTTCCATGCCGCACAGCCTATAGAATCTTAGTTCCCTGACCAGGGATCGAACCTGCGCCCCCCTGCGTTGGAAACACAGAGTCTTAACCACTGAACCACCAGGGAAGTCCCCCCAAAAATGTATTTTTGATGATGAAAGCACTTCTTAGGACAGAAGAATGTATTTAATAGTTTCTATGTATAGAAATTTTTGTTCTGATTTTAGTATATGTGCTGCTGAAGGGAGCCCTAGAAATGTTTGTACAGTCATCCCTCGGTATCTGCAGGGGATTGGTTCCAGGAACCCCCTTTGGATACCAAAAACTGAGGGTGCTCAAGTCCCTTACTATATAAAATGGTTTAGTATTTGCATATAACTACACAACCTGTGTATACCTAAAATCAAATCCATATTACTTACAATATCTGATACAATATAAATGATATGTAAATAGTTGACAGTATGGTGCAACTGCTATGTAAATAGTTGTGGGAGGTGCAGCATATTCAAATCGTGCTTTTTGGAATTTCTTGGCATTTTTTTCTCCCAAATATTTTCGGTACACTGCTGGTTGAGTCTGCAGTTGGGGAACCCACAGATACAGAGGGCCTACTGTATGTATACTTAGAGCATAAGCTTTATCTTAATATTTCCTGAAGCCTTTCAGGTTACCTCAGTTTTCCTTATATAGGTTCTGTTGTCAGCTGTTCCATGTTGAAGACTGTCAGTCCTAGAAAAGTAAAGGCATCTCTGGGATTGATTAGCTCAATTACTGATAAGGTGAGACCTGCCTTGAATGCAGTAGACCACTTAACTATCACTTATATAATGTTCTCATTGATAAAGCAGGTATTAGAAGTAACTTGTTTTTGCCTCTGAGAGCCAAACTACTGTTAATGATCTTCTTTTCAATTCTAAGCATGTATCCACCATCCACAGTAGTCAAGCACAGGTGAAACGTATTATACATGTTTATTTCTTTTAGACTAATATTCTTCACCCGTGTGTAATGCAAGTGTTAATGCATTAACTCACACTTATAAAAGTTTTCATTGAAAATAATAAAATTATTGACAGAATACTTTGACATGAAGAAAAATGTAAGAGTATGATTATTCTTTTCCAGACACAAATGTTTGTTTTAAAAGGAGTAAGTAAAATTTTAATGTCGCCAGAACTGGTATCTTTGTATTTTTCCAATTGTGAAAACAATACGTACCTTTTGTAGAAAACCTGAAATGTTTAGGAAAATAGAAGGCAAGAAAAAATATTAGTCTCTTATCTAAGAAGCAAATACTTAATATATAAATAGAAAAAAATAAACCTCACATACTTTAAATTGGAAAATAAAAGCTTTTTAAAAGGGAAAACCAACTATACATGAGTATATAATGTGGGGTTGGAAAAACATGATACCTATACAGAAAAGAGTTAACATAGCAGGCCTCAGGCTGCTATCTTTAGAAAGACCTTCTTACAAGTGTGGCCCTTGTTTGGCATCTGGGAACTTGGCACTCGAACTGCTTCCTAATTAGTAAGGGTGCCTAGATGATTTGTACAATCAGTGTGATTTATGGATTTATGGTGAGCACCTGCTGTTCTTCTGGGAGTCCAGAATTTTGGTGCATGCTGAGCAGAGAGTGCCTATGTGAAAAGCCCTCAATAAAGCCTTTGGATTCTGGGTCCGTAATAGACTTCCCTGAGCAGAAACATTGCACGTGTTACTGAATTTTTTTGTTGCTGGAGAAAGAAGCAACAAAAGAAGCTTGGCGTGGCCCCTCATGGGAGGGAGAGAACATAAGAAGCCTGTGCATGGATGTTTCCAGACTCTGCCCATCTTTTTCACTGACTGATTGGGTCATGTATCATTTTGCTGTAATAAACTTTTAGCCGTGAATACAGCTATGTGCTGAGTCCTTTTAGCAACTCACTGAAGGTGTGGGTAGTCTGAAGGAACTCTGAAACAATAGCAAAGGCAGAAAGTGAAAGAAATGATTTTTCGAAAGTGAAATTCCAAAACCATCCAAAAAACCAAACAGCAGATAAAGAAAAATTACTTTTACTAATTATGACTCATAAAAGGTTAATATTCTTACTACACGAAGAATCCATACAAATCAATAAGAAAAAAGATAAACACGCCTGTAGAAATACGGGCCAACGAGAAGAATAGATTATGTTTTAGAAGAAAAAGAGCAAGTGTTAAAAACAATGTAATTTAGAGGTCATTAAACAAATGCAAATTAAAATGGTGGTAGCATGCAAATTTTTAACTGTTAAATTTACAACAAACAAGTAAACAATATGCTCCCCAAACCAAGTGATCATATGCGGGGTTACGGAAGATGGTGGAGAACACTATTTTCATATACTGCTGGTGCCAGTATATGTTAATACTGCCTTTCTGGTGGACAGTTTGATGAAATGTGTGAAAAGTTTGAAAGAACTTATAACATGAACATGGCTAGGTCACCTTAAGACCTTCCTCTGTCCTTGGAAGCATGCTTTTCATTCTCCTTTCTCCATCCCCCAAAACTCTAAAAGCCTTAGAGAATAATTTTTATCTTTACTCCTTAAAGAGAAGTTCCTGGGAGGGTTCTGTGGCCCTTCACAGAAAGCATCCTAAATTCCCTCTAGACATCTCCTGCTCGTCAGAATTACCCATTGGAAGCTGTTGAAAACAAATCATGGGCTTGTTTCTTTATTGGTTTTGGCCCTGCCATGCGGCATGCGGGATCTTAGTTCCCCCACTGGGGATCGAATCTGTGCCCCATGCGGTGGAAGCGCGGACTCTTAAATCACTGGACCATCAGGGAAGTCCCGAAAACAAATCAAATCATAAGACATTTTTTCTCACATATGTATCCGTCCACACACTTCTTCCAGGCTGTCCCTTCCTTTCCCTTCTGTTCCTCCTCCGTTTATCTGCGGTGGGTCTGTAAAATCGGGTTCTCTACGTTTTTTGTGTCAAAAGAGGCTCATCACATTCACAGTCACGCTGTGCCCCACCTCCACCGTCCCACGCGTCGCGTGCACACATTTTCTTCTTTGCCGTGATAATTATCATTTCCCTCAAGTACCTGTGATGGCGTTTTGCTGGTTGTCCCCTGGAAGGGATGCCTTTCCCTAGTTGGCACAAAGGTCTTGCCTTTGCTCAGTCTTCTCCGGGAGGAGAGCCACCACACCAACACGGAGAAGTTCCAGGGGCCTCTTGGGTTTGTGGGCATTCATATTTGGTAATTCATTGCTATCATTTGCTCCGTGAGTACCTGTTTCAGCCACTTCTTATCCTCTGAGTAGTTCACTTCAGGCTGGCCCTTTAAGGAGGCCTGAACACTGAAGTTTTTTTCTCTGGCTTCCTGACTTTTGGTTGTGAATCCTATAACTATAAATTGATTTATAAAGTCTATAAGTTGGTGCTGTTTTCTACCTTTCCACGTGCCAGTCTATAGCAGTGGTCTTTCTCCTAAATGACTTTTGAAAGGCAATTCATTGCATATATTAAGTTCATATTTAAAAGTTTTTATCACAAGTAGATTTTACAAGAACTAAGATGAGGGTAAGAGCTGTAATGTGTAAGGAATATGTTTTCCTTCTGCCCAGTGGGAGAAGGCTTATCATGAAAGAAGGCTTATTTTTAGGAAAAAATGTATATGAAAGTTGAAGACCTGGAAATTGATTTCTTTAAAATGATTCATTTCTTACAAAAGTCTTCACATATTCTCAGTTTGAAGACTGCAGCTAACAGTGAAACAACCTGCCCCTGAAATGGACTTTCCAGTTGTTGGCTTTGATGCTCTACGATCGCTTAGAGGCTACCATTTTTCCTCCTCCAATGCTTGGTTTCTTCATTGGTCAGGATAGGCTAGATGGGGTGGTGGTACAAATTAGCCTACAATCTCAGTGGCTTAATACAGTAAAACATCTTTCTTGCACATATAGCTACACTATTTGAAAATTGCAGCTTCCAAGGTCACTGTGGCAGGAGTATAGAAGCCTGGAGGATTTTGTGGGATGTTTTTAAGGATCAGGGTTGGAATTAGCTTACGTTTCATTGGCCAGGCCCCCGGCATTTGGGCCCAACCTAATTGCAAGAGAAGCTGGGAAATGTAGAAGAGCAGAGGGATTTGGGATTAGCACTGATTTGTACTTCGGTTGTAGCATGCTTTACCTATCATTGAAAAACCCTTTATCTGGTCTTTTTCCACTGTTCTTCCTGTAGATTTCTCAAGTTTTCATTAAAATAGTAGCATCCAACAGTTTAAAAACCTGTTTGATTGCAAATCCCATAGTAATAGCCAAGTCCTTGCAAGAGAAGGGCAATTCTCAAGAAACTGAGTGTCAATGGAAGGTGAATTATAAATTATTATAAGTTGCTCTCCATCTAGCTCTTGTTCTCTGGTGGTCTCTAAATGGTGTAATTGCCTCGTAACTTTGGCATCACTTCCACAGTACCTTTTTACAACTCAAAATTTTTAGGTTCCCTGGAATGTTTTCCAGTGGATTCTAATTTTCCAAGTACTCTAAACTCCTAAAATTACCTGCCAAATTATACTATTAGGAACAGAGCTTCTTTCAAGACTTTTAACCTGTGCTAGAAAGAAAATATCCTGCTAACTATTCTAAATAAAGCTTTGAAGAGATATCCATCTACTGTCTCACTCCTAAGTTCTGGTAGTTAAGTTCTCTGTAAAATATCAAATTAAGAAATCATTTCGGTGTATATCACATGTTGTATTTCATAGTGGTATTCGATCAGTTTGTTTTATGACGACTTTTTTTTTTTTTTAATGTCTCAGTAGTTGACTAGTACAGTGGGGGAGGGATGCCATGATTACTGTCATACAGATGAGCCACTTGTGTGGGCATCTGTCAATTATATCTACTCTGGTGCTGCTGAAGTTTCTTTGTGTCATGGAAACCTTAGGGCCAAATACCAGGGGAGTTCCTAGAAGCAGCTCTGGCAAGCATAGATTTGATGGCAACTTCATTATAGTTATACTGCTTTGCATGGTTACTCAGCTGTGATCATCATAATAGCTTTCCATCCTAGAGGCCAAATAAGTTAGAGCAATATACAAGCTGCTCAATATATCTTAACAAATTACGTTATAATAGATGCTCTTTTCAACTGTTTTTTTCCCCCCGTAATCAGCCTATTCTGGTCTTTCACAAACAGGCAAAATATGGCTATAGATATCTTTTTAAAGTATAGAGTATTGAGAATCATATATGTTATTTTCTGTTCTTTGAAATAATCATGAGTCATGTGTTTTTCTCTTGTTTTCAAATCTGGATTATCTACTTTAATAGGTATTGTGACTGTATAATACAATGATGAGGATGATGATAACAACAATTGTTGATTTTTAGTGAGCATTTACCATGTTCCAGGAAGTGTACTATGCACTTTACATATAACATTTCATTTAATCCTTGCAAACTCTATGATATAGGTGTTTCAAATGAGGAAACTGAAGCTCAGAGAAGTGAAGTTACCTTGGTCAAGGTCACTAGGGTAGTAAGTAGTGAAGCAGAGAATTAAATTCAGTCAGTCTCCAGGGTTTATGCTCTTAACTGTTTAAAACTCATTAATTGATTTTGACTTAAATGTGCTCTAGAAGTCCTTTCTGGTTATCTTCTCAGAAAATAAAAGTAAAATTCTATTGCCTGATGTTAAATTAATTCATTTGAAAAGTTTTGTGTCATTAAACAAAATTTATTATGGTTGTGAGTTGATATTGGTAGAGAAATATAGACTTCTCTTTATAGATTTATAATGAAGTGAGATTTATGGGTTGAAGAGACCTCTAAATATATTTCCTGCATCATTTGAAATAAAACAAGGGCCCCAAAAGAGATGAGTACATAAGACCAGTAGTTTTGGAGTCTTAAGTAACATAAAGAATTACTTGTCCATTCATTCCTAATGTTGTCAAAATATCTTCTCACATTTGAGGTCTTTTTCTATGTTTTATTTTCTCTAAAATATCTTGTTTTCTCTCTCATTTTGTTCTTTATGTTTTCACTTTTTCATTTTTCTTTTTTTTTTTGCTGATTATACACTTAATCACAATTAAGCAAAATTACAGAAATAAATAACTTAGCTAGTGAAAGTTCTCCATAAATTCTTACCCCAGGATTTAACCACCAGCAGAATTTTATGAATGCTCCTAGAAATACCAACATGTATTATTAATGTTATTATGTATCTTTACAAATATAGGATCATATTATACATTCTATTCTACAACTTGATTTATTTTTTAACTTAGGAATATATCTTGGTGAACTTTACATGTCAGGGTATGTAAATGTCTCATTTTTCTTAACATTGGTGTGGTATTTTTTTATATGGATGTGCAGGTGCTTATTTAACATTTCACCTGTTGGTGGATTTTCGCACTGTTTCGAATATTTTGCTTCAGTATTAAAAACAATGAGGCAGGGGAAGGGGTAGTTAGGGAGTTTGGGATTGACATGTACACACTGTAATATTTAAAATGGGTAACCAACAAGGACCTACTGTATAGCACAGGGAACTCTGCTCAATATTATGTAACAACCTAAATGGGAAAAGAATATGAAAAAGAATAGATACATGTATATGTGTAACTCAGTCACTTTGCTGTACACCTGAAACTATCACAACATTGTTAATCAGCTATACTCCAATATAAGATTAAAAGTTAAAAAAAATAAAAGCAGTGAGGCAATTCACAATAGAAGATGTATGAATGGCCTATTATTACATGAAAAGATTTTCAACAGCATTAGTCAACAGGGAAATGCCAGTTAAAACCACAGAGAAACATCATATACCCATTAGAATGGCTAACCTTTAAAAGATGAACAATACCTAGTGTTGTGAGGATGTGGAGTTTCTAGAACGCGCGCTGTTGTACAAACACTTTGGAAGTCTGTTTGGCAGTTTCTTAGAAAGTTAAGCATAAACTTACCATATTACCCAGCCATTCCACTAGGTATTTACTCAAGAAAAATGAAAACGTGTCCACACACGGACTTGTACACAAATGTTCATAGTAGCTTGATCCACTGTAACCTAAAACTGGAACCAACCCAGTGTCCATCAGCAGCTGAATGGATAAACAAATGTGGTATATCCATAGAGTAGGATACTACTCATAGAAATGCAACAACATGGATGAGTCTCAGTATCATAATGCTGAATGAAAGAAGCCAGACAGGGTACATAGTGTATGATTTCATTTGTATAAAATTCTAGGAAATGCAAACTAAAATGACAGAAAGCAGATCAATGGTTGCCTGAGGTTGGGGATGGAGGGAGAGGTAGTTTGCAAAGGGCAGGAGAAAACTTGCAGGTAATGGAAAGTTCTGTTTCTCAATTCTGGGTTTGGACAAATGTGTAATGACATGTATCCATCATTACAGTATCATACAGAGTATTTTCAGTGTCCTAAAAACCCTCTGTGCTCAGCCTATGCACCCCCTCCCCCCATTTTTAAATTTTTCATTAGTTTGTCCCACTTTTAAATTTTTCATTAGACAAACTATCTTAAGTGTAGCTTTGGACTTTATTAAATCGGGAATAATCTGGTATTAGAGGCTTTAATTTTTACAGATTGATTTAGTTGGACTGGGTCAAGGTTTCTGTGTTATATATAAAGCAGAAATGTGAAGGAAAATTTATTTATTTATTTGGTAGTAATAGATATTACTAAGAATATGAAGAATTCTGCATTATTCCTTCCGACAATTAGTAATCAACTTAAGTATTTTCTGTCTTTGCCAGATACTGACAATATGAAGCCATTGGAGGGTGTAAGAATTCTGGATCTAACAAGGTTTGCATTGATTTATCTGTGTTTTGGTGATTGAGTTTTCCCCCTTCTTTAAAAAGGCATTTATTTCTTGGATTATAAGAAGGTGTTTATAAGCTTATCATTGAAATTTTGGAAAGAAAAACCAAGAAAATTTCCTGTAATTTCATCATTCTATGAGACAATTAGTATAATACTTATACATTTATTTCCAATCTGCATATTTATATATAACTTTTGAAAATAAAAATTGGAACCATATTGAAATTACAGGTTTATCCACATTTTAAACATAATGTTATATTTTGAGTATTTTCTCATGTCATTTGAAATTCAACAAAAAATATAAGATATTTTATTATAGTATATAGTTGTCACATAATTACCTAGTCATCCTCCAGTGTTTTTACATTATAAATGAGACTTCCTTGTACATAAATCTTTGCCGCAGGAAATCTTTCAGTTTCTTCCTTAGGATAGAATTCTGAAAGTAGAATTACTGCATCAAAGGGAATATACTTTTTAAAGCTCTTGATACATATGGCCAAATCAATTTTTTGAACAGTTTTAACAATTTTAATTCTTACTCACATTATATGAGCTTGTCTGTGTTGATGGAGTATTAAGAAAAGAATTAATATAAAAATCTTAAAGATGGTAATGAATTTATCTATCATTGTTAACATTGTAGAGTACTGGCGGGACCTTTTGCTACTATGAATTTAGGAGATCTTGGAGCAGAAGTTATAAAAGTGGAAAGACCAGGTAAAACTACTTCTCTCTTTAAAACATAGAAACAAGCTAATAAATATTTTTAATAGTTCTTTAAATGTCCATGTACCTGTATGTGGGATGAGGAGAGAATTGAAATGAAGCGATTATTTTCCCTTCTCCTTTATTTTCCTCTGAACCTATAGTAATATTAGATCTCTTTCTACTCTTTATACGTGCCAAGGGCTAAGGCCTAAGCCAGGTCCTTCACATGCACCTGGAAGCCTCTGGTAGAAACTGACGTGCAACACGTAAATAATGATGATGCTAACAACGGTTAGTGCCAGGCACAATTCTAAGCACTTTGCCTGTATTAATTTATTCAGTCTTTACAACAGCCTGTAAGCTGTTATTATTCCTAGATTATAAATAAGAAGACACAGACACAGAGAGGTCAAGGGATTTGTCCACGGTCACACAGCTAGTAAGGAATATCCAGACACTCAGCTCTGATCCTGGCCCTTCTGAGCCCCACACAAGCCTTGCTGCTGAGACCGAGGTTAGAGTGGGCCTGGCCACCTTCCCTCACTGGGGGACAAAGGGAAGGCAAGAAATTAGCATTATTATTTATTCTTCAAGATCTGTTGCTTATGGATCTGGAACAGAATTCCCAAATTAGTGAAAATGGTCTAGGCTTGAATAGTGTGCATGTATCTATAAGACCCATAAGAAACTAGTTTATAATTACATCAACATATTAATTTACCATAAGTGATTAAACGCTATAAAGTAGAACGCATGATCTAGAAGATTCAACTTTCTGCTACATAGATCTTCTTAAGAGGCCAAAGCAGTTAGCAGAAGATTCTCTGATCAGCATGGGGAATGTTATATATTTTATATTTATCTGGCCCTGTGCTTGTCAGGCTCCAGGTGATAGAAGAGCCTGGTGAATCCTGCTTTCCAGAGATAATGCTTCATTTATCCAGTCAGTGATATTTATCACTTTTGGTCATTGCTGGATACATGCTGAATAATGTTTACTTTCTAGCTGAACATCTTTTTTTTTTCTGTTACAGGTACCACAAAACTTCTAATTTTCACATTGCTATCCAGTTTTAATACCACATACTTTCTAATTTCAAGCATTGGGTCTTCCATTTCTAGATAGAATAGCCAATATGATTTCTGTTGCTATTTCATTTGATCACTAGGTTAAATATTTGTACAGTTTGCCCTTCGTATCCACGGGTTCTGCATTTATGGATTTAGCCAGCCACAGATTGGGTACTTTTATGATCTGCGATTGGTTGAATCTGCGGATGCTGTACTGGTGGATATGGAGGGCCAATTATGGGACTTGAACATCTGCCAATTTTGGTGTCCTCAGTGGGTGCTGGAAGCAGTCCCTCATGAATACTGAGGGAATGACTTTATTTTTATTAATTTTAGAAATCACTAATCCCTGTTTGCTTAGTCCTGTTTTTCCTTTGTACTTTTTCATTTCCACACTGGGGGACCCTTTCCTTAGTCTAGGCCTTTATTATGTCCCATAGCCATACACTAGGCATCAAGCTTTGTTCCTAGCAGATGTTCATTGCTCTTTTTCTTACTAATTGGTCTCTCTCCTTTAACCCTTTTGCTCAGTACGTTTTAATGTTCATATTATATATTTTGTTTTTTCGAGATAGTTATTCAACAGATATGAAGAAAAGTCCCTTGGCAGTATTTTCACATTTCAGTCTCTTTTAGTGTCCACTTCCTCAGTTCTTAAATTAAATTTCGTTGTAGTTTTCTGACTTGGGACTTAGATTATTCTTATTTGAGTAATCAAAGAGCGTATCAAGCTTAAGTATATTTTTTTCTTCTCATTTTAGAGTCTTTCGGTGGGTGTAAACGCTATGCCTGCAGGGCCAGGCAGGTAACCTAAATGAATGAAGTGGGCTGGGCAGCCAATGATGCTGCTGTTATTCCAGGGTTGTCACCAGGAGGCAGGCATACCTGGGCAGAGATGTTGATCTTTGTTCACTGCTGTGTCTGCTCTGCAGAGAGCAGTGTTTGTGACATAGTAGGCACCCAATAACTATTTGCTGAATGGATGAATGTGTTGAAATATCATATAAGAAAGGCAGTCTGAATTTTTATGTACTGTCTCTAGATTTTGAAATCATGGCAGATATTTAAAAACTTTAAGTTGTGTGTGGGTCAAATAAAACATGCCTCTCAAATTGCCAGTTTTACCAGTTTGTGACCTTTAACCCTTATTTCATTTCATGGGCCGTCAGCACATATCCTATCCTTCCGCGTCTCTTAAACCCAGGTTATGCACCAGGACCAGGTGGGGCAGGAAAGCCATGTAGGCCTCCAGTTTAGATTTCTGACATTATTTCCACCCAAGAGATGAATGTAAACATTTAAAATAAGCTCTCTACTTTTAGCCTTATCTTGACATTGCTCTCTTAAAAACAAATTTTTTTTTTTTTTTTATTTAATGTATTGAGACCTTCAAAAAAATGGAAGTGGCTGGACTCTCTCCAGCCTCTGGGAGGTCCTATCTGATCTTGAAGATCCAGATTCACACATACATTTTTCCGTGAAGCCTATAACCGGTTTATTACTAGGAGATTGTCTTTGTGGACTCTTGTAGTTTATTTTTTCCCCTGACGTTTTGAGCATGCTGTTCAGTTTGATACTTACTATTTATTGCTTTGTGTTGTTTATCAGTTCATCCCCAGTTAGAACTAATGCTTCTTTTCTCCTCTGTCCTGTGTTCTCGCTTTCTCTTGTGAGGTTTTTAGTTTTTTGTTTTTAGTAAAGGAGTCTATTCTTTAGCTTCTGTTTTGTTTTCTAAAAGGCTGTGACTGTTTTTTTTTTATCAGTTTCAGTGGGTAAAGTCTAATGGGCTAATAAATTAATTATATCATTTAAATGAGATTAGAATTTAAACTTTAACCCATATTCACAAATTCTCTCTTATTGAGGGCTAGTAATACTTAGGTAGTGATTAGTTTCTAATATCAATATTTAATCAGAACTTATAAAAATCTTAATTTAAGTGATACTAATTTGTGCCTATTAATTGTTGATTCACTTTCTGAGCTCCATCTACATTGTTTGCTTTTTGTGCAAAGAAAACTCTTTTTCTGTAACTCGATAGTGTTATCTTTGAATCAAACACAAGTACTTTTCAGAATCATTTGAAGTAGATGTTTAGAATAAAATACCCTATTTTTGATGTTTTTGAACTTTTACTTTGAAGCAAGACCTAGACTACTAAAATTTTATTCTAAATAGCATCTTAAATTACTGACATTTGCTATTCAGTAGCTTATTTTGCTTTTTCTGATTTATTGCTACAGAATTTAAAAAATAGATTTATTTATCATTGTTTTATACCTAGCCTCAGATACCACTTTATCATAAAGACTTACTTATCATTATCCTGATTTAAATTATATTTAACAAAAATATTGTGTAGACCCCACATTTTGTTTGCACATTTAATGCTAAAAACACTGAAAGAGCTGACTTGTTTGTTGAAGTAGGAGAGTAATTTTTTTCCCCCTCAGACTTGCCATTTATTAAATCTAAAGACTGCCAGTAGGATATTCCCTTCTGGATTCTGACTTTCAGGGATGGATTTTAGTGAAAGAAGCTATGGGAGGATTTAGTGATTTACATGAACAGGTAAAGAGTTTGGGCAGTTCTAACAAGGTCCCAAGACCACTTTAGGTTGCTAATTCCGCTGATCTTGTTTAGGCATCTGTGAACTTACATATGAGTAAGCCTGTTGATTTGAAATGTCTCATGATGTTTCAAGGTTAAATAGTTCATACTATTATTTTCAGGAGCTGGTGATGATACACGAACTTGGGGTCCACCTTTTGTGGGGACAGAAAGTACTTATTTTCTCAGTGTTAACCGAAATAAAAAAGTAAGAATATTATCCCCTTTTTGCTTTCTTTGTGTAATTCTCTCTTTTTTTTTAAAAAAATAATTAATTAATTTATTTTTGGCTGCCTTGGGTCTTCGTTGCTGCACGCGGGCTTTCTCTAGTTGCGGTGAGCGGGGGCTACTCTTCGTTGCAGTGCGCGGGCTTCTCATTGCGGCGGCTTCTCTTGTTGTGGAGCATGGGCTCTAGGCGCACGGGCTCAGTAGTTGTGACTCAGGGGCTTAGTTGCTCCACAGCATGTGGGATCTTCCCAGACCAGGGCTTGAACCCGTGTCCCCTCCATTGGCAGGCAGATTGTTAACCACTGCACCACCAGGGAAGCCCTGTGTAATTCTCTTGTAATAACAGAACTTTTGATATCATTGTGGCTTGTTTATTTCTGCCCCTTTTGGTAGATATTTTGTAATATTCCCAATAAGGTGAAATTTTATTTTATTTTATTCATTCACCAGTTACCAAGTAGAAACAGTAGAGCTTTTTATTAATTTTCCTTCTCTACTAACTTAAAACATTTTTTGAGAATTTATAATGTTTTTTTTTTTTGTTTTGTTTTTTCCGGTACGCGGGCCTCTCACTGCTGTGGCCTCTCCCGTTGCGGAGCACAGGCTCTGGACGCGCAGGCTCAGCGGCCATGGCTCACGGGCCCAGCCGCTCCGCAGCATGTGGGATCTTCCCGGACCAGGGCACGAGCCCGTGTCCCCTGCATCGGCAGGCAGACTCCCAAGCACTGTGCCACCAGGGAAGCCCTATAATGGTTTTTAATGGAACTAATTTTATTAAAGTGAGGAATCACTTGATTTGTTACATTTGTTACTCTTTTGGAGATTGCTAATTGCCTACATTTGGTATTATTATTTGAAGAATTTTTACTATAATCCTTACTATCATCCTAACATATCCGAATTGAAAATAAAATCAGTAAAAATTATTTAAATGTTTCTTCGTGAGGAAAATGCATTTACTTTAAGAGGAGAAATCTGTAATATGAATGGCTCTCTTATTGAACTGTGAGCAATAAGAAAAATTTTTAAGATACTATTTTAATATATATATTTTTAATTTTTAGAGTATAGCTGTTAATATCAAGGATCCAAAAGGGGTGAAAATCATCAAAGAGGTACAGTATGCTCTATAGAAGGCATCTTGTCACCTGGGTTGTAATTAGGGATTTGAATATGAGTAAAAATATTTTAAAACATTATTTCATTGGCAATCTGAAATTTTGCTGTAAGTGCCATTTGAGTTTAACTTCGTTTTTATACTAAGTATAATTTGCTTTATAATTTCTGGTGTATTGTGTTTAACATTTCTCCATCGTGTCAGAGTGTTCAGTTATGGCACTAGTGTCCATTGACCGAGTGCCTGCCCTGCATCAGATCTTAGGCCTGGGTACTTTATTTGTATTATCTTCTCAAATCTTCAGAATTTTCCTTGTAAATGAAGTATTATATCCTCATTTTCACAAGAGGTGAAATGAGTCTCAAGGGGCTTGAGTGATTGTCTAAAGATCACATAGCTAGTAAAGGGAGGAGCTGAAGTTTGAACCCTAGGTCTACATCACTGTAGAGCCCAAGGTTTTTCTAACACTTATTCAGATGGCTGATGTGTGCAGACCTGATCTTGGCATCTTTCCTTGAGGGGCCAGCACAATGGTTAGGGGAATACCCCAGTGTTCTACGGCTGGGATTCAAATTCTGCCTTCTTTACTTACTAGCCATGTGACTTCAGGCAGGTTACTTAACTTCTTTATGCCTCAGTTCCCTTATTAGCAAAATGGGGACAGTAATAATACCTACTTCTTAGGGTTGTTAGAATTGAGTTAATATTGTGTAAAATGTGAAGAAGGGTGCCTGCCATAGTCATAGTCAGCACTCATTCAGCATTGACTATTATTATTGTTCCCGGTGCACATGAAGGTGGATTCATCACGTGAGATAAAACTTGTTTGCCATTCTTGTTAAAGTTTGAAGTCTAGGGCTTCCCTGGTGGCGCTGTGGTTAAGAATCCATCTGCCAGGGCAGGGGACACAGGTTTGAGCCCTGGCCCAGGAGGATCCCACATGCCGCGGAGCTGCTAGGCCCGTGCGCCACAACTACTGAGCCTGCGCTTAGAGCCCGCGCTCCGCAGCAGGGGAGGCCACTGCCATGAGAGGCCCGTGCCCCTGCTCACCGCAACTGGAAGGAGCCCGTGCGCAGTGGCGAAGACCCAACACAGCCATAAATAAATAAATTAATTAAATTAAAAAAAAAGTTTGAAGTCAAATGTAATGGATGTAAATCTCCTTGATTAGAGAACCAAATCCCCAAATTTGTTTTATATCAAAGTATCAATTTTAGCTTCATTGCTCTGATGCTTCTTTCCTTATCATCTGGCTGATTGAAAAATAACGTCTTCTAATTATTAAGATCAGAATCAGTGATCATCCGCTCTGGTTCTGTTGGAGCAATCCAACAAATTTAGAATTTTACTAGATATATGTTGAACCCAAAGCTTGATAATTGTCCTGATCTCACTGTCCTGTTTTCCTACATCTTTTCTATAGCATAACTTAGGTTTGTTTGCTTGTTTTTATTTTATTTTTCAGTTGCAACTTAATATGATTTTTCTAAATTGTTCTTTGTTATTATTGCCTTGCCTTGTTTTTTTTTTAAATAAATTTATTTATTTTATTTTTTCATTTTTGGCTGCATTGGGTCTTCATTTCTGCGTCCGGGCTTTCTCTAGTTGCGGCAGGCGGGGGCTACTCTTCGTTGTGGTGTGTGGGCTTCTCATTGCAGTGGCTTCTCTTGTTGCGGAGCACCAGCTCTGGGCACGCAGGCTTCAGTAGTTGTGGCGTGTGGGCTCAGTTATGGCTCGCAGGCTCTAGAGCGCAGGCTCAGTAGTTGTGGCACACGGGCTTAGCTGTTCCGCGGCATGTGGGATCTTCCCAGACCAGGGCTCGAACACGTGTCCCCTGCATTGGCAGGCAGATTCTCAACCACTGTGCCACCAAGGAAGCCCACCCTGCCTTGTTTGTCTATGGCAGCGACCCTCATCTTGGACTCAACTCCCATTGTCTTCATTCTCAGGCCCTTCTTTTTTTTTTTTTTTTTTTTACATCTTTATTGGAGTATAATTGCTTTACAATGGTGTGTTAGTTTCTGCTTTATAACAAAGTGAATCAGTTATACATATACATATGTTCCCATATCTCTTCCCTCTTGCGTCTCCCTCCCTCCCACCCTCCCTATCCCACCCCTCTAGGTGGTCACAAAGCACCGAGCTGATCCCCCTGTGCTACGCGGCTGCTTCCCACTAGCTATTTATTTTACATTTGGTAGTGTATATATGTCCATGCCACTCTCTCACTTTGTCACAGCTTACCCTTCCCCCTCCCCATATCCTCAAGTCCATTCTCTAGTAGGTCTGTGTCTTTATTCCTGTCTTACCCCTAGGTTCTTCATGACATTTTTTTTTCTTAAATTCCATATATGTATGTTAGTATACGGTATTTGTCTTTCTCTTTCTGACTTACTTCACTCTGTATGACAGACTCTAGGTCCATCCACCTCATTACAAATAGCTCAATTTCGTTTCTTTTTATGGCTGAGTAATATTCCATTGTATATATGTGCCACATCTTCTTTATCCATTCATCTGTTGATGGACACTTAGGTTGCTTCCATGTCCTGGCTATTGTAAATAGAGCTGCAGTGAACATTTTGGTACGTGACTCTTTTTGAATTATGGTTTTCTCAGGGTGTATGCCCAGTAGTGTCAGGCCCTTCTTTTTATCTTTTCAGTAGTTGTTATGCTGCTGCTGCTGCTGATGGTGATGATGATGATGAATCATCTAGGAGATTGTGCTTAATTCTTCTCTTTCTGGTTTATGTTTCTCAGTTCCACCTTCAATGTTCACAGTTCCTGCTTATTTGCTTCCATTTCAGAACATTTTGATATTTTATCCTGAATAGTGAAGGTTTTAGATTTGATTTAACAAATACTTTACAAGTTCATTAGGGTTTTTCAATGGGGCAGTGTTAGGTGGAATTCATAACTCTTGCTCCTAAGATATCAGTGTACATTGGAGTATTTTAGGCCTACATGTATAATTCTAACCAAAAGAAATGAATTTGCTGGGACATCTTTCTCATTCTCTTTGGATCCTGCCTGTGTCCTCCACCAGATTGTAACAATTTTAAATTGTTTCATTATGGGCATGGTTTCTCTTCATGTCTGATAATGATAAAGTACATTTCAACTCATATTAAACTTTAATAGATTGTCTGCAGTCATTTTGCATATCTTTTGCTTTCAGCTAGTTATACAGTTCATAAGTTACATATCTTACCGCCTAGAGGAAAAGTTATTTTTTGCCTAGTCTTTTTATTCTTTCTGGCATGGATTTCTCTTTTGGTCTTAAAAGTAGCAAAACAACCTTTGTATTCAGACCTTGGTGGGTATGATTGCTAATATAATGAGTCTAGTTTATAGATACAGTTCCAGAGTATTATACAAAGCAGTCAGCTGGATACATGAGAGCTCCAAAAAGTATGACTCCTTTGTCAACCAGGCTAACCAAAAATAGGTTGTGTAGAAAAGAAAGCTCTGCTTAGAAAAGTCTATGTATTTTCATGGCAATATGATTTGATAACTTCCTAACACGTCATCTATATTTCAAATAATTCTCTATGTTAATTAGTTGACAGTGACAGTATCCGTATTGTGGGTGTGAATCATGGCCAATAGAGCAGTGTCATGGGTTTTATTTTCCTCCAACATCTTATTATGAAAAATTCAAACATACAGAAAAATGGAAAGAGTAGTAAATGAACTCTTATTTACCCTATGCCTAGATGCAATAGTTTTAAGATTTTGCTATATTTGTTTATTTACATATGAATACATGTGGTATGTGTGTGTCTGATTTTGAACTATTTGAAAGTAAGTGAAAGATATGAAACTTTGTCCTTAAATCCTTCAGGAGACATCTCCTGGGGGGTATAGCTCAGGGGGAGGAGCATTTGCAGAATACATCTAAGAGTAAGGACATTCTTTGACATACATTTAAAAATTATTTTATGATTTTTTTTTTTACTGATAAATGTGGTTAAATTCTTATCGTCACTTCCCCTCTATTTCTGATCTTGCTCATCCAGTCTGTTCCTAAATTTTTTTTCCCAGAAGAAAAGAAAAAGATGATGAGTTCTCTAACATGCAAAATTGTGCTTGTTTCTTATTGTGGGTAAGATTCTAGAATAGATTATTAGGGGATCTGTGAGCGCCAAGATGAGGAAGAGGTGATCACCAGCAAAACTGGGAACAAGTCTTTCTTCCCCCCTCACTTTATTTCCTAGTAGATCCTTGTATCAGGGAAATGCGATAAATGTTTGGTCTCCACTGAAGCAGTTGACTTGTATATTACTTGTAGATAGTGTGGAGATCCATGTAACTCAGGGAGGTTTGTGATGTCTCTGATTTCAGCACTGCACTGCTTAGAATTTTAACGAATGCATTAGTTAACGCTTTAGGGAACATACGTGATCTTGAAATGGGTAAATATCCCTAAAGAGAGAGGGAGGGAGAATATGTTGGATGGCAGACTCACTAAGAATCAGTATCTAGTAAATAGATAGTATGCGTTTATTTAAAATAAATATTTATAAAATGGAGCAAAGAATAACTTCTGTGCTATACACTTTTCTAGGGATATTTTGTCAATAAGTATCATAATGCATACATATTGAGTTCTTGGGTAATAATAAAAAGCTACTGGCATCTTTATCAGTGGAAGTCTTTAGCTTCTAAATTTAACTTTTCCATATTTTTCTTATAACTTCGGAGAGTTATACTACATGGTACTCGGAGCACACCTCTTTTTAGCTTAAATTTTTTTTCTGTTGTTATACAAGTAGTATCTGCTCATGGACAAAAAGATTAATATTTTAGTGTATCATATCAAATCTCTTTATGTCCTTGTATACTCATTTTTTCCAATAAACATGAGATAACACCATGTATATTGTTTTTTAATGTTTTCTGTTTATACATTCTGAATACTTTTCTATTAATATAACTTATTCATTATATTTATTTTCTTGTCTTATTGAAACTGAATTTGTTTGTGATCCAGCTGAATACTTTATGTGAATTGAAATGTGATTTATGATGGTATAGAAATCTAAAAATACAAATACCCTATATAGTTAAAAGTTTTAAAATTGTGGTATAATATATATAACATAAAATGTCATTTTAACCATTTTTACTGTACAGTTCAGTAGCATTAATGACATTCATAATTGTGTGCAACCATCACTGCTGTGTATTTCCTTTATGTTTAATTATTCCAAACAAACTGTATCCATTAACCAATAATTCTCCACTTCCTTCTCCCCTCAGCCTCTGATAACCTCTAATTTACTTTCTGTCTTTATGAATTTGCCTATTCTAGATATTTCATATAAGTGAAATCATATAATATTTGTACTTTTGTGCCCGGTTAATTTTACTTAGCATAATGTTTTCAAGGTTCATCCATGTTGTAGCATGTATCAGAACTTTGCTCCTTTTTATGGCTGAATCATATTCTACTTTACTGGATGGATTTATTTGTCTGTTGATGGATACTTGGGTTGTTTCCATCTTTTGGCTGTTGTGAATAATGCTGCTATGAACATTTGGATACAAGTACCTGTTCAAGTCCCTGCTTTCAGTTATTTTGGGTATATACCTAGGATTGGCATCTCTGAGTCATATCTTAACTGTGTTTAACTTTTTGAGGAACCCACACAGAGTTTTAACATTAAAAATAATTTATCAAATGTCATTTGCATAAGGTACTATACTGTGCACCATGCAGAATACACATCAGAGAGATGACTGGTGTAAGAATCTAGGTGTGTTTGATGCAGCTTGTTTTCTTTAGTGCCTGCAGGAGCGCTGTGTAAGTAGCAGACAGAAGCTCAGAAAAATATGTGGAATAAATGACAATGTAACTGTAGCTTTGTGTTTTATTTATACTAACACCCATTCTCCCTCCACATTTTCCAAGCAAGGCTTGGTAGAACCATTAACAAAAAATAAACACATCTCTACTTGGGCTGTCCCTGGGGCATACTGCATAGAGTTGCCCATGTGAGAAGCAGCTCGAATGTTAATTGGCAGCTGGAATTTGGAAAGGATGCCTGTATGGCTTAAGATTTGGGGTGCATACTTGAAAACCTTTCTCTCTCTCTGTCCTGTATCTTAATGTATGTATCATTCCTCTTCTGACAGGTGGTCACCTGGGCCCCTGGTACCTGTTTCAGGAGCTCTGGAGGATAACAGCTTATTTCCCTGAGATGCCTCCTAAGATCTCCTCCCCCTAAATTTTGTTAAGTCAAACACACTCCAAATTTGGTGACACAATAACAAACAGGCATTCAATTTATTGACATTTCCTTCTGAAGTTTATGTAAATTCAGTTATTTTCCATATAGAGCAGAGGTTGGCAGACTGTGTGGGCCAAATCAAGTTTGTTTTTGCACAGCCCATGGTGAATTTTACAGTTTTAAAGATTGTTAAAGAAAAATAAAGAACATGTGACAGGGAATGTATGTGGCCTAAAAAGGCTAAAATATTTACTTTTTGACATTTTATGAAAAAAGTTTGCCCACCCCTGGTCCAGAGTCTTATTCTATTGCATTAGTTTGATGTGTGAGAGTATATCTATGTCAACATGGCAATTAAAAAATTATTGAGTTGGGCTTCCCTGGTGGCGCAAGTGGTTGAGAGTCCGCCTGCTGATGCAGGGGACACGGGTTTGTGCCCCGGTCCCGGAAGATTCCACATGCCGCGGAGCGGCTAGGCCCGTGAGCCATGGCTGCTGAGCCTGTGCGTCTGGAGCCTGTGCTCCACAACGGGAGAATCCACAACAGTGAGAGGCCCACGTACCGCAAAAAAAAAAAAAAAAAAAAAAAGATATGTAGTCACAATTGAAATTTTGAAAAGAATTTTAAGATTAAGGTTTACGATGGCTTGTTGCAGTGATCTGGGAATCAGAGTTGGGGTTTTGTTTCTGACAGTTACTGATTTACTGGGTTATAGTTTAGCAGTTTTTTTGTTTTTTAAATGGTTCATTAAATACATTTAAAACTCTTTGGAAAGAAAGCATCTGGAAAGTGTGAAAGCAATTCAGAATCATGTTTACATGTATTAAGTGCCTATATGTACATGTTGTAATGAGGAATATTACATAATAAGGATGGAGTAGTAAAGACATTGTATTTAGTTTTATTTTAAAGGGGTTAAAAGATATTTTTCGTATATTTTATGTTCTTATATTCTAATTTTTTTACCTAAACTTCTGAGAATATATTTAGATAGACCATGTAGCCTAGATAATTTCTTACATTTAATGTAAGCAGAATCCACTTAATACCATGGTAATAACTGAAAATTTTAATGCCCATTGTTTTACTGGCAGTAATACCTCAGGTAGTTGACCAGAGCCTTTGTGTTTATCTAAGAATACTTTGTAATTCTACTTTTCCTGTGATTTTTCTGGGCTTTTACAAAGCGAGGATCAATTGTGTTTACTGAAATTAGAATTCTGTCATGTGGGGATTTGTTGAAAGCTGGGAAGTCCCTTAAGAAGTCTGACTCATCTTCACCTCTTCTTTCAGCTTGCAGCTGTTTGTGATGTATTTGTGGAAAACTATGTCCCTGGCAAATTGTCTGCAATGGGGCTGGGCTATGAAGATATAGACGTGGTAGCGCCTCACATGGTCTACTGTTCCATCACAGGTATCTCAGCACCACACCCTCGTCAGTGGCGAGGTTTTCCAGTTTCTGTGTCTCTTTCTGTATATAAGAAACCTCGCGCTTGAGGTGCTTCTGCTCTCCCTCCCTGCCGAGCCATTTTAGGTTGTTGAAAATTAATCACTAAAGAACATTAACCTAAATGAACATTTTTCATATTTCTTCTGTGAATTGTCTGCCTGTAGTTTTGCCAGTTTTTCTACTGATATTTCTCAAATACTGACAAGGTACTATTATTAACTTATATGTAGAATTACAGGTGAGATATTAATTGGCTTTAAGATAACATAGGATCTCAACATACTGCTTCAATATATTCAAAAGTGCTAAAGCCAACTGAAGGAAAAGAGTGCTATGAAGTCTTTTAGATTGTTCAGCCCTTGATGGTGAACTCTGTGTGTGTGTTTGTGTGTGTATAAGTATGTCTTTAGGCTAAAGGGAAAAAAGTGATTGTATTAGTTATCTTTACATAGTTTATAAGCACTTAGCTATTAATTAGGAATACAGTATTAAAAAGTTATTCTTAAAATAGAAAGTTACATTAATAGCTTTTGTCAGAATAATTTATAAGATTTTCAGATTTTATTAATTCATCCACCAAATATTTACTGCAGACCTGTGATCTGCCAGGCAGTATTCTAAGCTTCTGAGATACAGCAATGAATAACACATATATATGCTCTTCAGCAGATTTACATTCTAGGTTAGGGAGATAGATAGTAAATAAGTAAACACATTCTTTTGTGTTTTGTATTTGAGTGCAGTAGTGATAAGGTCAAAAGAGAAAAACTAAACAGGGCAAGGGGGATGAGGTTAGGAGGGTCCATTTTATACTGGGAGGTGAGACAAGTCTTCATTGATAAAGGGGACATTTAAGCCGAGACCTGAATGAAGTAAAGGAGTGAATCGTATCATTATTGGCAATGAGGGTTTCGGGCAAGGGGAACAGCAAGTGCAAAGGACCTAGGGCAAGACTGTGTTGGGCCTGTTTGAGGACCAGCAAGGATGACTGAAACAGAGTGAGTTAGGGGGAATGTAGTAGGAAGAAAATCAGGGAGATAATGGTTAGTAAGATGATGGTTAGTAAAGGCTTGTGGGCTGCTCTTAAGGAATTAGGCTTTTACTTCGAGTAAGATTATAAGCTAATGGAGAGTTTTAAGCAGAGGAATGATGCGACCTGACATTTTTAAAAGGATCACTCTAGCTACTGTGTTAAGAATAGACTGTCGAGGACAAGGGTAGTGGGAGAACAATTACGAAGCTATTGACATAGTCCAGGCTACAGATGATGGGGGCTTGAATTAGAGTAGCAGTGGTCGAGGTCGTTAAAGAGTGATAGAATTCTGAATGTTTTCGAGAAAAGGGGGTAAGGTTTGCAGATGGATGAGATGTGAGTATCAGAGAAAGACTAGAGTTAAGGATGACTCTAGGGTTTTGGCCTGAGCGATTAGAAGAATTGTTGTTTACAGAGTCGAGTAGCACTGTGGAAAGAAGCTTTGGGAGGGAGAACATCACGTTTGGACTTGGAATGTCAAGTCCAAGTCTAGCTTGAAATGTAGAGTAAGGGCTTGGATCTAAGAGTCAGGAGATGTAAAATTTTATAGTTATGAGCAAATACATGGTATTTGAAGGCTGTATTTGATCTTTTACAGAGTGAGTTTAGATAGAAAAAGGAGAGTCTGAGTGGCTGAGCCTGATGCACTCCCATGAGTAGATGTTTAGGAGACAATGATGACACAGTGAAGGAAGTCGTGAAGGAATCGTCAGTGAGGTGGGAGGAGAACCCGGAGGCGAAGTGAGGGAAGGGTTTATTTTCATAGACAGTTGAAGCAGAAAAGCATAAAGCATAAAGCACGTATGGACCTGAATTACTCGCATCTCCTAAATGCACCACACTCGCTCTCACGGCAGAGCCTTTACACACGATGTTCCCATTGCTTGGAACACTAATCCCCTGCCATACCCGGTAACTCTGTCTTTGTCCTTTAGATCTCACCTTGGATGTCATTGCTTCTGCGCAGACTTTTTCTCTCGATCCCTGAAGACTGGGTTGGCTGTTGTCTACCATATTTTACTCTTTACTTGTCTGTCTCCCCCACTATCTTTCAGGCTCTTGTTCAGCACACAGTATAGAACACATGGTAGGGAGTTTCTTACCTCAATGAATGAATAATCAGAACTTGGCTAAAGAATTTTTAATAGCTGCCTTTTTTTTTTTTTTTTTTTGGCATTCTACTTTTCAGAGATAAGTGTAAGTGGTAAACGTTATGTTTACATTTTCCAAAGAAACTTTCAGAGGATAGCCTGGGGTTAGGGCATAGTTGGCCTAATCTGTTATTTCTTATGTAGTTCGTCCATAGCACTAATGTAATGATCATTGCTTTAAGGTACCAAAGGAGTCCGTACCATGAAGTAAATATTCACTTATTGTTACTAGGTCCCTATGCATTAGGTTTTTTCCTAAGGCAGTAAGGGAACTAGTACATTTAAAAAATATTTTAAAAGGGAACCAAACAAAAACTTTACTCCTTATATTTCAGTAAATTTATCTTAAGATAGGTATCTGAAAATCTTGTTTTACTATAAAAGCCACAAAAATGTTATCTTAAAAATCTTTGTTATTTGTAAAATTATAAGAACCAAAATACTCCTATTTCTTTGCATTCAGGTTAATTGAGATATTATAATACTTTGACTGTGACACATTTCTTTAGTATAAGTAGTGCTTTTCGTGGTGTAATTGTCTTTGTGGTGGTATTTTCATATAAAATAAGCTATAATTGCAATATTTGGACAATTGTTATTATTTTAGATTTAGATCAAAGAGCCCAGTGATCATTAACTTCTCTACTGAACAGCACAAGAGATAGGTTCTGGACATAGTAGATCTTTGCCACTAGATCTGACTCTTTTTCAGATGTACTATTATATAGATCTGTAATCACACTTTTGTTTTTGTGTCTGTGCATCAAATACTTATATGTGTGTGAGAGAGGGAGAGATTTTTCCTTAGAATCTCACAATCTAATGGAAATGCTGAGGTTTAAAATATTAAAATAGGTGAACTATTATCTTCTGAATTACCCTATAACCATAAGAATTCTGCATAACTAACAAATGCAAAATCTTACATGACAGTAAGTATTTATTTCTCATTGTCATAAATGTGGATTGGCTGGGATGCAGCTGATCTAGACTCGTTAGGTTTGGCTCCAAGTTGCAGGTCTGTTCTGCACGTGTCTTACACTCCTTGGACCAGTGGCTACCAAGTACGTGTTCTCCTCATAGTGAAAGGCAAGAGCACAAGAGAACAAACTTAATCTCACAAGCACGTTTAAAGCCTCTCTCTGCTCACATCACATCTGCTAGTATTCATTTGGTCAAGGCAAGTCATATGGCCAAGCCTAATACCAAGAGGTGATTAAATATAATACTCTAGTGGCAGGAACTACAAAGTCTCATTGAAAAGGGCATGGGATCCGGGAAGGGTGAAGATTGGGAATAATAATGTATTTCATCACATCACCCAGCTAAATGAAATGCTAATCCACTTGGGAAGCCTCACACTTCCTCAAAGTTTCACATCTGTATCTAACTACAGTTAGAATCAAAAGTTCTTCTGGGCCTTGTCTTGTGACTGGAGAATCTCTTTTAAGTTTTCTTCCAGTTCTCAGATCCTGTATTAACATTTTAGTGTGGCAAAGGCCCTTAGAGATAGATTATAGTTCTCAGTAGTTCTCAGCTAAGGGGAAAATGGGAGTATCATATGCTTTTTGGTAATAGCGATGGGGCATGAAGGGGTGATGGGGAGAGGCGTATGTAGTCTGAAAAACCAGCCCTCTTTATTCTGTAATCCTGTGTATCTCCACCTCCTGACAATCGTTAGAAAAACGTTCACACAGCTCTCTCTTCTTTATGACTGATAAGGAGACAGACCCAGAACAGCTGAGGGACCTAAGGTCACACAGCTATTTAACGGCAAATGGGTTTAAAACTCAGGCTTCTTGACTTGGTATTAAGCGCTTCTACACTTTCTCTGTTTAGACATGTATCATTGTTAAGTGATGACATGGACTTTGTGATTACAAGACACTGAACAGGTCTCCTTGAGAATATATATTTTTGTTATTCTCTTTCATTTGTTGTGGATCGTATTGGCAGCGGTGGAGTCATGAACAGAGTTGCTCATCAGGGAGTCTAAATTTCCACAGATGCTTTTGGAAGCAGCCGTCATTTGTGAGTCATGAGTTTGTGTGTATCTAAAGCAAGGGCCATCTCTCCTTTTTTAGAAGTTTGATATTCTTGGTAATCAGTGTTTGTTTTTTTTAAATAAGACTGATGAGATCAGTCTAAAGTTGCACATGTTATTATTGGGGTCCTAGACTTTCCTGATGTTTCCCTGTGGTATTGATGTCTTGTCAGTGCTTTCCAAGCCCAAATAGTCTGTTCTCACTCACATGTTGCCCTTACTGCTGATGAGAGTAACCTTGGAGTGCTTGGGAGTTTAATGCATTCTGACCGTTGTGTGGCTGAGACTGCCTCAGTCTGTGAAATCTGGTCTACAGGACAAAACTGCTACACTGATCACAAGGGAGGAAGGACCCGATTATTTTTATTAGCACGGTCCTCTTGTCATTTCAGAAGAAGCTGAGTGTGAACATTAGGGGGCAGTGTTTAAAAAGCTATCAATAGAATTCACTACAAATTCCTTTTTGAGAAAACTGTAGTGTTTCCTGTGTACCACTGGGTGGAGAGAATCTCTGAAGGGACATATCTATATTTTTTCAAAGTATATTTTTTTCAAAGTGACCATTCTCTACCTTTCTCTACTTTTAGAAGTACAATGATATTTTCCTTAGCAATTTAATTTAAACTTTTATCTTCTTTCCTTCATGTCTTCTGTGCATGTTATTAATTATATACACTTAGCAATAAGAATGCTACCACATTTTAAAGAATTTACTTTTTTTCTTCATGTTAACTTCATTACTCTTTCTTTCTAAAAGGATAAACATTACATTATGTTATTGACTAAACTAATTTTGTGGTAGGAACATTGTGTTTACCCTTTAAATAAAATTTCTCGTCTTTTTTTTAAGGAAAGTAGTTTGCAAAGCAGTTTTTTAATTTTTGAGAACAAGTTACAAAAGATGATATACAGAATGATATTATTCATACAGAGTTAAAATTATATAAAATATATTTTTTGGTAGTTTACTCGTATGTGATTAAAATATAAAAATATTCGTAGTAATGAAAAATACTAAACTCAAGAGAATGATTACCCCTGGAGCATGGGGAGGGAGGGAAGGGGGGACAGGGATACACACAGGACTTCAGCTATATTTGCCAAATAGCCAACTGGCAGATGCATGAGTATTTGTTATGTTATTCTGTATACCCTATTTATTTATTTATTTTTGGCTGTGTTGGGTCTTCGTTGCTGCACATGGGCTTTCTCTAGTTGCGGCGAGCGGGGTCTACTCTTTGTTGCGGTGCGTGGGCTTCTCACTGTAGTGGCTTCTCGTTGCGGAGTGTGGGCTTAGTAGTTGTGGCACACGGGCTCAGTAGTTGTGGCTCGCAGGTTCTAGAGCGCAGGCTTCAGTAGTTGTGGCTCGTGGGCTCAGTAGTTGTGGCTCGCAGGCTCTAGAGTGCAGGCTCAGTAGTTGTGGCGCACGGGCTTAGTTGCTCCGCGGCATGTGGGATCTTCCTGGACCAGGGCTCAAACCCGTGTCCCCTGCATCCACCAGGGAAGCCCCATTCTGAATACCCTTTTATGCTTGAAATAACAGCAGCAAATGATTCTGAAATGCCCAAATTATCCCTTCCTTTCTCATTCCTTTCCTTTGTCTGCCCCTCACCCCCACCACTCCAGTACATGTTTCTTGAGCTTCTGTAGATTCCTGGCTTTGTGGAGTGTACAGAGTGAACAATGCAGACATGGTTCCTGCCTTTAAGGAGCTTACAGCCTAGTGTGAGAGACACTTCATAAACAGGTTAAGAAGAGAGTATGGCATGTACTAACAAATTGTGCTGTCATGAAAGAATCAAACAGGGTACTGCGGTAGAGATTAGTAGAGCAGGGGATGCATAAGTAAATGGGATGGTCAAGGAAGTCCTTTCTGGGGAGGTAACATTTCATAGACTTAAAGTATGAAGAATTTCATTATAAACATTGGTCTTGACATAAGGTTCATGTTTGAGAGAGTAGCTATTAAGATAAAATTTCTTTAGATTACTAAAGGCTCCCATGGTGTTTCAGAGTCAATAACAGAGAGTGATGAGCCCAGATGGATATGGCAGATCATCTAGCAACTGCATCCAACACTATATCATGGCAACGATAATACAAAACAAAACACTGCTGCACTTGGATTCTTATGGAGTGAGTTAGTCTGTGTATATGTATATTTTCATCATTTTATACATATTCACCACATAACCATGTCTTTTAAAAAAGAATAATTAGAAGTCTGCCTGCACTCTAAACCCATAAAAATTTTGAAGGGGAGAAAAACAAGAAAGAAAGGGAGGGAAGGAGGGAAGAAGGAAAGGAAGGAAAGGAGGGAAGAAGGAAAGGAAGGAAAGAAGGAAGGAAGGAAAGAAGGGAGGGAGAGAGGGAGTGAGGAAGG
This sequence comes from Orcinus orca, assembly GCF_937001465.1. Lineage (NCBI taxonomy): Eukaryota > Metazoa > Chordata > Mammalia > Artiodactyla > Delphinidae > Orcinus > Orcinus orca. Next base: position 92,704,877 of record NC_064567.1, read on the forward strand.
AAGGAAGGGAGGGATGCAGGAAGAAAGAGAAAAGAATCAGAACTAAGTCAAATGGAATAACGATGTGCAAGTTTTTTTTAACCTCTAAAAATAATAGTCCAGTTTAGTTCATTAAGCATCATTTCTAGATTGAATAAACAATCAGTTACAGACACGACATTAAAAGAGATCCTCACAGTCAAAATAACTGGAAACTACTGGTCTAAATTATAGATGTCTCTTGTCTCCCCTTCTAACAGAACATTTTTTTGCCCAGAATTTTAGAGTGTTGTGGTCATCTGTCCAACTTTATAGTCCGTGATCCCTAGCAAAAGTGTGGTTTAACATATTTACCATTTTGTACCAAACTCATAGTTTAATCGATGACACCGTCTCTGCAGGGGAAGAGAAACTTAGCACATAAATACAAGATTTCAAAGCACAGCCCATAAAACTAAGGACTGAGATTGTATTTTGTCTGTAGACATGGATGGACTCCAGAAAGTGACTTTATGCCTTCATTTTATCCCCCAAGGGCATAATCTTTTTATCTTTAAATACTTCTTTTTACCCTTACACATATAACAGATGTGTTATACAAGTTGGACTCAGTGGAGTGTAAGCAGAAACTTTACTCTTTCCCACCCTACCTCTGCAAACCTGCACTCCTGACTCATTTTCCTTGCTCATTGGTGAAATCCCAGGAAAGTCCTACAGACTTCTTTTCCGATTATTTTATTTCAAGTATTACAAATTCCAGTCCAATCTAAAAAGAAAACTTCAGACTCTTGTACAATTTATGACTTTTCCCTTTCTCCAGCTTGTCCTGACTTCCTGGAAACTTGAAGAGTGTGTGTGTGTGCGTGTGTGTGTGTGTGTGTGTGTGTGTTGGAAGAGGATAGTCAGCTTCTTCATTCCTCCATGATCCATCTCTTCCCTGTTGCTAGCTTCTCTTTGTGATTCTTTCAGAGTCAGGCCCTCATAGGGAAGAGAGTGAGTTAATGGGTACAAAAGAGCTCCTGCTTGATGGGGGTAGTTGGGCACTGCATTGTGGCCTACTGTGTTCCTGAAGCTCAGTTGGTGGCAAATTGTCCTATGGGGAGCTTTGTAGGCTCTTCAGAGACTTCAGACTGTAGTTCTCCCTCTTTAATCCTTGGCTTTGTGCAGTCTTATGTATACAGAGGCCACCTGTTCAGGTCAAGGTCACTTTGTCCTATAGGCAGCCCTCATGGATAGAATTCCTTTTTTAATTTTTGTAATTTTTTAATTGCAGTATAGTTGATTTACCATGTTGTGTTAGTGTAAGGTGTACAGCAAAGTGATTGAGTTATGTGTGTGTGTGTGTGTGTGTGTGTGTGTGTGTGTGTGTGTATATATATGTATTCTTTTTCACAGTCTTTTCTGTTATAGGAACATTCCATTATTAGTACAAGATATTGAGTAGAGTTCCCTGTGCTCTACAGTAGGTCCTTGCTGATGATCTATTTTATATACAGTAGTGTGTGTATGTTAATAGAATTCCTTTTATGATGAACTAGTTCTGCTCTCCTGTTGGCCCACTTAGCCCATGGGGAAAACTCGTCCTTGCTCTTCCTCAGCATTGGGAGTGAAGTTTACTCCCAAATCTTTTAGTTCTGCTGCCTTTCACTGATGTAACCATAGTCTCTTGCTTTTGGTACTTTTTTAGGCACGTGTCCAGTCATTATGTACTTTCATATTCCTAAACTATAGGCCCAGACCTCAGATGCTGTTTTTGAAGTGTCCCTCATGTGGCTTGAAGTAAAGAGGAAGCAGCCTGCCTCTGCCCTATGGCAGGGTGAAATGCACAGCATGCTGACAACTCTTTCTTTTATTTTTTAAAATTTATTTTATTGAAGCATAGTTGTTTTACAATGTTGGGTTAATTTCTGCTGAGCAGCAAAGTGATTCAGTTATATATATATATACATTCTTTTTCATATTCTTTTTCGTTACGGTTTATCACAAGATATTGAATATAGTTCCCTGTGCTATTACAGTAGGACCTTGCTGTTTATCCATTCTCTATATAATATTTTACATCTGCTAACCCCAAACTCCCAATCCTTTCCTCCCCCACCCCCTCCCTCTTGACAACCACAAGTCTGTTCTCTATGTCTGTGAGTCTGTTTCTGTTTCGTAGGAAAGTTCATTTGTGTCATATTTTTTATTTATTTATTTTATTTTTTCTTTTTTAATATTCTTATTGGAGTATAATTGCTTTACAATGTTGTGTTAGTTTCTGCTGTATAACTCTTTTTTTAACATATTTATTGGAGTACAATTGCTTTACAATGGTGTGTTAGTTTCTGCTTTATAACAAAGTGTATCAGTTATACCTATACATATGTCCCATATCTCTTCCCTCTTGCGTCTCCCTCCCTCCCACCCTCCCTATCCCATCCCTCTAGGTCCTCACGAAGCACAGAGCTGATCTCCCTGTGCTATGCGGCTGCTTCCCACTAGCTATCTATTTTACATTTGGTAGTGTATATATGTCCATGCCACTCCCTCACTTTGTCCCAGCTTACCCTTCCCCTCCCCATATCCTCAAGTCCATTCTCTAGTAGGTCTGTGTCTTTATTCCTGTCTTACCCCTAGGTTATTCATGACCATTTTTTTTTTTTTTTTTTTTTAGATTCCATATATATGTGTTAGCATATGGTATTTGTTTTTCTCTTTCTGACTGACTTCACTCTGTATGACAGACTCTAGGACCATCCACCTCACTACAAATAACTCAATTTCGTTTCTTTTTATGGCTGAGTAATATTCCATTGTATATATGTGCCACATCTTCTTTATCCATTCATCTGTTGATGGACACTTAGGTTGCTTCCATGTCCTGGCTATTGTAAATAGAGCTGCAATGAACATTTTGGTACATGACTCTTTTTGAATTATGGTTTTCTCAGGGTATATGCCCAGTAGTGGGATTTCTGGGTCGTATGGTAGTTCTATTTGTAGTTTTTTAAGGAACCTCCATACTGTTCTCCATAGTGGCTTTATCAATTTACGTTTCCACCAACAGTGCAAGAGGGTTCCCTTTTCTCCCCACCCTCTCCAGCATTTATTGTTTGTAGATTTTTTTTTTTTTTTTTTTTTTTTGCGGTACGCGGGCCTCTCACTGTTGTGGCCTCTCCCGCTGTGGAGCACAGGCTCCAGACGCGCAGGCTCAGCGGCCATGGCTCACGGGCCCAGCCGCTCCGCGGACTGTTGGATCCTCCCAGACCGGGGCATGAACCGGTGTCCCCTGCATCGGCAGGCGGACTCTCAACCACTGCGCCACCAGGGAAGCCCTGTTTGTAGATATTTTGATGATGGCCATTCTGACCAGTGTGAGATGATATCTCACTGTAGTTTTGATTTGCATTTCTCTGATGATTAATGATGTTGAGCATTCTTTCATGTGTTTGTTGGCATAAACCCATGCGCATATGGTCACCTTAACTTTGATAAAGGAGGCAAGAATATACAGTGGAGAAAAGACAGTCTCTTCAATAAGTGGTGCTGGGAAAACTGGACAGCCACATGTAAAAGAATTAAATTAGAACACTCCCTAACACCGTACAGAAAAATAAACTCAAAATGGATTAAAGACCTAAATGTAAAGCCAGACACTATCAAACTCTTAGAGGAAAACATAGGCAGAACACTCTATGACATAAGTCACAGCATGATCCTTTTTGTGTCATATTTTAGATTCCGCGTGCAAGTGATGTCATACAGTATTTGTCTTTCTCTTTCTGATTTACTTCATTTAGTATGATAATCTTTAGGTCCATCCATGTACCTCCCAGTGGCATTATTTTATTCTTTTTTTATGGCCGAGTAGTATTCTAGTGTATATATGTACCACATCTTCTTTATCCATTCATCTGGATAAAGCTTGTTTTCATATCTTGGCGATTGTGAATAGTGCTGCTGTGAACATTGGGGTGTATGTAACTTTTTGAATTATAGTTTTGTCCACATATATGCCCAGGAGTGGGATTGCTGGATCATATGGCATCTCTATTGTTAGTTTTTTGAGGAACCTCTGTACTGTTTTCCATAGTGGCTGCACCAATTTACATTCCCACCAACAGTGTAGGAGGGTTCCCTTTTTTTCACACCCTCTCCAGAATTTGTTACTTGTAGACTTTTAATAATGGACATTCTGACTGGTGTGACGTGGTACCTCATTGTAGTTTTTATTTGCATTTCTCTAATAATTAGTGATGTTGAGCATCTTTTCATGTGCCTGCTAGCCATCTGTATGGCTAACAACTCTTTGTAAGGAAATTCATGCTAAAGGTCTCATTTATCTTTCCACCTTTTCTCACGTACCCTGAAATGGATGGTAAGCTAAGAGCAGTAAAACTGGTTTCATAGTCTGTTAGCATGACCTGCATTGGTGTTCTGGCAATTATGGCATTCTTTTTGGGTTTGAAGCCTCAGCTGAAACTGAGGCAAGAGAGTCCTGTTTGAACATTCTTTAACTCAAAGTTTGTTGAAGAAATATGTTTTTCAGGTAGTAAAGAATAACATTAAGTAGAGTAAACCTGAGATATCTGTGTTCGAAATTTTTAAGTACGAAAAGATAATATTTAGTAAACTAAAAGTGTTTTGATTAATTTTGTATACATTTTAAATTATTTAGACACAAATGAAAAGGTCAGTCATTTCCATATACATAATTTCTAAATAAATATTTTTTCCCAATAGCAAATCCCACTTTAAAGCTGATACTGAATTGTTACTGGGTATAAGGAACATTAAGTTAATTTTCCTTGGGAAGTTTTTATGAAACTGTGGGATTAAGAAAATCTACTGGACTGGAACATGGATAAAATGATTCCCCATTATGCTAAAAGAGACAAAATTGCTGCTCTTAAAAGAACTCTGCTGGGTATAATTAGGGATATGCAGTGAGCACCATCTCATGACACAATTTTATACATAAATATGTGTTTGAGCTTCTTCAGTTCTCAGACACTTTCATTTCTCTCGTACTATTGATCGATAAAAGAGAAACCCATGACTTGAAAATGAACTTGAGTTGTTTTCTCAATGCTTTAAAATTCTAAAAGCAAAGAGATAACCTGAGCCTAGAAATATGGTATAAATCTAGAATCTGTTGGTTTCACCTTTGGTCTCTGATTTCTAATATATGGATATATTGGTTCCCAGTTCAAAGAACCACTTGGGGCCAACAAAAGGGAAAAAGATGACAATGTTAGTTAATGTCAAAGCAGTAGTTATTTCAAAACCTTCACAAATCAAATGTTTCATAGATCGTGCCAGATAAACATGCCAAGACTTAGCCACAGTCCAAAAATCCTGTCATCAGAACTAAATTGTTTCCCCTTATGGTAATAGGTCTGGGATATAAATCCACAAATTAAAGAAGCAATGCTAGATAGGAAGAAATGTTATGCTTAAAAGGATAAAAAAAAGAATGTTAGATAAAATTTAGATAGCATTTATTTCATGAATGCTAATGAATTTTTTCATTCTTTGGATGGCCTTCCAAGCCAGCATTAGTGCAGTACTACAACTTTCAGCCCTTATTTGAACCATAGTAGCTTCACAAAGGTCAAAGTATGTTGAGTAAGTAACAGTTGTACACCCTGAAAGATAAGGGATGTTGATAGAATATCAGACTGTGGAATAAGTGAATCCGTTTTGTAAAGAACATAAAATTCACAAAAAGTTATCAAGTGAAAAATACCAAAGTTTAAAAAATTTGGTAAACATTTGGTTATAAGAAAGACTACTCTAACAAACAGTCTGATTAAAAAATGGGTCAAGGATGTGAACACATTTCTCCAGAGAGAATATACACATTGCCAATGAGCACATGAAAAGATACTCAACATTACTAATTATTAGGGAAATGCAAATCAAAACCACAGTAACATACCACTGCATATCCACTGGGATAGCTACTATCAAAAAAACAAAAGTTAACAGTGTTGGTGAGGATGTGGAAAAATTGGAGCCCTTGAGCGCTGTTGGTAGGAATGGGAAATGGTGTAAGCCACATAGGGGGTTCTTCAAAAAATTAAACATAGAATTACCATATAATTCAGCAATTCCACTTTTGATTATATATCCAAAAGAATTGAAAGCAAGTACTTGAACAGATGTTTGCATTATGTTCCTAACAGCATTATTCAAAAATAGTCAAAAGTTGGAAGCAACCCAAGTGTCCATCAGTGGATAAATGGATAAATAAAATGTGGTATACATACAATGGGATATTATTTAGCCTTGAAAAGGAAGGGAATTCTGACACAGGCTGCAACATGGATGAACCTTGAAGACATTATGCCAAGTGAAATAAGCCAGTCACAAGAGGACCAATACTGTATTACTCCACTTCTATGAGGTACCTAGAGTAGTCAGATTCGTAGAGATAGAAGATAGAATGATGATTGTTAGAGGCTTGGGGGAAAGAAAAATGGGGCGTTACTGTTTAACGGATGCAGAGTGTCAGTTGGGAAGATGAAAAAGTTTTAGAGATGAATAGTAGTGACAGTGTGAGTACCACTGCACTGTACACTTAAAAATGGTTAAAATGGTAAATTTTGTGTTATGTGTACTTTATCATGATTAAAAAAATTAAAGTTAAAAAATAAAGAAAAAATTTATAAAGTAAAAAAAGAAGACTAGTCTAAACTACAAAGTGTACTGTGAAATTCTAATTACTATGTCACAACCACAAGAAAATGTTGTTTGTACTATGTTTTAAATAGTGGTCTACAAATACAAATATTTGATGACTAGGTATTAATATATAAAACACTCCTTTGTTTAATAATCAATTGATTCATGTATGTATAAATTAAAAGCTCTTTTTGTCTTTTATTTCTTTTCAATCTGATGGGATTAGCTTATAGCTGTCATTTGCTTAATACTAAATATTGACGAAAATACCAGGGTTTTTTGTTGTTGTTTTGGTCAAAATCTTACTCCACATGCCAATTTTACATCTTTAGATTCTTATTGCTATTCACCCTATATTTATCATTCTGTTGTAAATAATTTCTCATTCCTAACATTGTCTAGGAAATACTCAAAGGACTGAGGAAAGGGAATTTAAATGAATTCTTTCTGAAGAGAAGAATTGCCTATTAGGATGAATAGTTATAATAATGAGAGTTCTATGAGAATTGCTGATTTTACTTCAAAATAAAAATATTATAGTTATTTTAAAACTTTCAATCTGAGAAATGAAATTTTACAGTCCCAAATATTTCTAGGAGGGCACATTTCTCCTACTCCAGTCAGAAACTTCAGTCATGTTTCTTGCAGCTCTGAGGAAAGCCACGATGGTAGTGTGGTACATGCCCTCACCTCAGTTAGATACACCCAGAATCTTATTTGTTCAGTTACCATCTTTGTATTTTGAATCTTTATTCTATTTCTCCCACAGCAACTTGGGCCCTTGCCTTCCACATACCTTTGGTTCTGTTTCTAACTCAGCATATGGAGGCAGTGACTACACTAATATGTACATGTCCACAAAAATACCCTCATTTAGAGCTTTTACCTATCAGTGTTTAGTTGAAGGTACACAGTATCAGTTGTGAACAACAAAGTCCTCAGTTGTTGTCTTCAGTGTTTCTGTGGGTCTTTTACTTCTTTGAGTGGGATACATGCCCTCTAATCCCTCCACCATTACATATCTGATCTGTCATTTGGACTTGAACTACTTATTACTCCTGAAAGTCATGGGGATTACTGGACATAAGCTATTTGGTCCATTATTTTGACTATCTTGAGTCACAAAGTTATCTAAAACAATAAAATTCTAATTAGGAAAGCATTGAACAAAGGACAATGTGGCCTAGACACTCCTCAGGTATAGGTAGTGGGGCAAAAGTGGGACAAGGCACAGGAGGAATCTCAGATTGTGAGACAAGGTGTGAAGAGGCAGTATGTTAAAATACATTTCCCTCTCATGGCCCTACCTCTTCCACCTCTGCACTCCCAACATTTCATTGGATTCCTTGCAGTTCTCAGACTCGCTTATCTAGAGCAGGGGGCTAGAAGTGCCTGTGGGCCAAATATGACCAGCTGTCTCTTTTAAAAAAATAAAGTTTTATTGGAACACAGCCACGTCCATTTGTTTACATATTGTCTATGGTTGCTTTTGCATTGCAATAGCAGAGATCAATAGTTGCCAACAGAGACCCCCAAACCCTGAAAAGTCTAAAAAATATTTTCTATCTGGCCCTTAATGGAAGAAATTTGCAGGTCCCAGATTTAGGGCATTTGGTATTCATGGCTGGAAGGCAGGATGACACAACAGAATGGACAGAAAAAAAAGTACTTTATTTGTTCCCTTTTGAGTGTAGGCCCTGAGGATACTTAGGTTAGAAAATACATTATGATGTAAAAGCCAGGAATCTGAGTCCTGTGCCCACATTCCCAAGAATGAAAATAATTCTCTACAATGAAAAGGCTTACAGAAGTAGTCAGAAATGGAATCATGAAAAACTTTACATTTGGCTTGGCTATATAAAATAATATCTAATATTTGTTGAGTGTTTACTATGTATGAGACATGATGCTAAGCACTTATTATATATTATCTCATATAAAATAATACACAATTGGCATAATTTATATATAGGCAAATCTTGTAATCATGGTATCAATATTAATTGCTTATCAATTATAAAAAAATCATGCAACATAATTGAAAGCTTTCAACAAGGTTTTATGAGACTTGTATTATAGTGCCATGTGACCTTGGAGGCATCATTACACTGATCTGAGCCTAAATGTCCTTATCTCTAAAATGGGAATAAATTTGTCCTGCTTACTTCATAGGCTGCTAGTGAGTCTGAGATGTAATTCATAAAAATTCTTTCAGAACTGCAAATTATTCTGTAGATATTAAGGACATGAAGTCACTAAATATATTTCAGATTGTGTTATGTAAGTTTTATATTGGGTATATCCTAGTCATAAACTATTTTTCATGAGATTACATAATGGAAAGCAAAGGCTTGGTGGTCAGAGGACCTGGGTTGAAGTCCCAGTCCTGTCATTGTTGGTTATGTAGCTTTGGTCAAGTAATTTAATCTCTTTTAACCTGTGTTAGCTGGCTGTAAAATGGGGACAGTGATGCTGGTGCCTCCCCCTAAAATGTTATTGTAAGGATTAAATAAGAGCGCAAATGGAATCTACAGAAGTGATGCAACCTTAACATGAAGTATTATTCTCATACCTTGAGTCTTCTAGTCTCCTCCCTCCACAGTGCTCCAGACACTTACCTTCCACATACCCTCAGCTCCAGCATGTGTACCGTGATACTCTAAAATGAGAGAAAACTGCTCTCAAGCAACCATTTCTCAGGGCAGAGACTGTGAACAAAATATGTTAATTCCTCATGTTCTGATGATGTTTCTCACATTCTCTGGCTCAATGCTGCTTTCTCTGCTTACTTCATTGTATGTTGTATTAAAGTGCTGTTATTTTTGCTTTGTAATCTGAGCCAAAATTCAGCCATGTAAGTTTTATTCAGAAATTTTACTTCTTTTGCATACTTTCTCAGGAAGCTACTGAAGGATGTTTTCCACCTAAATAGAGGAATAATAATAATAATAATATTAACGATGACGTGGGATCTAGGAAACAAAGAATTCAACAGAGGAAAGAGGGGAAGGAGAGCCCTGGTTGACCAGTTGTGCAGCAGGCCTAGAGAGCAGCTGATCCAGGTTGGACAAGAGGACACAGGACTGCAGGAAGTTGTCTCCAATTAAAAAAAAATGGAACTAGTAAACTACCTGATCTGTTTGGCCATCATATCGGAAATTCAATTCTATTGGAAAGGTAGGGGGAGGGTTTAGGGATAGGCACATAGAAAACTAAGCACACTAAATGGTGAGGAAAAGGAAGATAATGTGGCTTGGAAGTGGACAATATTTTCATAGTCATAATAATATAAATACTTATATCTGGGAAATGATGTAAGATAGCAAAATCCATATCTTCCATGATAGAAAGCTAATATCTAATGCCTGAAGTTGACATTCAAGAAATAGTAATATTTAAAAGTATTAAGGTAAATATACTAGAAGAAATAGCTGAAAGTGTTGGAAGTGGTTGTCATTTGGGTGATAGGATTTGATGAACATAGGGAAGTGTGACTGTGGGTTTTCCTGTTATAAATCTTATAGTACCATTAACTTAATAAACCAAGTTTATATATTGTATGAAATAAAAATTATATTAGAGCAAACACTAGGTTAGCAATGTGGCATTATTGATGTCTACATTAAGTGTGGCTCTCTCAAGTGCTTGTTACTGGAATCACAGTCTACGTCGTAGTGGGATAATAATAGCGTTATTATAATAACGTTATTATAATAACGCTATAATCACAGTCTACGTCGTAGTGGGATAATAATAGCGTTATTATAATAACGTTATTATAATAACGCTATAATAATAGCGTTTATTGAACACGTTAAATGTTAGGCACTGTTCATCACTTTACACGTGTTAATTGATATAATCTTTTCAATAACTACATGACGTAACTTCTGTTACCATTCATAATTTTTGAGTGAGAGAGCTGAGGCACAAAGAATTTGTCGCTCATCCAGGATTGCTCTGCTAGTAGGCAGTTGACTTCGAACCTGGCAGTCTCGCCCAGCCCTGTCTTTACCACTATATGCTCTCTATTGTTTGTTTTCCTGGGAGGAAGTGAAGCTTAACGAGGTGAGTTACTTGTCTACACTTCCAGACCTTTGTCCAAACTCAAATTCTATTTGAATTTGTATTTAGTAGAAATTCTTAAACTTTAGGCATTTGGAGGGCACAGATGCAGGTTTTCCCCGTTTTTTATTTGGTTATTTCTGTCAGAATTGGGAGAGAGAATTGCAGTGCCTGAGCTCACTATCTCTGACTGGAAACTCATTGGGAAATTTTGAATAGGGTTATGATCTGTATCTCTTTGTGTTTCAGAAGTAAGTACCAGGAACGGGGAGTTAGGGTTATGGTAAGATTTTTCATTTCATTGTGGGTCTAAACTGAGACTTAGTTAAAGTAGAAAGACTGTATAGGGAGGAGGGAATATTTATATTTAATAATCCAGAGGTAAAATTGATCGGTCTTGATGAGGTGGGGAATGAGGTAAAGGACTGAGAAAGATCCCCAAAGTTTCTAGCATGAGCAGATATTTTAGGGTCTATTAAAATTAATGAAGTCTCCTTTTTCAGGGCCATGTTATAATTTGATATTTTTAATCACAATGATGCAGAACTTTTAGGATACCAGCCCACAGTGACCAGTCAAAGAGTTTAGTGTGTCATTTATTTCTTATCAAATGAAAATAATATTTAGAGATAGCTAAGGGTTTAGAAGTTCTATGCTATCAAGGGTTCTGGATTTTAGAACTGATATTTCTCCATTAGTAAGTGGAGGTAGATGACTGCAACTCACAGCCCAGACCTTTTAGGAAATATCTGGCTTTAATTACCTGTTGAAGGACAGAGATTACGGATCAAAAATGAAATTTACCTACAGCTTCCATCCACAGGAAAGCCCATTCTACTTTCTTCACTTGTTTTGGGAAATAGAAGTGTTTTAAAAAGGATTTTCATGTTCAAAAAAAAAAATTAAAAATTTTGTCTTGGTACAGATGTACAGATAGCTTAAAAGAAAGCATAAAGGGACATGGCTGGCTAAATTTGCTTAAGAAGAATGTTGTAATTTATTCGTAGTCTATGTAAGAAGGACAAAAGGACTACAGGGAAATCAGGAGGTTCAGGCCATATGTAAGGATGTTCCTGGGGGAGTGTTCTTTTTTACTCTGGCTGTCCCCTTGGGTGCTGGTGTTTCCTCTCTCTCAATATTAGATTGAATGGCAAATTGTTTATAGTATCCATACCTGAATTTAGGAGAGGTTTGCTGCACCAAGGTTTTTAGTCTCTTGCTTTAAATTCCTGATACAATGATTAAACTAGGGCCCCAGATACCATAGGAAGTGTGTCCCCCTCCCCTGCCAACCACTTCAGCATGAATTGCTTATGGAATTATTCTTGTCTCCACCCCTACATACAGTGCTTTTCCATAGGTATCAAAGCATCCCAGCCTGCTGTGCACATCTACCAATCCTCATCCAGTTTCTCCTGTATTGTGTACTTGGAATTTGTAGTCTCTGAATGGCTGTAGAATCAGAAAAGTGAATGTGGCTGATGGAGGACCCAAATTCTGGTTCTGGAAAGCTGTCTGTTGATTTTTCCATGCAGTTTATTGATTCTAGAATTAACGACGGTGGCAGTGTATTCTTGGAAAATCTTACATTTGTGGGCAGAGATATTTGGCCGCTTGCCATGTTATAATCCTGGAAAAAGATGGGCTTGAAAAACTGTCATTAGTGTCCCTTTGAGTTGGTCGCGCATGGTTAGGGAGTACCATTCCAAGAGGACAATTTACCCAATTTAAAAGAAAGATTAAGAGGGACTTCCCTGGTGGTCCAGTGGTAAAGAATCCATCTTCCAGTGCAGGGGACTTGGGTTCGATCCCTGGTCAGGGAACTAAGATCCCACATGCCGGGGGCAACTAAGCCCGCGTGCCACAACTACTGAGCTTGAGTGCCTCAACTAGAGAGCCCATGTGCCACAAATTACAGAGCCCACGTGCTCTAGAGCCCGTGCGCCATGAGTAGAGAGAGAAAACTGGAACGCCACAACTAGAGAGAAGTCCATGCGCTGCAGTGAAGAGCCTGTATGCCGCAACGAAAGATCTTGCATGCCGCAACTAAGACCTGATGCAGCCAAAAAAAAAATGAAAAAGAAAAAAAGAAAGATCAAGAGCTGCAAACTACCAGTTATAAAATAAAGAAGTCACAGGGATATTATATACAGCACAGGGAATATAGATTATAAAATATAACAATAATGTATATCTATAATATAGAATATAATATTATAATAACTTTGTATGGCGTGTAATCTGTTAAAATATTGAATCACTATGTTGTACACCTGTAACTAATATAATATTAAGTCAACTATACTTCAGTTAAAAAAAAAGATCAAGTAGAGTGTAGATGAATGCGGCAGGGTGGGGGAGAAAAGACATATAAATAACAACCTTTCAAACTTCAAAAGAAAAAGGGGATGAAAGCAAGAGATGCTCAGCAAAATTATTTATTTCACTCTTTGGGGAACTGTGTGTGTATACTACTTTGTAGTAGTAATGTTTCTATTAAAGAGTAGAGGTAGCCTGGTTCCCAGTGCTCCAAATGAGAAAAAAAAGGTTGTATTTGGATGTTACTATAATAAGTCATCTCAATTATGAAAGTCAGGTCACCTTGTCTCTTTGAGAGGTAGTGAACAGGCTGTATCTGTGGAGATTTTCCATGGATGAACTTCTCTCCACCAGGTATGCTGATGGTAGGGGGTGACTCTGATGTTTCGGTATCTAGAACAAAGGTCAAACAGACACAATAAAACAAAAATAAAAAAATTTAAAACTTCTTATCAGCAAAGGGCTGAAAAAGCCAGTGCAAAGTAATATCTTAATGTAGAAATTAAAAGGGACTGGTTAAAAAAAATCGCTTTGACCCTGTTTTTTTCCTTAAAATTCTAAATCTTTTGTTCAGTGTTTTATAAAAAGTATCAGTTAATTAGGACCTCATAAAGATAAGGAAGTCTACCCTAAATCTCTGGCAGGTTTTTCTTTGAATAGGAGCATATGAAAAAAAAAATCTTTTTCTACTCATTTGAAGGTGGCCTGTATGATTCTGGTTTAGAATAGGACACATATGATTTATCATTCAGGAATGTGCTCCTAAATCCTTTGCACCAAGGATGCTTTTAGTGGAAATTCTCCACTAAACATGGTATGTGATGTTATCTTCCCTTTAAAGGTTTTTTTCCCCTATTTTTTTTCCCAGTTTGGATCTTTATTGTATCTCTCCATAGGTATTTTCCATAGGTATTTTGATGGGACGTTGAGAGAAAGCATACTGGCATGGCTGTCTGCTGCCATGTTAACCCAGAAGTTAGAAGAACCACTTTTGATATATTGCCTCATATTTCATCTGGCTCTAATGATATTTCCAGAGTGTTCCAGATATTTATTTACATCTGGTGCAAAGTTAGTATTAACTAAAAGTGTAAAGCTGGCTTTGGAACTTGACTGTATCAGGAGGAAACTTAGTATTGGTTCACGACTTATCACAAAGTCTTTGTGATAAGTCATGAACCAAGTACTTTCAGGCTATCAGACCATCAGGCCAATTGCTAGTCCCTGAGTGATAATGGGGGAACATACTGCTTAATCTAAGTTGCGTGTGGAGATGACAAAATCTGAGTCTTTAATCACTTCATCAAGCCCATTTCATTTAGGGCCGCAACAGTACTATTTATACAATAGCTTCTCATATAATGTGGGAAGTTTGCTATTCTGGCACAATTCCACAAATAAGTAGAACTATCCATTTCCTATGGAATAATGCTATCCTCACCTTAGTTTCTTATTCCAACGTGGTAGGTTCTAAATTACTTATTTTTGGATTAACCATAGAAAAGTTTCGAACCTGGGCTGACTCTCCCTGACACAAAATGTTTTGAATTATCTTCCTTTGCTATTGTTTGGATTGTTGAAAGAAAATGTAAAGTCATCTTAATGTTAGCTTAGCTCAGACGACGAGGAAGATAAGTTTATTGAAATAAAACCACATTTTCGTATTGAAGATACACTAACTGGACAATTTTTGTTTTGATTTTTTGGAGTCAGTGTCTTCACCATCAGTGGAGATACCAAAGATGAGTATGGTTGGATCTCCTCTTGACATTTCGAATGCACTTAGTAAACAAAAAACGCAGTCTTCATTTAATATTGGGAAATATATTTGTAATTATCGTTTATTGGAGTTTTAATTATAGAATAAACCAGATATTTACATTATATATATATTTTAAAATTAAAAACATAAATTGCTCTTTTGTTAATTTTAAGAGTGATAAACATTCATTTTGGAAAAGTCCTTGAAAATAGAGGACTATAAAAAAAATAATTATGAGATACAGTGGCACCACCCTGAGATAACTACATAAGATTTGGTGCATTCTTCCATAGTCATTTTTTTTTTTTTTTTACAATGACATAATTTATTATTCAACAAAAACTGAGGCATAAGGACTCAAGTAAAGAAATTAACAGAAAATATTTTACAAGGGACCTTGAAGACAGAGCCCAACTAAAACAAACTAAAACAAAATTAATGCTTTACCATATACTACAATAGGGATTGAAAAAACAAATTTTTCCATTCATAAATGGAATATATTTAATAAATATATTGGAAATAAATTGGAATAATTTCATAATTATTCATAAATATATTGGAAAAATTTTTTCTTTTTTTTATACAGCAGGTTCTTATTAGTCATCAATTTTATACACATCAGTGTAAACATGTCAATCCCAGTCACCGAATTCATCACACCACCACCCCACCCCGCTGCGGCTTTCCCCCCTTTGTGTCCATACGTTTGTTCTCTACATCTGTGTCTCAATTTCTGCCCTGCAAACCGGTTCATCTGTACCATTTTTCCAGGTTCCACATATATGCGTTAATATACGATATTTGTTTTTCTCTTTCTGACTTACTTCACTCTGTATTACAGTCTCTAGATCCATCCATGTATCAACAAATGACCCAATTTCGTTCCTTTTTATGGCTGAGTAATATTCCATAGTATATATGTACCACAACTTCTTTATCCATTCGTCTGTCGATGGGCATTTAGGTTGCTTCCATGACCTGGCTATTGTAAATAGTGCTGCAGTGAACATTGAGGTGCATGTGTCTTTTTGAATTCTGGTTTTCTCTGGGTATATGCCCAGTAGTGGGATTGCTGGATCATATTGTAATTCTATTTTTAGTTTTTTAAGGAACCTCCATACTGTTCTCCATAGTGGCTGTATCAATTTACATTCCCACCAACAGTGCAAGAGGGTTCTCATTTCTCCACACCCTCTCCAGCATTTGTTGTTTGTAGATTTTCTGATGATGCCCATTCTAACTGGTGTGAGGTGATACCTCATTGTAGTTTTGATTTGCGTTTCTCTAATAATTAGTGGTGTTGAGCAGCTTTTCATGTGCTTCTTGGCCATCTGTATGTCTTCTTTGGAGAAATGTCTATTTAGGTCTTCTGCCCATTTTTGGATTGGGTTGTTTGTTTTTTTAATATTGAGCTGCATGAGCTGTTTATATACTTTGGAGATTAATCCTTTGTCCGTTGATTTGTTTGCAAATATTTTCTCCCATTCTGAGGGTTGTCTTTTTGTCTTGTTTGTAGTTTACTTTGCTTTGAAAAAGCTTCTAAGTTTCATTAGGTCCCATTTGTTTATTTTTGTTTTTATTTCCATTACTCTAGGAGGTGGATCAAAAAAGATCTTGCTGTGATTTATGTCAAAGAGTGTTCTTCCTATGTTTTCCTCTAAGAGTTTTATAGTGTCCGGTCTTACATTTTGGTTTCTAATCCATTTTGAGTTTATTTTTGTGTATGATGTTAGGGAGTGTTCTAATTTCACTCTTTTCCATGTAGCTGTCCAGTTTTCCCAGCACTACTTATTGAAGAGACTGTCTTTTCTCCATTGTATATCCTTGCCTCCTTTGTCATAAATCAGTTGACCATAGGTGTGTGGGTTTATCTCTGGGCTTTCTATCTTGTTCCATTGATCTATATTTCTGTTTTTGTGCCAGTACCATATTGTCTTGATTACTGTAGCTTTGTAGTATAGTCTGAAGTAAGGGAGGCTGATTCCTCCAGCTCCGTTTTTTTCCCTCAAGACTGCTTTGGCTATTTGGGGTCTTTTGTGTCTCCATACAAATTTAAAAATTTTTTGTTCTAGTTCTGTAAAAAATGCCATCAGTAATTTGATAGGAATTACATTGAATCTGTAGATTGTTTTGGGTAGTATAGTCATTTTCACAATATTGATTCTTCCAATCCAAGAATATGGTATATCTTTCCATCTGTTTGTATCATCTTTAATTTCTTTCAACAGTGTCTTGTAGTTTTTTGCATACAGGTCTTTTGTGTCCCTAAGTAGGTTTATTCCTAGGTATTTTATTCTTTTTGTTGCAGTGGTAAATGGGAGTGTTTCCTTAATTTCTCTTTAAGATTTTTCATCATTAGTGTATAGGAATGCAAGAGATTTCTGTGCATTAATTTTGTTTCCTGCAACTTTACCAAATTCATTGATTAGGTCTAGTAGTTTTCTGGTGGCATCTTTAGGATTCTCTATGTATAGTATCATGTAATCTGCAAACAGGGACAGTTTTACTTCTTCTTTTCCAATTTGTATTCCTTTTATTTCTTTTTATTCTCTGATTGCCGTGGCTAGGACTTCAAAACTATGTTGAATAACAGTGGTGAGAGTGGGCAACCTTGTCTTGTTCCTGAACTTAGAGGAAATGCTTTCAGTTTTTCACCATTGAGAATGATGTTTGCTGTGGGTTTGTCGTATATGGCCTTTATTATGTTGAGGTAGGTTCCCTCTATGCCCACTTTCTGGAGAGGTTTTATCATAAATGGGTGTTGAATTTTGTCAAAGGTTTTTCTGTATTTATTGAGATGATCGTATAGTTTTTATTCTTCAATTTGTTAATATGATGTATCACATTGATTGATTTGCATATATTGAAGAATCCTTGCATCCCTGGGATAAATCCCACTTGATCATAGTGTATGATCCTTTTAATGTGTTGTTGGATT
Organism: Orcinus orca; assembly: GCF_937001465.1. Taxonomy (NCBI): domain Eukaryota; kingdom Metazoa; phylum Chordata; class Mammalia; order Artiodactyla; family Delphinidae; genus Orcinus; species Orcinus orca. The sequence continues at coordinate 92,722,612 of NC_064567.1, forward strand.
CTGTTTGCTAGTATTTTGTTGAGGATTTTTGCATCTATATTCATCAGTGATATTGGTCTGTAATTTTCTTTTTTCATAGTATCTTTGTCTGGTTTTGGTATCAGGGTGGTGTTGACCTCATAGAATGAGTTTGGGAGTGTTCCTTCCTCTGCAATTTTTTGGAAGAGTTTGAGAAGGATGGGTGTTAGCTCTTCACTAAATGTTTGATAGAATTCACCTGTGAAGCCATCTGATCCTGGACTTCTGTTTGTTGGAAGATTTTTAATCACAGTTTCAATTTCATTACTTGTGATTGGTCTGTTCATATTTTCTATTTCTTCCTGGTTCAGTCTTGGAAGGTTATACCTTTCTAAGAATTTGTCTGTTTTTTCCAGGTTGTCCATTTTATTGGCATAGAGTTGCTTGTAGTAGTCTCTTAAGATGCTCTGTGTTTCTGCAGTGTCTGTTGTAACTTCTCCTTTTTCATTTCTAATTTTATTGATTTGATTCCTCTCCCTCTTTTTTTGATGAGTCTGGCTAATCAATTTTGTTTGTCTTCTCAAAGAACCAGCTTTTAGTTTTATTGATCTTTGCTATTGTTTCCTTTGTTTCTATTTCATTTATTTCTGCTCTGATCTTTATGATTTCTTTCCTTCTGCTAACTTCGGGATTTGTTTGCTTTTTCTTTCTCTAGTTCCTTTAGGTGTAACGTTAGATTGTTTACTTGAGATTTTTCTTGCTTCTTGAGGTAGGGTTGTATTGCTATAAACTTCCTTCTTAGAACTGCTTTTGCTGCATCCCATAGGTTTTGAATTGTCGTGTTTTCATTGTTATTTGTCTCTAGGTATTTTTTGATTTCCTCCTTGATTTCTTCAGTGATCTCTTGGTTATTTAGTAACGTCTTGTTTAGCCTCCATGTGTTTGTGTTTTTTACGTTTTTTTCCCCTGTAATGCATTACTAATCTCATAGCGTTGTGGTCAGAAAAGATGCTTGATATGATTTCAATTTTGTTAAATTTACTGAGGCTTGATTTGTGACCCAAGATGTGATCTATCCTGGGGATGTTCTGTGCGTACTTGAGAAGAAAATGTAATCTCTGCTGTTTTTGGATGGAATGTCCTATAAATATCAATTAAGTCTCTCTGGCCTATTGTGTCATTTAAAGCTTCTGTTTCCTTATTTATTTTCATTTTGGATGATCTGTCCATTGGTGTTAGTGAGATGTTAAAGTCCCCCACTACTGTTGTGTTACTGTCAATTTCCTCTTTTATAGCTGTTAGCAGTTGCCTTGTGTATTGAGGTGCTCCTATCTTGGGTGCATATATATTTATAATTGTTATATCTTCTTCTTGGATTGATCCCTTCATCATTATGTAGTGTCCTTGCTTGTCACTTGTAACATTCTTGATTTTAAAGTCTATTTTATCTGATGTGAGGATTGCTACTCCAGCTTTCTTTTGATTTCCGTTTGCGTGGAATATCTTTTTCCATCCCCTCGCTTTCAGTCTGTATATGTCCCTAAGTCTGAAGTGGGTCTCTTGTAGACCGCATATATATGGGTCTTGTTTTTGTATCCATTCAGTAAGCCTGTGTCTTTTGGTTGGAGCGTTTAATTCACGTTTAAGGTAATTATCGATATGTATGTTCCTATGACCATTTTCTTAATTGTTCTGGGTTTGTTTTGGTAGATCCTTTTCTTCTCTTGTGTTTTCCACTTAGAGAAGTTCCTTTAGCATTTGTTGTAGAGCTGGTTTGCTGGTGCTGAATTCTCTTAGCTTTTGCTTGTCTGTAAAGCTTTTGATTTCTCCATCGAATCTGAATGAGATTCTTGCTGGATAGAATAATCTTGGTTGTAGGTTCTTCCCTTTCATCACTTTAAGTATATCATGCCACTGTCTTCTGGCTTGTAGAGTTTCTGCTGAGAAATCAGCTGTTAACCTTATGGGAGTTCCCTTGTATGTTATTTGTCATTTTTCCCTTGCTGCTTTCAATAAGTTTACTTTGTCTTTAATTTTTGCCAATTTGATTACTATGTGTCTCGGTGTGTTTCTTCTTGGGTTCATCCTGTATGGGACTCTCTGTGCTTCCTGGACTTGGGTGGCTATTTCCTTTCCCATGTTAGGGAAGTTTTCGATAATCTCTCTAGATATTTTCTCTGGTCCTTTCTCTCTCTCTTCTCCTTCTGGGACCTGTATAATGCAAATGTTGTTGCATTTAATGTTGTCCCAAAGGTCTCTTAGGCTGTCTGCATTTCTTTTCATTCTTTTTTATTTATTCTGTCTGCAGCAGTGAATTCCTCCATTCTGTCTTTCAGGTCACTTATCCGTTCTTCTGCGTCAGTTATTCTGCTATTGATTCCTTTTAGTGTAGTTTTCATTTCAGTTATTTTATTGTTCATCTCTGTTTATTTGTTCTTTAGTTCTTCTAGGTCTTTGTTAAACATTTCTTGCATCTTCTCAATCTTTGCCTCCATTCTTTTTCCGAGGTCCTGGATCATCTTCACTATCATTATTCTGAATTCTTCTTGTGGAAGGTTTGCCTATCTCCACTTCATTTAGTTGTTTTTCTGGGGTTTTATCTTGTTTCTTCACCTGGTACATAGTTCTCTGCCCTTTCATTTTGTCTGTCTTCCTGTGAATGTAGTTTTTGTTCCACAGGCTACAGGATTGTAGTTCTTCTTTCTTCTGCTGTCTTCCCTCTGGTGGATGAGGCTAAGAGGCTTGTGTAAGTTTCCTGATGGGAGGGAGTGGTGGTGGGTAGAGCTGACTGTTGCTCTGGTGGGCAGAGCTCAGTAAAACTTTAATCTGCTTGCCTGCTGATGGGTGGGGCTGGGTTCCCTCCCTGTTGGTGTTTGGCCTGAGGCAACCCAACACTGGAGCGTACCTGGGCTCTTTGGTGGGGCTAATGGCGGACTCTGGGAGGGCTCACGCCAAGGAGTACTTCCCAGAACTTCTGCTGCCAGTGTCCTTGTCCCTACAGTGAGCCACAGCCACCCCCTACCTCTGCAGGAGACCCTCCAACACTAGCAGGTAGGTCTGGTTCAGTCTCCCCTGGCATCACTGCTCCTTCCCCTGGGTCCTGATGTGCACACTACTTTGTGTAGGCCCTCCAAGAGTGGAGTCTTTGTTTCCCCCAGTCCTGGCGAAGTCCTGCAGTCAAATCCCACCAGCTTGAAAGTCTGATTCTCTAGGAATTCCTCCTTCCGTTGCCAGACCCCCAGGTTGGGAAGCCTGACGTGAGTCTCAGAACTTTCACTCCAGTAGGTGGACTTCTGTGGTATAAGTGTTCTCCAGTCTGTGAGTCACCCACTCAGCAGTCATGGGATTTGATTTTACTGTGATTGCGCCCCTCCTACCATCTCCTTGTGGCTTCTCCTTTGTCTTTGGATGTGGGGTATCTTTTTTGGTGAGTTCCAGTGTCTTCCTGTCGATGATAGTCCAGCAGCTAGTTGTGATTTTGGTGTTCTCACGAGAGGGAGTGAGAGCACGTCCTTCTACTCTGCCATCTTGGTTCTCCATAGTCATTTTTAAATGAAAATTGTTTATTAAACATTTATATTTTCAAAAGAAATAGTTGTATAAAATGTATAACCTCAAGCCAAGAGAAGGAGCCTTCAGTGGAACCTCTGGGAGGATTTGGTTTTTGTTCCCCAGAGCTTGGTAGATAGTAGATTGATATATGATTCATGCCTGAGATATTTATAGAGCCAGAGGATGTCTGGAGGGCTGTGGTTTGGGAAGCCACTGCTGTTCTGTGGATCAGGGTGAGAAAGAGAAAAACATTGTGTGGTTAAGACCCTGTCTAAGAGGGCAGGAGGAAGCTGGTGGTGCTGATGACAACTGGGAGTGAGGAAGGACTCAAAAGTGATCAGCTGGAAAAAAGATAGATTCACCCTGGAGGTAAGAGATGCCCACTGATGGGGTGGGGGAAGTCTTTGAAGAACCCAGTAAAGTGCCCCATGTGACAAGTAGGCTTTAAACTCCTGTCAAGCCCAGAGAGCAACCAAACTAACTCACCATGATAGTACCAATTAAGTAAGACCTTTCTTGCTGACCGTGCCTCTTCTTTTCCTCACATCCCTCCAGTTCTGGCCAACCATGCAGGCATTAGAAACTGAGCAAATGGGGAGCTACAGAGAGCTGTATTCTGTCACTATTGGGCACTAATGTTTTTTCCCAAGTGCTACTGATTTTCTTGAAAATGCTATTTCCACATAGTTGATATTCAGTAGATATTTATCAAATCAATGTTAGTGGAACATAATGTTGTAACTAATTTATTAAAAATGAAATGACTCTCCAGGTTCCTATTTGGGATTTGAGCACTGTGGTAAGTGCTCTTTTCCTTCCTCACGTTTTGCTTTAAGGCACTAGAGTTGGTGAGCAGCTTTAATTAGCTTGCCCTGATCTCTTTATAACCTTAGTCTTGTGTCTTCTTAAGTGATTTTCTAACTGCAGCCAGGAACAGCGTGAGGGAGAATAGTGTAATCTAGTGTTCTGAGGTTATCCCACTTTTTCTTCAGATATCTTACATAGAGACCCAACACAGATAAAGGTGGAACTGTTCAGATTCAGACAGGGCAAAGAGAGGTGGGGGCATTGTCCCCTGTAGATTGGTTAAAATACTGGCTCTATCACTTATAACTTAGGTGACTTTGGATAAGTTATTTAACCTTCCCAAGTACAATGGTCTCATCTGCAAATTCTAGGGTTTATTGTAAGGATTAAATGAGATAATGTATGTGACATGATTGGCATTTAGGAACTATTCAAGAAATGTTAGCTATTCTGCCTTTGCTGCTGCTGCCTCCCCCTCATCCTCTTTCTCTTCTTCCTCAAACATGGGGGCAAGTTGAATGGTTTTCAGGTTCCTGTTCTAATTACTTGTATAGTCTGTTATTCCATGGATGTAGATATACAAATAGTTTTGCTTTATCCTTTCTGCTTGTATCTGTGTATCTAGCCATGTATCTATCTACCTACCTACCTATCATCTGTATCATCTATCTAATCTACTTACATTTTTTATGTACTGTATAAGACACAGACATGTGATGCCTTTTTACCCCTTCATTTTTCAGTTTGTATTTTATAAAAAAATGGAATTCTATTATGTAGCCAGAGTACAATTACCAAAATCAGTAAATGAATACTGAAACAATATTAGTATATAATTTACAGACCTTATTGATAATTTGTCAGTTGTTTCAGTTAAGTCCTTTATAGCAAAGGAAAACCCAAACTCTGCATTGTATTCGATTGTCATGTCACGTTAGCCTCCTTTAATCTGGGTTTTTCTTTGTGGTTCTTGGGTCTTTCTGTGTAGTTCATGGTTTGACATTTTTTGTTTTTGTTTTTGTTTTGCGGTACGCTGGCCTCTCACCGCTGCGGCCTCTCCCGCTGCGGAGCACAGGCTCGTGACGCGCAGGCTCAGCGGCCATGGCTCACGGGCCCAGCCGCTCCGCAGCATGTGGGATCCTCCCAGACCGGGGCAGGAACCCGCGTCCCCTGCATCTGCAGGCGGACCCTCAACCACTGCGCCACCAGAGAAGCCCGGTTTGACATTTTTTGAAGTGTGCAGGTCAATTATTTTAGTAGAATGCTCCTCAATTTGGATTTTTCTGATGTTTCGTTATGAGTAGATTCAGGTTAAGTACTTTTGATAGTCATGCCAGAGAAGTAATGCTGAGTTCTTCTCAGTGCATTGTATCGGGTAATGCAAGCTGTCTATTGCTAGCAATGTAACTTTGATGATTGGGTTAAAGATGGTATCTGCTAGGTTTCTCCACTGTAAAGTTATTGTTTTACCTGTTATAGTTAAAAGAATATAGTGTTGGCAAGGGGGTCATACTTTAAGACTATGTAAATATTCTCTTACTTGCTCAAACTATCTCCACTGTTTTTATCATACATTGATGATTCTTGCCTGAGTTTACTATTATTATGATGATGTTAAATAGTGATTTTCTAATTCCACCATTTCTTTTACATTTATGAACTGACTTTTTTACTACAAGGGAGAGCTCTCTCTTTCCTTTATTTATTTATGTCAGTTTGGGCTCTCTTATTCATATGTTATTCAATCAGTTACAATCCTTTACTATCATGATTTATTTTTGATGCTCAAATTGTCCAGATTTGGCCAGTGGGAACACCTTCAAACTATCCCCTGTATATTTTTGATATGTCCTCATCATCCTTTGAGCATTTTCTTAATTTTTGGCACAAGATACTCCACATTTATTTAGGTCCTCCCCCACACCCCTTCCCCCAAGCCTGGAATTAACCATTTCTCCAAGGAGCCCTGGTTCCATTGGGGGCGAATCGTATTTAAGAACCAAGATCTGAGCACTAGATATGCTCATAACTGCAAACTTTTAAAACCCATTAGTTTATTCTGCAAGTGATTATTTTACCCAGCACCATTACATGTTATACTGTTTTTCCTGGCTTCATGTTATTTATTTCTCTGTTTTTGGCTTTGGTGTAACTATGTGTATTTGCTTACTCAGGAAGCACTGCTTACTCAGAAGTCTGCATTTTTGGAAAGACTTTGTTCCCAACTTTGGGCAGTTCAAAGATTACTGGATTTTGTTTGATATCATTCTCACTTGGGTCACTTTTATTCTTTTTTTTCATTGATCTCTATTAAATAAAGATGTAGACTGTGCTTAATTGAGTACTTTTCTCTTGGCAGTGGAACAAGGCTAAAGGTGATTCTTGTTAATTTGTTTCTCAGTTGAGTTATCCATTTATCTGGATTTGATTTGAGATGATGTTTAGTCTCTGTAAAGAGGTCAGTACTGAACATTTCTGTGTTCTTTGCCTAAAATGTCCCTTCATAGGCTGACGTAGTGCTGCTATTTGGAGTGTGGGAATCAGCTATAGGGAATTGGTTTTATGTGAGAGTCTGGCTGGGTTTTTATTTTCTTTTCTGCTCATATTTTATCTACTCATGTTTTATATTTATGTAATTTAAAATTTGATTTTTCTCCTGAAAATGAAAAATATATAAAATGGTAATTCTCTTTATTCTTTAATAATTTTATGGGGCATCTGTCATCTTGTACAAAATATTGACTCTTGGAATGTAGATATAACTCCTAGTAGTTTCTTTCGAATAGATTCCATGAAAATATATTTGAATTCTTAATTTAAGGGCATATTCTGCAATTTATTTTCATTATATCATTGTGATTTATAATAGTTTTTTCCCTTCCTATTTGAATAAGTCTTCTGAGATTTAGGATAATCTGTGTGTGTGTGTGTGTGTGTGTGTGTGTGTGTACTTACATGATTGGGCATGTAGTTAAAGTCACTTTTAGTGGGATGCTTTGGCATGATCACCAAAGCTTTTGCAATTGTAGACTGTTTGGATGATGAGAGTTTTGAAGACTTTTTATTTCTTTTCCATAAAAAACACACTGTATATTATAAGCAAGATAGTATCTTGACACCCAGTTACCCCTTACTCTTGTCTGCCCAGTAAAAAAACATTTATTTTGATAGTTTATGTGAAGAATATCATAGGCATGCGTGAAACAGTACAAAATACAAAAATATGCACCAGTCAGTTGATGAGTATTTATTAAGTTTCCACTGCCTGCTTAGTGTTATACTAACTAGTTGGGGGAAATGAAACGTATGCATAAGAAGCAATTGTCAAACAAAATATATTTTTAAATATTAGTATCATCAAATTGGATATCATAAAAAAGTGGTAATTCTGTATTACCAGCTATCATCAGTATAAGCATTTTTTCTTAGTATGCTTCTTTTTGCTGCATTGTAGTCATACTGCTTAATTTACAGATTTATTTGCCTTTTCTGACTAGGAACATATACTTATTAGTATTTCGGATGTTTTAGGTGCTGTACGATTAATCAGCCAATTTTGCTGCCTCTCTGTGATAGAGATTGGGGGATCTAATTTCATAGGTTATTGAGGTAGCAAACCATATTAGTCACATTTTTGGTCTTTGAACAATGTATGAACTATTAATACTCATGGAAATATTTTCCAAAAATGGTTACATTGTAATGAGTGTCAAAACGTCAATAATTAGTTACAGAATCACAGCAAGTAGCTTTGTGACCTTGGGTAAGGCACTTAATCTCTCAGGACCTCATTTTTCTCAATAGTAATTCAAATAGGATAATAAAATTTACCTCATGTAATTCTTGTGAGACTTAAATCAGATAACACATACAAAGCACCAGCACAGTTCCTGGAACATAGCAAGTGCTCTGTACATGTTAACTATTATCATTATTATTACCGCCATCACCCTAAATACCACTCTTGCTTTATGGAGTCCTTGGTTAAGTGTTAGTTTTGATTGGTTAGCATGTTTGCAGTGAGGTCTCTTGCCCTATTGAGGTTTACAGGAATCTCAATGAATCCTGCTGAGGTTAGTTTTGTAATCTTGCATGTAGAAATGTACGTATCTTACAGTTAAAAATGCTGTATCTGTGACCTGAGGGAAAAAGAAAAAATAATCCACCAAAACAGGGTGTGACTGTGAGAATCTAAATCATTATGCATGTGACAGAAGGACAAACCCTATTAAACGCAAGGTGTGATTGTGGGAAATCTTTCAGATCAACAGGAAGGTTTTTCACAATGCCAATTGAAATCTTCAGACATCCTGTTCAGATGAAGGAGAACCAGGTTGGGAAACTGAAAACTTCAGTGTTAGATCTAGTTTTGCTCTTGACTGGCTTTATGACTTTAGACAAGTCACTTAACCTCTGTGGGCCTCAGTTTTCTCATCTGTAAAGCAAGAATTTTTGCCCCCGGTCCGTTCAGCTCTAATATTCCTTGGGGTACTTTTAGACATACAAAATGAAATTTGCATGCCATTCTTAAATTTATTTATTTTTTGGCATTTTATGGTGGAAAATTTTAAGGTTACATAAAAGTAGAATGAATAGTATAATGGCTCTTGAGGTGCACATTATCCAGCTTAATAATTATCAACTCATGGCCAATCTTATTTTGCCTACAACCCCACCTATTCTCCCTCCCCTGATTACTTAAAAGCAAATCTCAGACTTAATATCATTTCATTTCTAAATATTTCAGAATATGTTTAAAAGAAAAGGACTCTTTTTAAAGCATAAACACCCAGTGTCATCACATGTAAATTAAAAAAACCCTGTAATTCCTTAATATCAGATATGCAGTTGATGTTCAGATTTTCCCAATTCTCTCTCTTTCGTTTTATAGTTTGTTAATTTAAATTGGGATCCAAATGAAGTCTAATTATTGCAGTTGATTGATATGTCTCTTAAATCTCCTTTAATTTATAGTTGCTTCTCAATCTCTTTTTTCTTAAAATTTATTTGTTTAAAAAAACCCACTTTGTCCTGTTGGGTAGGTTGAATTTTGCTGATTACATTCCCATGTTGTTTAATTTTTGTCGTTATTATTTACAAATTGACATATCTATAGGTTTGCTCAGGTTTTGGTTTGAGGTTTTTTTTTTTTTTTGGTCAAGAATATGTCATAGAAGGTGGTGTGTAGTTCCCCTGGAGCACATGGGCTGGCTATTGCTCTTGTTTGTGATGTTAGCAGCCATTGATGGTGATTGCCTAGATCTGTTAATCCATTAGGAGTTACAAAATGATGACACCCTGATTCTGCCGTTCCTTCTTCATATATTGATTGGAACACTTCCAGAAACATAATGTTCCCTTCATCAACTGTCTGATTACCCTGAGTATAGATCATTAAGGAAAGGCAGGATAGATACAAATTCTTTCTGTTTACCAATTGTCATAATAATGAATTTATTCCCTAGTATCTTCCTAATGATTAAAAAAATATCATTAGGAACTCACAGAATTTAACATATTTGTTGTGTTTCAATCCACTGCAGCTGTTATCCTTACTGATACTCAAAATGGTCCCATCTTTGGCCAGTGGAGGCCTTTTTAAGTTGGCTTCTGCATACTCTTGACATGACTAATAGTCTGATAGCTTCTTTGGTTTCTGGTATAACAATATATTCCAGGTGCATTTTGTACATTTCCTGCCCTATCCTGTAATCAACCATTTCCCCAAGGAATCTTAATTTCTTTTAGTGGAAAATGGCATTTAGAGACCACCATCTGGATACTGGTGACGCTCATTGCTGCTGGGTTAGTCTTTGCTTCTAGGCCTTTTCAGTGGACAGATAAGAAAATAAATATTTTTTAAAAATAAAATGCATTGAGTTCATAATCTTTTAATTCAGAAACAATCTATACACTAGAAAATGATCAGGGAAAGAAGTCCAGATATTTGTATACATTTTGAAGGATTACATTATTTACTGTAAAATATTTTATTGCTTCTGTTCTCCTTTCAGATAAACAATCTATTTTTGGAGTTTCTATAGCTGCTGGAATGATACTAACTTTAAACATACTCCTGTTTTGGTTAAGGAGAAAAGGGAAACAAAAAGTTAGACATGATTAAGAAGAAAAATGAGTGAAACCAGGAGTGGGCAGGCCAGAGCATCTGGTATTCAGGGCAAATATTAAAAGACAAGAAATCTTTTCCATTTAGTTTCCCTTCCCTTGCATTTTTTACTTATGTCTGGAAGTTCGTTTTGCTTTATAGTCAGTGTTCATAAGAACCACAAGATGGCGAGATTGCTCCTTAAAATGAATGTGGGTGAGTAAGGGGGTGGGGTAGTGGAGAGAGAGAGAGGAGAGAGGAGAGAGAGAGAAAGATGTTCCTCTCTGATTTTCCATAACCTCCTTGGTTTTCCTCACCTCCCTTACTTGAATATAAAATAGAACTAACATGCTTAAATTTTTCCTCTGTAATTTGGATTTTGATCATGGTCTTTTTTGGAATTGTATAACTAAAAATAAAATTAAAAAGAACTATCTGGATCCCATGCTTACCATTTTTTCAGCTCTTTGTTAAATTATTAATAAATGATTCAGTCTTCACATTGCCACCAGAGTAATCTTTGCAAAATACCATTTTGGTAATGTCAGTTTCCTGTTTTAAATTTTTAAATTTATTGTTATAAATATTTGTTGATTATGGTATTGGTTGTCAGTATTTAAGTAGTTAAGTCAAGTGTAAGGTGAAAGGTGGAATAATTTTTGACTCATATACCAAAAATATGTTATTATTGTCAAGTTTCTTTTCTAAAATGAACATGTGCTAGTTTCCAAGTACAAAAACTTTCAATTTTAATGGGTTGTTAAACAACATAAATGCAATGCTTAGAATATTTATTCTCCTCATCATTTAAACATACGTCAAGGCAATTTTTGTTATTCTCAATATTTTGTGGAAAGGGCAAGCTACTATGTTACTAGTATATTAATCAGTGCATATTTATTAACTAAGTATATTTAGCTCTCAATGTAATGTACTTTGCTTATGCTGTGTTATCAAATTGAATCCTCATAATATATCAATGAGATAAATGTGAATACTCTTCACATTGAGGCTCAGGGAGATTAAATGAATTGTTGAAGATTTAGTAGTTAGCAGAGCTATAATTTCAATTCAGATTTTTTTCAATCCTAAAACTCATCCTCTTATTCACTATGCCATACTGCCTCTGTGAGGGTAACTATTTATATTTCTCTTTAATAGAAATACTTGGAAGCTGTAATTTAAAGTAATTAGGATATTTGTGCCTCCCCCTTGTTGTAAGCTGAACAAGAGAATTTGTATCACAAGGCAAGTATTATGGTGCCTTTTTATTTAGCAAACTGTTCGTTTTTTTGAGCATGTTTTCCTGCAGGCCTTTGTTTAGAAGACTTCATTTAGAGTTGTGCTGATGGGTGAGGGGCCTCTCTTTGTCTCATTTGAGGCATTTGGGCTCCTGGCCAGAAGCCTGAGCTCCTGATATTCTCTACCTAGAGTGGACTGAAGCTAATTCATTCTCTTGACTTCCTGTTGAGATAGCAGGTGGTTCACTAGCACTTAGTGTTCCTGCCTTACAGCGGAGCTTCTCTCTGCTCCTGGGGGCCTGTCTTATGCTGGGGATACTGGTGGTTTAAAAGCCATTGTGTTCAAGACTGGAAGTCTGGTCTAGGATGCCCTTTACAGCTATAAACTAGCTGCTCTGGAATAGAAATTCTTTAAATATTTCGTAGAATTCACTCGTGAAGCCTCTGGTCTTAGACATTTGTTTGTTGGGTGGTTTTGGATTACTGACTTAATCTCCTTACCAGTAATTGGTCTGTTCAGATTTTCTGT